>NW_026294424.1:21935972-22358472 GCF_007827085.1 Peromyscus californicus insignis
ACAGTTGAGTTCTTGAAAGGATAAAATTAACCTGGAACAAAACAGAATTTAGAATGATTGCAGCAGTGTCCGCACGTCTGAGTATCTAGAAGAACAGTTTCAGTTACCCGGTTGTTTCAGTGACATGAGAAACTACAGAAATGAAAATGCAGTGATTTTTAAATAATTTTAGCACAATATTTTGTTGTAATTATTGTGTTTTATCATTAATCTCTTATTGTCCTTAATTCGTAAATCAAACTATCAAATGAATCTATCTGTAGGAAAATGTATACTATCTATAGAGGTCAAGGACTATCCACAGCTTCTGGCACATGTTAGGGCCTTGGTTCATATCCCTTGTGGATAAATAGGAAGAACTAAACTCTCTTATCTGGCATGTTCTAGAAATGGCCTTTGATTTTTTTTTTTTTTTTTTTTTGGTTTTTCGAGACAGGGTTTCTCTGTGTAGCTTTGCGCCTTTCCTGGGACTCACTTGGTAGCCCAGGCTGGCCTCGAACTCACAGAGATCCGCCGGCCTCTGCCTCCCGAGTGCTGGGATTAAAGGCGTGCGCCACCACCGCCCGGCGGCCTTTGATATTTTTATGGAAGACAGACTACCTGTCTTATGTAATAAGTCAGGGAAGACGTGGTTTCGGCTTTAGTTTTCAGTGTTCGCTTGTTTGTGTTTGTTTGTTTTGTTTTTAAGTAGGCCCCTTGACCCCAGCTTCTGATATGAGCTTCATCACTCCACCTCCCATGGTCTCAGCAGCTGCTCTAGTTACCATAGGTATCAATCTCGCTTTCTTAAACACTCTCAAACATCTGAAAATACCTGGCAACAGCTCTAGACCCTTCTGCCAGGTCTACTCATCTTTTAGAACACTACATTTTTCTGCCCCTGTCCCCACAACAACCAGACACTCATGCCAACATCAAGCAACTCAGAAACAGAAATCTGCCCTCAGTCACTACTCTGCCTCAAAATCCCAAATCCCAAACTCTTTTGTATTCATGTACAGACTTTACTTTTGTACTTCTATCCAGACTCAAACTCTCTGAGTTTTACTGTGTGTAATGACTACAGCTTCCCCGTTTTTTCATGGCTGTCGAACAGTTCCAACTATCTTACGACCTCCTTTTATGTTTTAACAAACATAAGTGACAATTATCATAAACACAATTCAAGTTATCACTGAGATCTTGGGCTACTCTGCTGTTTCTTAAGGAATCTGCTCCTACTACTCTTTTACCAAGAATGCTCTATTTAGAACCGCACAGAACACAGTAACCCTGCCATAGAAATCTCTTTGTTTTGATAATCCTGGAAAATGCACGCTGAACTCAGCTTATCCAGGATACAACAAGGACAAGATCAGTCCTGCATTGAGTACACTGTCCCTCTTTTTTTTTTCTTTCTTTTTTTTTTTTTTTTTTTTTTTTTTTTTTTTTTTTTTAGTGTAGACTTACCATGGAAAAACTTCATGGGAAGTGGCAAGGAGGAGGACCCTCTGATATCCTTGGCTGAGTCCCAGGGCTATTCCTCGCCAGCCTTCCCCACTACCCATGGTGCCTTCCATGCAGGCCAGGAGGGAGGAGGATAATGCAGGCTCTGAACCTGCAAAAAGGAGGAGATTAATGCTTACCATCCAAAACTACAGAGCTCCTCGAAACAAGCTAGCTCAAGTTCCCTGAGGTCCAGAGGGGGCTCCATAAAGAAAGACAGACACTTGGAACAAAAATCAATACTTTCTCTAAGTAGCCAGAGAATAAGGAAAGTAGCAAATGAAGAGGTCGAGGACAAGCACTGCTATGTTGATCCCTAGCTCTACAAAATTATCAGTTTTTGCACCTTGCTGTTAGGAGATGATATTCCTGAGAGTAGCTATATAATCTTTGATGCCTCAGCCATTCTAAAATTCCAAATTGAGCTTTAAAGGAATAACCTGGCCATAACTGGGTTTCTGTTAGGCTGCTGTATATTACACGCCAGTATTGTTCATTATTATTACTTTTTCTGTTGGATGCTTCCTTAGTGCTGATATTTCTAGTGAGAATTTCATAACTTAACAAAGCTGTAGAATTCTTACTTGAAAAAGACTCTTCAGGGGATGTTGGTAAAGAATTAACACCTATGCCCTGTTACAGGTGTCTGTGGTTGGAATGTTACCACCAGAAATGTACAAGCAAACAATGCACAGAAGCTTGGTTTTGTAGGGTGACATGATATGTACTAGAAGCAGTAAAGCAAAAATCTCACTTTACCTGTGTTTGCTAACACTCTTTTCCATTCACCTGAGCCCTGTAAGTCAATTAATTAAGTGTCTTCCTGCCTTTATTCTATACATAAGATACAAATTCCTGTGTGCTGTAGAACAATCCTCTTGTACACTGTAAAGATTTATCACTCAAACTGGCTTAATGAAACACTAATTGGCCAGTAGCCAAGCAGGAAGTATAAATGGGGTGACCAAACCAAGAATGCTGAGAAGAGAAAGGGCAGAGTCAGGAGTCACCAGCCAGATGCAGAGGAAGTAAGATGAGAATGCCATACTGAGAAAAGGTACCAAGCTATGTGGCTAAATATACATAAGAATTATGGTTTAATTTAAGTGTCAGTGAAAAGCCTAAGCTACTGGCCAACATTTATAATTTATACTAATCCTCTGAGTCAATTATTTGGGAAGCAATTGCTGGGTATTTGGGAGTTGCTGGCAGGATAGAAACCTCCATTTACATCATGTGTGTACTGAACATATTAAAGATTATTTACTTTTTCATAAACAATATTTAATATTAGTTTATATTTTTCATTTAACTCTCCTGAAGAATTTCCTAGTGCTTGGAAATTTCCTTCATATCTATCTATTTTTGATTTTATAGTTTCTAATGACATAGATGAACTTAATTCACATAAATATTTGACTATTGAAATGTATTATCGCTTAGCATTGTTGTTTTCAATTATGCCACAGTAAGTATATTCTTAGCTGTTTCTTTAACTGCTCTGTCAAGATTTCTCAATAATAAATGCTGAAAATGAGAATTTCTAGTCAAAAATAAATGGGAATTTTGATTCTTATAGTAACAAGTCTGTGTTCTCACTAACTGTGTCTGTGATTCTCATCTCCCTTACCATGTATGCTGGTTACTGCTTTAGCATCAGTCTTTGCCCTCTTGCTTGCCTTGTAGACTGCCTTCATCCTCTTTGGGAACCAAATTAAACAAAGGTGTAGAATTCAATTCTTACTTGAAAAAGACTCTTCAGGGGATTCTCATGGGGAATTCACATGTATACCCTGTTAGGGGTATCTGTGGTTGGAATATTTCCACCAGAAATGAAGAAGCCAACAATGGACAGAGGAAGCTAGATTTTTAGGGTGACATGATATGCACTAGAAACACCGAAGCAGAAATTTCACTTCACCTGTGTAAAATGTTGAAAACACAAACTTGAAAATGTTTTCTTTATATTTTGTAGGTCCTGGGATACATTTATGATGTATTAATTCCTTGAAGATTAGAAAATTAATCAATTCTTTAAACATTTTAAATACTGAGATTTTAGAAGCATACAAAATACACGGAACAGTTCATAGCTGCATAACTGTCAAGGTGAGCCTCTACAGGATCCAATCCACATTATACTGCAGACATGAGGAGGTCCTCAAGATGGCTGACTTTCAGGTCTCCATCTGAAAACTACCCTCTCTCTCATCTACAACTAAATTAGTGACCATTTTTTTTTTTTTGGTTTTTCAAGACAGAGTTTCTCTGTGTAGCCCTGGCTGTCCTGGATCTCACTCTGTAGACCAGAGATCTGCCTGGCTCTGCCTCCTGAGTGCTAGGATTAAAGGTATGTGCCATCAGCACCCAGCTGGACTTCCTGCTTTGAAAACATAATGTTAAATCATATAGCACAAATTTACTTTCATATCACGTTTATTTTGCTCAACATTATGTGTGTAAATTCATTCATGTTTCAGCAGATAGCAATAATATACATTTCAGTTGTATAATGTCCATTGCACAGATTTACTACTTATTAATTTACATAATCTGATTTTGGCTGCTAGGAAGCATGCTTCCTTTGACATTCTTTGATTTTTTTGTGGAGGTTGCCTAGATATTCTAATTAATAAAATCACTTTAAGGGGCAATGCCAGATGATAGTATTATTTGGAGTACAATATACTAGCAACAGTGTAGGACAGTAGTAATCCCTCCCCCACGCACCTTTTGTCAGTACTGGGTGTTGAACCCAGAACCTCATGCATGCTAGGGAACTGCTCTGCCAACTCCCTACATCCCTGGCCTCCATCCTTAGCCCCAGCTTTTCCCTGTCAGTCTTTGTCATTTTAACTAAACTGAAGACTTCATTCTATTATCTCACAGCAATTTTAATTTGCATTTTCCTTTCAGTGCCCTTGGTGTGTTCACTAGTCGCTCAGGTATCCTGTTTGTGAAGAACTCATTCAAGACTAAAACCTTTTGTTGTTGCTGTGAGGTAGAGGTCAACAAGCCCCCATGGATGTATCCAGGTGACAAAGAAAAGTTTGATAAAAAGATGATTTATTACTGCTCCTGCAGAAAACTGTCACAAACCAGCCTCCATAAATGTGTGTCTGTTTCTGAATATGCTTTATCTACTAATGTGTGTTTCAGAACCACACCCATAGCTACTACAGCTTCATCTGTCTAGTACCTAATAAAACAAATTCCTGCAACTGGCCCTTGCTCTTCTGGCCCTGTCATTTTCCATATCACTAAAAAGTCCTATCCAGTGCAATCATTTCGGGAATTTGTTTGGGACTGTGTTGAATATAAGTATTATGAAATTGTAAGTGTTTACACTCTTGAGTCTCTCAACACATGAACATACTTCTTATCTTTACTTAAAAGTTTTATTTTCACTTAATATTATGGTTTTCTGCATAGATCTCCTGTACACCTTTTACTAAATCTACTCCAAGTAACTCTATTCTATTATAACAGTTTATTCTGCTGCATTTCCTTACCTTCTAAACCACAGAGCCTAACAAAAATATAATTCAATGTTCTTTGACCTGTTGTACACAAACTATTGTTGTTGTTGTTTTCCTGATGACTTATTTGGGGAAAAAAAGTCAACCCAAAGTTGATCAGATACCTTACTGTAAACCTTGAAACTTTGGTACTACAAAGGAAAATATAGGAGAAAGATTTCATGCTACAGACATATCCAAGAATTTCTGGATATGGACTCATCATTTCCAGATTTGAGGAGAAAGTTGAGACATGGGGATGCACCAAATTTAAAAGTTTTTGCATAATAAAGGAAACAACAGGATAAAGCCAGACTGCATAAATTGGGAGAAAGTCTTTCTTAGCTATTCATCCAACAGTGGATAAACACCCAAACCATATAATTAGTTTTTAAAAAATTAAACAACAAAAGAACAAATAATCTGGTCAAGAAATGACTAAATGAAATCAGAATGTGGCAGATGATAATGAAGCAGTAATTTTTTTCAACATCTTTAGCTATCAGATATAACTACATAGAAATTCCATCTGGACATAGTCAGATTGGTTATCATCAAAACAACAAAACAACAAATATTGGTGAAGGAGTGACTAGGGGTGAAGGAGTACTTCCATACCATTGGTGGGAGTGTAAATTGGTCCAGAGTCTATAGAAATCCATATAAAATTTGTCCACAGCTCTAAAAGTAGTACTACATATACCAGCTCTACTATTCCTAGATCTGTTCCTGAAAGAATCTTAGGTAGAATACAGCTGAGACTCTGCCATGCTACCAGCACTACTCACAATGGCCAATCTATGGAGTCATTCTTGATGCCTGTTAGTGGATGGATGAATGGATGAAGAAAACATGACGCATATACATGAAGAATTATTCAGTCATTAAGAAGAATGAAGTCATGTAGCTTGTAGAAAGAGGAGACAGGAGATCATCCAGTTTAGAGAAATAAGCCAGAATCATTTATCTTATGTTATCCCTCCTAAGAGAAGTCTAAAATTCATGGAAGCAGAGTTATCACTAGGAAATCAGAAAGGAACCAGCAAGGAAGGGATGGGAATCAAGCGTAATTCTGTGGGTAAATATGACCACAATACCTTACATACATGTGTAAAAATGTCAGGATGAAACCATCTTTTTAGTACAATTCCCTTATTCAAAGCAGAAATTCTTTTAGATTTTATGATGTGGTCAAATTTCTGTTTATGAGACTCTTAGCTTTTTCATTTATTAGTGCATTTATTTCTTTTCAGTATCTTACTTTGGTATTAACAACTCCAGCACGATTGAGGGTAGCATTGGCAGAACACAGCATCCTCAGATGATCCCCAGTGCCAGATACCACTCAGCATCTCACCATTAAATTTATTGATGGCTTCAGGTTCATATATATATATATACTTACATTTTCTTTTATTCCTAGCTTGCTAAAATGTTTTTTATTTCAGTGCTTATTCTAATTATAAATAGTAAATATTTCCAAAATTTCTTTTTCTGCATTTACTGAAAACTACATTTCTGTTTTCTTTTCTCTGCTAATTTGGTGTATTGTATTCACTTTCAACATTAAGTAAGTTTTGAATTTTTGGAAAGAGACCAAATTTGTCACATAGGTTAGCAGTTTTACTAAACACTCTGCTCAGCATGTTCTTATTTTTGTTCAGGTTTGCATGTGTGTCTTTGAAGGACGTTTACCCAAATATTTCCTATTTGTGCTTTCCTGTGAGCTTTGGTATAGTGTCTCCACTTTTATTTTGTATTCCATAGAATGTGTAAAACAATTATCATTTTCTCACAGGAGTGGGGTAGACCTCGTTTAAGATGCTGATCAGAGCATCTCTCTCCATAGGAGACTTCTAATGAGAAAGTCCTTTTTGTCTGCCTTTTTTTATTTTGAATTTTCTATTTTTAATTTCCTTTTAGTGCAGGGATGTTTGTTTAAGAATTATTTCATCACAAGGTGTATTTTCAAAAGTCTGGTTTGGTTACTCTGAATCTGACACTATTCCTTGTAAGACCTTTAACTGTTGGTTTTCATTCTTGGCTTTGGCTCTTCGTTTAGTTGTATTGGTGAAGCTTTCATTTGCTGATTTCGCTAAACATTCCCAGCAAACATTAACAGTGGGCTCTGTTGCAAATCTGTTTTCTACTCTTTCATTTGTGTTGTATTTATATTTTTTCTTCCTTCTGCTTTCCTTGGTTATTTTACTTCTTTAGACCGATGCCCACATCATTTTCGTCTTTATCTTATATATTCAACTAACTCTGTAATTATCCTTCAAGATGTCTTCAGTTGCAATCCGCATGTCCTGCTATTTTTGCTATCACTCATTTCAAGGAAATTTCTAATTTCCTCTGTAATTTTTTTTGACTCAAAAAGTCTATTTAGAATATATATACTTCTTCGTGTCCAAACATATCGAAATTTCCTAGTTATCTTTTGTTTTTGTTTTGTAGCTTAATTTGCTCTGTGGTCAGAGAACACACTCAGCATGACTACAGCCCTTTGAAATGTGTTTAAACTTTCTATATGAATCAGCAGATGATCTATTTTGGTGACTGTTTCATGTGTGCTTCATACAAATTCATACTCTGCAGATGTTGGACACATATTCTAGATCAATCATGTCTTGTTTGTTAACTGTGTTTTCAAATGGCCCATATTCTGCTGGTTCACTCTCTACTTTGTTTTGTTAGTTAATGAGGGAAATATGTTAAAGTGTACTACTATGTTTATAGATTTCAACTCAATTGTGTTAGTTACTTGAAGTTGTATTTGGATGACTATAGAAAATTAAAATTATGTTTTTCCTGCCTACTGACTAGAAGAACCTTTTGCAATTGTGAAATCTCCTCTTTAATCATGCTGACTGAGTTTTGCCTGTAAGTACTTATCTGTTGCACAACCTAGCTTGCTATGGTTTCATAGTTTCTATTCCTTTGTTTTCTATCTCACCCTCATATTTAAAGTCGGCTTTCACTGGCATTTCGATGGGCATTATTTATTTATTTGAGCCTGATAGCTTTGTCTGGGGACATTTATTATAGTTATACATTAATGTGATAACTAATTCAATTTATTTTAAAATCCAAAATCATCACTTTCTATAATATTTCCTCACTTTTTAAATTTGTCCTTTTTGTCTGATATTTTTGATCAACTGAAGTATTTGTTTCTGTTTGTTTGACTATTTTGTTTTTTCCTTTTATTCCCTTGGCTGTTACTTTTTATTTTATTAGTTACACTAGCTATTAGAATATGTATTTTGACTCATAAAAAACTAACAAGAGATGATACTTTCACCTTTTCCCAGCATTTCAAGGACTAGAAAACACTCTAAGTCCACTTATCATTTCCACATCTGGCAAGCTTCTGTTGTATTTTAATTGTGTGAGTCTTGTCTACTTATGGGTAAAACCCACAAAATATGTTATTCATTCTATTTATTTTTACAGTCAATATTTATTTAGATTCACCCATATGTTTAACTTCCAAAACTCATTTAGCTTTATTCTTCAAACAATAGGCCATTTCATTTTTTTTCCTAAAGAACACTCTTCAAATTTTCTTTTAATGAGCTACTCTTATAAGTGAAGACTTTTGCTTTCTTCTTAAAATGTTTTCATTTCAGAAGGGCATTTCTACAATGCTAAGCATTGAGTTAATCTTTTCTTCCTTTATCTCTTTGAAAATAAGACCTCCATGCTCTTCCATCACTTCTATGGGGAATCTACAGTCAGCCGTGCTGTGGCTCCTTTGAAAGTAATTAATCTTGGTGACTGAAAAGGTACAGTATCTTCTTAGTCCTTGGCTCTCAGGAGTCTCAACATAATAGACATCAGTTTCTCTTGCTTTACTTGAGACTCACATGGATTCACTTGTAATTGACGTTTGTATTTTAGACCTGTGCTCAGCTCCTCCCCTGTGTGTCTGGTATGACCTGTGTGGCAGACCTTCCCATTTGTTAGGTCTTCTGGTACTTTCTTCCATTTGTTCTACTGTGCTACAAGACTTTTCTTGGACTTAGTGGCTAACCAACCTCTTACTAACTCCAGCTGTGCTTTAGGATAGGTGAGGGGTTTACCAGTGGCAACTCTCAGAATTCTCCTGTAGTTGAGACTATCCAAATCTTCCTTTTGTCTCAAAATAACATTAACTTCTAAGAATAATATCAGTGGAAGTAGCAGAATAAAGACCTGCTCCAAAAAAAAAGCTATCCCTGAAAACAAACAAACAAAACCTAGCTAAGTTGTGGTAAAAATTCCAGCCTTATATTTTTCATGCTCCCTTTTCTCTATATATTCTTTTTTTAAAAGATTTATTTATTTATTCTGTATACAATGTTCTGCCTACATGTATGCCTGCACACCAGAAGAAGGCCTCTGATCTCACTACAGATGGTTATGAGCCACCAGGTGTGTGCTGGAAATTGAACTCAAGACCTCTGGAAGAGCAGCCAGTGCTCTTAACCACTGAGCCATCTCTTCACCCTCTTCTCTATATATTATTAAAACATTTGAAAACAAAAGGCTCACTATCAAGGAAGACAGAAGAAGAAGAAGAAGAAGAAGAAGAAGAAGAAGAAGAAGAAGAAGAAGAAGAAGAAGAAGAAGAAGAAGAAGAAAAGAAGAAGAAGAAGAAGAAGAAGAAGAAGAAGAAGAAAAGAAGAAGAAGAAGAAAAAAAAGAAGAAGAAAAAGAACAAGTAGGTCCATGGCCAGGGGCAGAATTGGGCAGATTCAGGTCCCATGGCCAGAGAGTAGTCAGAAGTAGTGCAGAATCTTCTGGAAGGTCCCTTGGATCTCTACTCACAAGGCACTTGCTCACTAGCCTAGGCTCAGAGTGCATCCTCTAAAAGCAACCTTTCTTTTGTGGCAGTTGCTATAACAATTGGTAACAACTATGTAACATTGGAGCTGCCAACCTGAGGACCAAGGTTGAGGCAATGCGTTCTTGTTCTACCACCCAGCACAGTTCCATTGGAATATGTCTCAGAACCCTTTGATAGAGAGGGGATCTTCCTGTCCAGACATACCTTTGAAAAGCTTACCTGTAATGTCCAAATTATACTCCTAACATACACCACCACAGACCCTTCTAATCTACACTTCCTTTAGTGTCGAAGTTTTTGAGAGTATCCCGAATTCAGGAAGTATTGACTCCCTGGCTGTATTATGTTGTACCCAGGGGAAGGAGCCACTCAGCAAAGGCTGAAGTAAGAGAAGTGAACCACAACATCTTAGACCCTTCCATATTTAACTTGGCTTCCATGCTCTGGAGTTGCTTGAAGTCAGGAAGTCTTGTCCTGCGGCTAATGCCATAGCTGTGTCGCAAAAAAGACATAAAATGAGGCTGTTAATGTGGATTTTCAACAGAGCAAACTGCCACATCAACTATTACAGTGAATGTGTTTACAAAGAGAATCTGGGAGGAATGCATACCTCTAATTCTCTGGTGAAGGTAAGCTACCCCAGGGCCTTCTTCCTTCAGTTTTGAGCCTTAAACTATTTCAGTCGGGGTGGTAGTATTCTCACAAGGGAATTTACTTCCACAGCCCCACTTCATCATCTCTCCTTCAATTTCCCAAATCTTCACATTCGTTTTTCCAAGAATACCTTAAAACTAATTACTATAAAGTGAAACTTTTTTAAATTTTTACACAAAAAAATATATGATTTTAAGGTGATTCAGAAGCTCTGTGGTTGAAAAGTCCTTCCAGTTGGTGTCTCAACCAGCTCAAGGTGAAGACCAACAGCCTGTGTTATCTCTTCTTCTACTCTGAGACAGGGCTTCGCTGTAGGGGAGCAAAGGTGCTATCAGCTCATCTTTGTTATTGTTTTTCAAGACAGGGTCTCTCTGTAACCACCCTGGCTGTCCTGGAGCTCAGTCTGTAGACCAGGCTGGCCTCCAACTCAGAGATCGGCCTGCTTCTGCCTCCCCAGTGCTGGCATTAAAGACGTGCGCCACCACCACCCAGCATTATTAGCTCATCTTAAATACTGTCCTGGATTATTGTTAACCTCTGTGTAACATACTCCAAATCTTTATGTCAGCTCCTAAGAAATGCCAACTATCATCACGTAGATTTCAGCTTCAATTTTTAATTGATTTATAGTTATAATAACATACACAAACAGATAGAAAGAGACCTTTATTTCTTGTGTGTGTAGTAGGTACAGAGCAAGATATAAAGCCTTGTGATTCTAGCTTTCTTGGACCTAATTCATCATCCTGCTAATTGAAAATGGAGACAGAGGGAAAACAGAATACAGAATACAGAACCACCAAGAGGCCTGCAAAGACACACGTACCCTGCCTCTCACAGAACAGGGGCAATTGGAACTCACCTGAAGATTGGTGACCACTTGGGTTCTCTCTTCAATCTTAGCAAAGTGGCATTCATTTTAATAACAAGTTAAACTCATTATGTGAATTGTGCAATTCTATTAGGATATTGTTACCCCATGTAAATGCTATTAGTTCCACAAATGAACTACTCTATGTGAAACTGCTTAGAAAACTATAAAGCCATTCTCAAACGGAAGAAAAATTATAATGTACAAGAGAGAATAGCATTGCACTAAACTGGAACCATAAAATGCTAAAACACCCACGGATGCAGCTACAGTCTGCACTGCATCTTTTCTCTGTGCAAAAATGTGAAGGAAAACAAAATGTTTTTTCATTTCTATGACTAATATTCTTCTACAAAAGTGTAATTTTCTGTTTCTGCTGTGTTTTCTCATCTAACTGGACATATTTTATAGCCCTTCTGTCTCCTTAGAAGTGCCACTTTGTAGAGGGAGGAGGCAGGGTTTTGCAAGAAGTTTTAAAATATGCTGTTAATGAATGAATGGACAATTAATTACTTGCTAAATACATTAACACAAATCTGGGTCTGAATTTTACTCAGAATTAATTTGGGACATATGTGCACATCCTTGCTGATATTTGCAGTGGGCAGGGTGTGAGGAATTGCATTTTTATATGAGAAAGTCTTAGTCCTGGGCATAGGGACGAAAACTCATCCAACTTATCTTACTTTTCAAACTGCATTACTCCAAAAGGCTATCTTAGCAAGAACATGGCTCCTTACACATCGATGACATTCTTTCCTATGTGTCCTCACCATTGCTCTTGCACCCTGCTTCCACACAAATGTATGTGTGTATCCTTAGGACGAACAATAAACAACACACCAAATGAACTACAACAGCAACAAAACAATCAGCTGTCATTCAATAGATCACAACAGAGATTATTCCCTAGATTTCACTGAGACTCAAAATATGCTTTCATTTTTTTAATTAATTACTTTTGTTTATTTACTGATACTCATTTTATCCCTGACTCCTTTTCTTCCTACTAGATAATAAAGCCTACTAGAATACTATTCTGTTGATATAAAAGCAGGATTTCCATTTTAATTCATAGGAGAGTACTGGTATAAACTGCCTTTTCAGGGTTTATTTTCCCCAGGCTCTACCTACAGATGTTTTGAATATGTATCTATCTTCTCCAATGGTAAATAGCCAGCTCTTTCTCATTAGAATTCACAGTTGTGGATAAGAATAACATTTTTCTAGACATTTTTTTTCAAACTTAGGTCTTTAATGATGGCATAGCTGAAACAATATGGCTGACTTCTATACCCAAGGGGATGAGAGATAGGCTATCCTTTTACGTGGTACACAACTGTGCTCTGTCAAAGACTAAGGCGCTCTCTTAGAATACTTAATCAGACTTATAGGCAAAAAGTAAAAGCACCAGGGCCTTTTCTCTACCCAACAACTCACAGTTCTTCAGCTCAAACTTGGAAACACCGACAGGCATTCCCTTGGTGCCCTTCTTCATCCTTTTCAACCCAGGTGATTTATTGACATTGTGCCACAGCTCATTTCTTTTGTATTGTCCCTTTATTCCTCCAATTTCCAGTATCCACACAGCTACAAAGGGCTCCATATGGCCATCCTACTGGTCTCAGATGGCGTACATCCACAAAATCTTTTTCTTCATCCGTCCTCTTTATGTTGTATGAAACCAAATATGTTAAAATTTTATACTTTTATATCATGCATATCCTCTCCCAATTACAACAGGTCATTTTTGCATCCTGTTCCCTTGGGGGCCTGCTCAGTGACCAGCAAACTCTGAGATGTCATCAGCTGATAATGACTTAATATTTCACCTGCCAAAGAACATTTACATTTTTATGGAGGCCCTAAGCTAAAGAATATGACTGCATTGGTATTACTGGTAGCAGGAGAAGGGTAAAGGATATTCAGAGTCTGGGGTATTTTACACACTGTGTACACTATTACATATATAATATGTAGATATATTATATATATTAGATATATAATGGATCCCACCTTTGGGGTAATTCTGTGTCTACCACCAAAGAGCAGGTTTCCCTGTGGCGACTACGCACTTTTTTCTTTCCTGAGTGACCTTCCCATTTCTTTCTGTCCTACCATTGCTCATATTCCTGGCTCTATTGTTGCCTTTACTAATACCTATACTTTTATTAACTCAGTAATTTTAGATTCTCCTAAAGAACACATCAAAAATTCAAGCCATGCCACATAGCCTTAGAAATAGTTCTTGAAACAGAAAAGATAGATCCAAAGTTATTTCAGAGAAGGTCTATCAAATGTCACTTTAGTGCTATTGGTCATTTTATGAACTTTAATGAATGAGTCACCCATAATTTATGGTCTTACTGGACCCAAGACAAGATGGGATATGAAATGACAAGAATGGGCTCATGAAGAATGTAATACAGGTAATTGTATTTGTACATAATGCCGCAATTAAAGCAGAACCTGGAAAACTAACAAGGTGCCTTAAAGAGATGCTGAAAGGTTTAACAGACTTTGAAAACATTAAAGAAAATCCAGCACAGGCAGAGATGGAGAGTCAGAAGCTGTTCTTGAGTTGGGAAAACACATCAGCCAGGAGCAGGAGTTACTCAGGATCGCTTCCCAGGGCAATATTCAATCAATGGATCCCAATTACAAGTGGAGAAGATGTATTTCATTTGAAGGGAGACTTTTTAACAAACGGTGCTAAACAGTAATGGAATGAGCAGCCTTCCAAAGTCATTACTGGTCATGTTTGAAAAGATGGCCATTCACTAGGGCCTTCTGGGGGTGGGGGTGGGGGAGCTTCCTGTACTTACAGGCTAGATAGCCACTGTCTCCTCAAATACTTCAACTCTGCCATTGTGGAATCATTGGTGCTAGATCAGCTAACTGTCCTATACAGGCAACGTCAGGGTTTCTTGCAATGTCTAGGAGCATAAACCAGAGACAAGTAACAGCAGGAAAGAGCCCAGGAAACAGCCCTTGCAGCTGCCACCCATAGGCAGTATTAGTCTTTTGATAGACTTCAGCCTGTTGGCTACTCACCTGCCCATCCATTCTCTAAATGAAGTGCCCAGCAATTGAGTTCAAGTCAACAAGCACAGACACTGTGCCACCATCAATCATAGGCCCCTTCCTCCCTGAGCACTTTAGTGGGAGGAGTAATTGGTTAATTGCCAGGTTGTTAACAAGAATTGAGAATTTGAGGGAATTGGCTAGCAATGCTGATCAGCTGCAATATGGTTAGAACAAATGTGCTACTAAAGGGACAGAAAGTTGGAAATATACACACCTTAGTCAAAACAAATGGGTCTCGAGTCCTTCGTTAACAATACTTGAGACATATTGGGTCAATGCTCACCTTTTCAAGAGCCTAGAACACACACACACACACACACACACACACACACACACACACACACACACGAAATGAAGGAAGGAGGGAGGGAGAGGAAAAGGAGGAAAGATGTTAGAAAGGATGGGAGGAAAGGAGGAAGGAAGTATGGGAGGGAGGAAGGAAGTATGGAAGAGAGGAAGGAAGGGAGGTTGGGAGGGAAGGAGTGAGGGAGGAAGGAAGGAGGGGATAAGCCTTCTTTAAACTCCTTTCACTGCATTTTCAGGTAGCAGGGTCCAAAACACTGTCCACATCCCACCTCTTAGGGAGGGTTCCTCTCCATGTAGAACCTACTCGCTGAACATTTGATTTTTTTTTTCTTTTTATAAAACAGCCGTTTCTCTCCTTGTCTTGATTTGTTCTGGCAAATGGTGAAGCAAACTTCTCATACAGAGTGAGGTAAATTCCAACAGATCACTGTCAATAAAGCTTCACCCTGGGATATGTTCCTCCTGGGAGTATGAGATTTTCTTTACAAATGCAGATTTTGTACCCAACCCAAGCTATATTAAGTCCTGATCATTGCTGAGCATCTTGTAGTTAATACAGGTATTTTACCTAACAGTACAACCAAATACGGCCACCTGTGTGTATGCTCAGTTAGTTTATGCTTTTCAGAATGTTTCTTCATTCTGGTATCATTATGAAATGTGTAGAACGGATGTTCTGATGATTTATAATTGCAAGATCAGAAAGTTGCAACAGATTGGCTAGTTCTCTGCTCTAAGAATATGATGTCTTCATACTTTGAAAGAATACTTTGAAATCATCAAATTCTTCAGAATTGTTCTTATAACTTACAAATGAATAATTAGATTGAATTTTGTGTGTTCAAAGAGGTGTGTGTGCACAAGTATATGTATGTATCCATGTATGTGTGTGTATTTTAGAGGAATTTGAGAGCATGAGGCTTGGAGCAATTTAGGGCCACTCTGGTGTAAATCTGTAGAGTAGAATAGAAACAAGTCTAGAAGAAATCAAGCTCAAAAGTCGTAGTAGACTTCCTAGGATTGGCAGATTTTGTTCCTTAAAGTGGTCAGAGGTTGGAGGCATATAGTTAAGTCCTCATTCAATTCAGATCTGACATATCAATGAAGATCTATAAGGGATCATTGAAGAGAATTGCAAAAGTAGTTGAAACATCTATAGACTGGAACATAGATAAAAGTCTCCCCAAGGAAAAGTGGGGTACTTGGACCCAGGAAGAGAAAACAGTCTAGGGGGATAATCATTACATTACATGTTTAACTCTCAGAAGTCACATAAACTGCCTTAGATTTCCATGTGCTCTATAACACAGGAGCTGAAATCCTGATGACTAGAATAGATCAGTCAGAAAGCACTCAGTGGCCACTAAGGGCAGTGTTCTTTAGTTACAGCAGATTATTATTGTTATATGCATTCAAACCAAGGCAATCATGCATCCAAATCTCCAAGATTGCTTTGTTTTTATGTGATTTTTAAGGGAAATCATGAAATATAAAGCCAATTGTGAAGCATCCTTTATCCATGTGTCTTTGTCTACTGTGGCTGATAACAAAATACCATAGGGTGTGGTGTCTGGAATAGCTAAAGTCATCAAGACATGGTGGCACACACCTGTAACCTCAGTGCTTGGGAAGCTAAAACAGGATAAGTGCTACCAGTTTGAGCCCAGCTCAGGCTTCATAGTGTACTTTTCTGAATTTTGGAGGCTGGATTATTCAAAATTAGGGTGCCAACATAGTTGGGTTCCTGTGAGGGCTCCTTCCTACTGTGTAGATAGCCAACCTGTAGTGTGCTAGAAGGAAGGATGGGGAAGTAGGCCCCAAGGCTCTCATAGAGACATTGAATTCCCTACGAAGGCTCCATCTGCATGACCCAGTAACCCACAAAGACCTCACTTCCAAATTCCTTCATATTAGGGCTTTAGCATATGAAATTGGAAGAACATAGATATTCAACCTATAGTACTAGGTACATCTTAAATGACCACTTTTCAATTTACAAAGAAAAAAATTTAAAGGATATTTTAATGAAAAAATAAAGGTCAGGCCACGTTCTATTTTGGCTGAGATAATATTCTAGTTCAGTATGGCTACTAGGGGATCTATTCAGAAAAAAATATGATCTGGAGTTAAGGAGAGCAGATGGAAAGAAACGGGGTGTCTCTGTTCTCAGAAAGACTTAGAAGGAAAAGAAGACACGGGAGAGCGGACTTTGTGTGCCACATGTGTGTCCCATGTACTGTGAAGGTCGGGTTATGACCCAGATGATGTCCAAGGAAGGAAGGCCCAGGAGAGCTTGAAGGAGCAGCTGTTTGCTGTGTACAACTTGATCCTGTGGACACAGACAACAGTGCTTGAAGTCTCTCAACCTTGGGAAGGCAAATAACACCAACAGAGAGAAAGGCTGGCTTCATCACTTTCCCATGGGTTAGCTGGGCAACTTGCGTGTTATCTGGCCTCCAGGGCCTCACCTGCTTCCTGAAAAGAACGAAAGTAAACACAGCAGATGCCTAAGAGGCAGCAAGAGAGGCAGGCAGTGGTGTCTTTCCTCACAAAAAGAAATGTGGTGATGGGAGTGGGTGAGGAAGTGTCTAACGGAAGACAGAGCTCCTGGACTGGAGCCAGAGCAACAGGAATGCTAGGCAGAGCCTGGTGAGAAAGAGGCTCCTGTACACTAACACCTGCAGGCGCAGTGAACGCGTAAGTCTTCACTTATTTGCTGATATGCTGAACTTCATGTAAGTTTGTCCAGAAAGATCTTGGGGAAATGGACTCATGACTGGAGAATTATTTCTGGCCTTGGATTGATTGGGGCTGTTAGAAATGAAGAAAATCCTCAGAGATCCATTGGGAAGGAACTGGAGGCATGATCATAGCAACACCCGAATGTGAGGATCATCACAGGAGAAAATGTTAACTTCAGGATGTTTAGCTTTACAGTGGTTTTGGTAAATCTGTGACTGGGGGCGTTGCAGGCATGCATGCATACAGAGACCAGAACGCTACCTGAGGTACCAAGACTCTGGAGGTGTCGTTTTGGGTTTTTTGAGACAGGGTCTCTCATCGGCCTGGGGATAGGCTGGCCATCTAGTGAGAGCCAGGAATCCATTTGTCTCTGCATCAGAAGTGTTGATATCACAAGTGTGTGCTACTGAAACAGGCTTTCCTCTTCACAGCTGAAGGGGTTCAAACTCAGGCGCTTACTCGGCAAACACGTTACCAGCTGAGCCGTCTCCAGGCTCAATCTTTTCATTTCCCATCCCAAATGAGACTAGCTGGCATGGCAGCGCTTGGGAAAGGGCTGTGGGGAAGACGCTGCCAGCCAAGCTACATCCCGGGCACTTTGCTGTGATCAGGACAAGGATGTTTTCCTGGCTTGTACAGTCGAAAGTTGCAGAAGCGTGGTGAAGCTCTGATAAGCCAGCCCCACTGTGTGAACTGCTAAAAAACTGCCCCTCAGTCTCGGTGGGCTAGAAGCAGGACCCAGAAGCAGGGAGACAGACTCTTGATGGTTTGGCTTCACAGAGTTTCAATCACACTTCGTTGAGTTTCGGTTCTCAGTTCTCGCCCTGTAAGTAAAGAATGGAGTTTGTTCCCAGTGCTCAGAGGCTTCGCCTCCCACATGGAAATGGAATCACAAAGACATGTGTGTATGCATGCATATAGACGTGTGCTTTTATTCCAAACTCACGAGAAAGAAAAAACTTCCCCAGATTTTTCAATTCCTATAAGGATTGTAGTTTACTATTTCTGGATTTGGATCATTGCGTTCCCTGGATTATTAAACATAGCAAAAAGCCATCTGCAATGAATCGGGCTTGCTCCTCTAATTGAGTCATGCTGTGAAGCCCTTTACTGCTTCCCTCACTCCACTGCTGCATGTTTTCTCAAGAATGAGAGAAAATACATTTTTACTACTAATGCCACCTGCAGGTTGAAGGGGAACTGTTGCAAAATAGTGAAATCTTGAATTCTTACAGCATGATGTTAGAACTCTCTCCAAAATATCGCCAAGCCTTGCCAATCAGCAGAAAAGAAGTCTCATTGCCTCAGTAGTGTTCTTTATAAAACTCTGCCTTTCCTACTTCCACTGCAGCCAGCCTGCTCCCCACTCTGCTCAGGCCAACAGATACTTGCACTTAAGAACATGTAAGAAGTTGATTCTTAGGAAGTAATTGCTTTAGGCAACTCCATACAACAGCATCCAACTCCTGTTGTCACAGGTAAAAGTGGGCTGAGCGTTATCCTCAATCAATTACTTTCCACATGAATTATTTCCTAGGTCAATCAATCATTCCGTGCAAGTGCTGCTACTTGGGTTTGCTGTGCTAAATGAATTAGTACACGTTGTGCCAACTCCATGTCTTTATTTTCTCTGCTAGGTAAGGTTTCTTAAGGAGACATATTGTTTTCCACTCTAATTAGCTTCTTATTATGACTGACATCATCGTTACTACATTATGATTATTAGTCATAGTAGATAAACTTTGCTATCAGTTCATTATAAATTATGCTCCAGCTTCTAGTTGCATGGATGTTATATTCCCAATTATCTGAGCAGCACAAATCTAAGAGGAAGTGAAGGACATGCCCATCAACATTCTTATAAGCATTCTGACTGGTTGATACTACCAAACAGGGCAGCAGCCTCCATCCTTCCACTACCACGTGAAACCAGCTCCGAGTGTGTGCAGCATTCCTGACACAATGCCACACAGGACCCAGTGATACAGTGTGGTGACAAGGGGGCAGCGAGGGAATCTTGAGCAACTTCATCACCTACTCTGATTCTTAATGAAGGAACAGAACCAATTACCTAGTTCACCTGGCAGGCTACCATAGATAGATGATCTGATCCTCAGCACGGGGCCACACTTTCCCCTAGAACGATCATGAAAGGACATAGAAGAAAGGAGAAATGGCTAAGAACATCCATCCCTCTTAGGAGGGCTTGAATGATGTTTAGAAGACCCTCCTCCTCAGCACCGAGGATGCAAGACACATGTGTGGTGATGTCTGCTTTTCCTTTTCCTTGGCTGAATTTACAAAAGAACCCTTGTCCCTAACCTCAGGCTGCCAAGAAAATAAAAAGGCTTTCCTGAAAGTTAAAGCATTGTATCTGGCTGCAAAATGTTTTTAAAAGCATAGTGTTTTATATTTTGCTTAATTTTTCCAAAATTTAAGCAAAATGCCACAGAAGTCTTATTCAGTCCCTGAATCCTACCAGAAACACAAAGTGTGCTGACATCCCCAGGTACAGATAGAGACTGACCAGAGTTCAAAGCTCACCTACGCTTTCGTGTTGTGTGTCCTCAGTGAACAATTATCCCTATAGACGGTAACGGTGCTGACATTTGGAACTGGACAGTTCTTTGCTGTGGGCACAAGGACAGCGTCCCTTTGTCAGATGGTGACAGCATCCTTTGTAAGATGCCAGTAGTATTCTCACAGTGAGACCAGCCAAATAGTATCCTAAATATCTTTTGTGGGTAGGGGTAGTGTCAAAAATTATTCCAAGTAGAGAATCTTTGGACAAAATGGCAGCTCTTCAAGTGTAGAGCACACGTGACTCATCTTTATAGTGCAGTCTAGCATAAGGAAGGAAATAGTCACCAAAGTTTGGCTGCAATTATACACTACTGAAAACGTGAACAACGCTAGGTTGAAAGGTTTTTTTTGTTTTGTTTTGTTTTGTTTTGTTTTCTACATCTGAAAGGAGCAAGTGATGTGATTCAGCCATTCTAACCATTTGTTATAGAAAAACCAATATAAAACGACTAGTCCTGTTTATATCTAAATTAAAAGACCACTGTGCTGTGCGCTCAGAAAAAGTCAGCTCAGTGGAGATGGAGCCGTGGGTGCTGCACAGAAGCGGGTAAAAAAGCTCATGGACAACTTAAATCACGGAAAAGTTAAAAAGAAAAAAATCTTCACCCAATAATGAAATTATTAATTGCAATTCCTGTCGGTTCTTGCAACAGCCTTGTGAGTAGATAGGCAGGCTGTTCAGCAGGATTTATGGAAAGAATGCACATTTTTAAAGTGAGAAGCTGCTACAGATATAGAACGTGAGGGGATCTGCAGACGCAGGCACCCCTGGAACTTCTTGGGGGCGGGTGGTAGCAGCAGTACTGATGGGCCAGATGTACTTGCAGATCAAAGGGCATCACATTCACCCAGGTCATTGTCCTCTGAGGGACCAAACTCTCATTACATGCCTAGTGCAATCTCTTCTCCTGAAAGCAGTTTGCAGATTTCTCTTTCAAAACATAGGCAGCTACTTCCTTCCCTCCACAAAAGCTCTTATCAGTTTTGAATGACAGAGATCTATTTTGAGATGAACACATTGAACAAAACCTTCATCCGTGTGTGCGTGTGTCTGTGTGTGTATTTTTTATTTCCCAACATGGCGGTTGGAGCTTCTGCCCGCTATCTGCATAAGTCTTTTGTGTATTGCTAATGGAGTGCTGGAATTGTAGCAGCCCTGAGCAGGGAATACATGTGAGCAACAATATGCTGAGAGACCCCTCGGTGGAATCTAATCTGTTCCAGCTCATGCACTCCTCAGAAACTATTTAACTTTCATTAAACTGTGTTTGATATCAGCTAAATAGGATGCATACGGCTCCAATATAGCTCATATGGTCGCATTCATTCGATCACAGCAGTGCTTCTTTCCTTACATTTCTTCCCACTTGTGTTAGTACCCAGTATAGCTGGGTAAATAGGAGACCTTTGAAGATGTAGTTAGTACTCAGATTTCTTTATTCTTTTGTGCCGGTTCCTTAGTGGTGAAACAGTGATTCATGTATGTCTCAGACAGCCTCCATTAATTTCATGTAATGTAGCTTTTATCTCGTAGCTGGGACAACTATCTCCAGCGTCCTGTCGCTCTGCCATCCCCTGCTCTGTCCTCGGTCCCCTCTGCACTTCCCCCACACTCTCCACTGCTCTTCACATTCAGTGACTGCCTTTTCTCTCTTTCTTTTTTTCTTTTGTAATTTTATAGCAAGAAGTAAATAAATAGGTTCAAACGAGTCGGGAGGTGGGGGACAAAACAGTGGTGAAAGACTTTCAGTCTGGTTAAGCCTTGAAGTCAGAAATGGGGGAGACAAGCTACAGGGATGAGAACACTTATACAGACAGGAGAACAGTTTTTTGTCCCCTTCCCCACCCCCCCACCTTACACACACACACACACACACACACACACACACACACACACACACACACACAGTCTATTCAAAAGATGTTAATTTGATTATAAATACAGCACAATAGGAGAATGCAGTTTCTCAGTTTCTGGGGAGGAAAGGGCCAGTCGATTTGGGCTGTTGAGAAGTTTAATAATCTCTCTCTCTCTCTCTCTCTCTCTCTCTCTCTCTCTCTCACACACACACACACACACACACACACACACACACACACACACACACACACACACACGGAGAGAAAGATTGGGCTTGTTACCAAGATGTTGTCAACCAAGTAAACAATATTGTTTACTGTGAAAACTTCTGTTCTTCTTACTATTAAGAAAGTGCAAACAATTTCACCTTTAGAAATATTAATGGGGATATGAATGAGATTGCACTGTGTCATTCTCACTGATATTTTTTTCAATTATGTTTTATTAAATCCCAAGGAATAATCGCCATTTTTTAGAACACTTAAGAGGAACGACATGGGGTCCTTTGGAGCAGGGAACCCAATTATTTAGGATATTATTTTGTGAACCTTTTTCATTTTATTAGTATACCAGAGGGTTTTCACATCTCAAGGAGAATCCAGCTATTATTGCTTTTTCAGAAGAAATGTCTCACTGGGGCAATTAATTCTATACATTAACACCAGTCACCATTGTGCTGTATATTATTAAAATTATAAAGGGGAAAAGCCACATTTTGTCATTCAGTTCAGAAAGAGGTCATTTATATATGTGTGGATTAGAGAATAAGCCATGCCATGAATAGCCCTCACTAGGTGGAACTTTGCAAAGCCCTGAGCCAAGATAGCTGTGGTCTCCCCATAAATGCTAATGTTGACAGACAAGGAAAACCGTGCTAAGAAAGGTGAGCCCACAGAAGGCTAGGTGTTTGCCTCTCTGTCTCTGCCACTCTTGAGGGATGTCAGCCATTTAACTTTGTTGATGAGCACATGTAATTAAGACTGTGTGCCTTCATGTTTGATGCTGCAACCTGAAAGGGTGAGTTTTTAAAAAATTATTTAGATAAGCATATTGACATTTTAGTGTATATTATTAATCTTATTAATAGTATTAACAAAGGCTAATTGAAAATGCATCATCTATAATTATATTAGTCTTCATTTTAGTACATTTTTGTCAAAGTAAACTAGAAAGGAGTAATTAATGTGCCACTGTTATTTACCCCTGTTTGTATTAAAGCTGCTGTTACACAATGTTAGAGATGAATATAGCCTGATTTCTCTGAATGCCGTGGAGCAAGCATTCAGGAGCAGTAAAATAAGCAGCTGTGTTTTCTTGTACCAGGAACCTAAAAATAAAACCCCACTTCAGGACTGCACACTAGGTGTGTGAGCGCTGCCGAGGGAGGCTTCCAGCTCCTGTCCCTTCTGCTTGCTGCACTGTGGACTGCCAGCTTCTCTCTTGGTGACGGCTCCAAGAGTCAGGACTATCGGAATCTGGAGTCCTTGTACCTCAACTGTTTAACAGGTGAACACAGAAAGGTGCAGCCCTGCCCATTGGATTTAGGGGTGAGTGTTACTGGTTCCATTGGAATGGGACAGAGGAAATTTATATTTATGGGGGATAAATTCCAGGCTGGATATGAACTTTCACAATTCATGACTCTGTATGTTCTATGAAAGAGAAAACTGGCCCAAGGAACAATGCCCTCAAGAAACCACAATTCCAAAGTGCTAGACTTGACATTTTAAGTCCTTTCCCCTGACCACCCTTGTGTCCCTAACACACACACACACACACACACACACACACACACACACACACACACACACACGGGAGGGGGAGAAGAGGGAGAAATCCAAACCACACATGAAAATATGTTACAAGAGGGGAAATCCAGAAAGCAGGCAGGCAAAGGAGACTTAAGTTAATGTGGAATTAATCACTTTAAAGTTTCTCCCCTGGCTTTTATGACTCTGTCTTTCTGAGGTCAGCCATTTCCTGAGGCGGGCAGGGAGAGCACAGCACGGGGGTGTGAAATGGAGGCACTCAGGGATGGCAGGGATGGCGATGAATGGCACATCTTTTAATCAGGTGGAGCCAAGACAGTGATGGCTGGGATTCCAAAGCCAGGCTCTGGGTGTTCTCCTGAGCTCTAATAAAAAGCGTGGCATATTGGTTGCATTGGCTGCCAAGAGCTCTGTCCGTGCCCTCTCTGCAGTGGGCAGCCACAAACATGCTAGCTCGGAGCTCTCAGGGGGCCCCGTGTGTGCTGTTCCTACACGGCTAACATATGTATCGACACCTGAAAGCTACAGCCTGCCACGTCTCCAGGACCCTGCTCGCCTACCTTTGCTCCTTGGTCACCAAGGGTTAATTTTCTAATGGCTGCCTTGCTGCTGAAGCTGGCCAAGTTTTTCATCGCCTGCAGAGCACCACAAGCTGTGATTTGGAGCCAGAAAACACCATTAATTTTCTAAATAGGAAGGATCACATATGTAAACTGTCTGGTTCTGTAACGAGTCGGGCAGGTAGAAGATGGAGGAGGAGAAAGGGAGTTTTTCCAGACACATAGGCCAAATAGCCCAGGCCAAATAGCCCAGGCCAACGGGCAGCAAACTGCACAAGACTTTTTTGAGGGGAGAGAATGAAGGAAGAAATTCCCTCTCCCGTCTTTAATTCTGTTTCAACATTTCTACAAAAGGTCACGTTGGTAATTTATTGGATAGTGTTGGGAGTTTTCACATTAGACTTCACAAGAAACTTATTTGTAAATGGAAGAATGGATTTAGTAAAGTGCCCCAGCTCAGAAGTCACATAGGCACTCTTGAGTACAAATTAGCTGTGGTTAGAAGCCCAGGCTTTTCAGGGGACAGAGAATCAAAAATTCCCCTGATGGAAATGACTTGTGCAGATACCAACTTAAATGTTACAGACACCCACGAAAGGCATACCTGAAGACTTTACAAATAAAATGTTTAAAATATACAAAATACAAATCTACCTCCAAACAGATGAAATCCTCCATTTAGGATGTACTTAGCATGAGTGTCTATAATCATGTGTGTATATATGCTTCTTGTCAAAGAGAAGAAGGGATAGAAGGGGGCATTATGGAGGGTGGTAAGATGCCTGCCTGGGATCTGCAGAACATTTTATCTTGTATAAATGTCTCTTTCTAGAGCAACTATTTCTGTCATCTGAGATTCTAGAAAACTATTTTGGTCCCCACAATATGCATGGAAGAGCCAGTTTCCCAGCCTGATTTCATTCTGGGAACTTCTTTAATGGTCTTCATTCTGGTTCTATTTCATAATGAGAAGGCTTCTCAGTTTAGACCCTAGAAAAACACCACCGAGATAGTGGGATTTCCACATACCAGCCTATCTCCTAAGGAAAATTAAAGCAAAGCAAACAAATAGTAAAGTAGGATTCTGGAGTCCAGAATTATGCATGAAGGTCCCTGCTAGAAGCGTGACTTCAGGAAAGATTTATGTGTCCAGAAACAATGACCTAAAGGACTACGTGTCAGTGCGTAGGTGTAGCCAAACGACAGGTCAGATCGTCTATGACTTCCAAAGCAAAACGACCCACAGAAAGAGACACTCAAGTCTCAGCATGCATTAGTTCCCAGTCGTGCTGTGGCACAAGAGAGGCAGAAGCAGCAGGAACTGACCAGCAGCCCTGCAACTCCTGATGCTAAAGGTGTAAGATGAGGGAGCACCAGCTGCTCCTGTATGGGAGTCTGAGAGAGGAAGCTGCTCTGGCCTTCCTCCTTTGCTTGTCCATGGGTAGCTTCTCCTGCCCTTTAGTACTGATTTCCCTGTCTACTTCCACCTCTGTGCCCACATTTGCTTTTTCTTTTTCAAATTCCTAAGTCCTATTGGATGAAGGCCCCTAATGACTTCACACTAACTACTCACATCTGGAAGGATTCTCTCTTTCCAAATAAGGACTCATTCTGAGATTCTGGGGCTGGAGGGGAGGAGGGTGTCACAATGTCACTGGTAACAAAGCGAGGAAAAGAACTTACTCCAAAGTTGGTGTATGTGCACGCAGTTCCCAGAGCACAGCTGAAGGAACAGGGTGTGCACGATAACTACTGCACAAACTGCTGAGTAGGTTTGCTTTCAGTAATAGTTCCAGATAATTTGATCATAATTCCCTCAGACCTGTAATGCACTCACTATTATGATGGGGAAATTGAAAGCCCATGAATTTGAATAATTGCTAAATGTCACATTGTTGGAGACAGGAAAGGTAAATTCAAGGCTTCCATTTCTTGCCCAGTGTTTGACCCACTAGTATACAAACCCCACTTTGAACTAATCAACCACATTTGATGACCAGCCATGCTGCCTGGGTCCCACTACTAAACCACCCAAACATGTCATCACCATAATTTTAGAAGAGCCCTTTTATTTCCCCCCAGAAGTCTGAGGTGAGGCTTAGTCCCTGGCCTAACTTGTTTTTGTTCCATTGTGTCTTAATAGTGATCTGTCCTGAACGAAGTACAAAAGTTGTTCTAAATCTACCCCAGTCCATCTCATCACTCTGCATACACAGACTAGACCTGCATCCCACTATGAGAGCCAGCATCCACCAGGACCAAGCAAATGATTCCAGAATTGGCCCAGCATTGACCCAAGCTGGGCGATAATGTTGACAGCAGCCACGCTGAGTGTGGGGCGGCCATCATTTTTCAGCTCATTTTCTCCTTTTGCCTAGTCCCTTGCTCCAGGTAGAACACTATTCATTAAGGCGCTGCGGAGCTCAGTAGAACTCACTCTCGCTGAGATCGCCTCTCTGGTCTTCTGAAGCCTTTAAAAGGGAATGAGCCTTGGCCTCCTTTTTATGGGCTACATTATGACCTGGCTTCAAAGTGTGAAAAGAGGTTCCAAGATTCCCTTTGTGCGGTGGAGTCTCTTAATTGCACTTTTAAACACAGTGTAATTTTTGTAATTAACATTATAGTTTCAGAGGGCAGAGAAGCCCGCACCGTGCTAATTACAAACCGGCGTCTTCAGAGTGGTGGAATTTCCAAGGCCCCTCTGATATTGGGGTGGAATACAGTTTTATGAAGGATTTCAAAGATCCTCTGTGGGCTGTGTTCTGAGTCATCATTAGCGTTTGATAACATAAAGAAATTTTACAACATGTGACAGATTTTCTATGTGAAAGTTTTACCCGATAACTGGAAAATTTGCATAAAGAGCTTCATTAGGTCCCTCACATTATGGAAAGAGTAAGAAGTATAGGGTACTCTTGCCTAAGATTGTTCTTAGGAGCCCAGGAATTGGTGCTTTATAATAAAATTTATGGTATATTATGAAGTGAAGTTGTAATAATCTTCAATGATGTTGAAAATCAGAGTCTGCATACCTTTTAAAGAAAGGCGAGGACATGTATCAGAATTACCATGGAACTGCAAACCTTGCAGTAAAGGTGTATTGTACTGTTCTGTGCCGTGCTCGGCTGCCGAGCCAAGGAGAAAACTCCATATATATGTAACACCAAGTGACAATAATATGTAATTTTTTTCACTCTGTGAAGAGACAGCACCTGAGAAAAATTATCTTCCCCTTGCTCCAGAGGCAAGTTTATCTTCCTTTATTTTTCAACCCCAAGCCATCAACTGGGTAGTGGTGGTGGTGGTGGTGGTGGTGGTGGTGGTGGTGGTGGTTGGGGGGGGCAGGGGGGAGATTCTCATACACGCTCACACAAAGGTACACAGACTTGCAGAGAGATGCAATGAACCTTCTACGTGGGCAGATCTCAGCTTCTGCAGATTGCTGGCCTTTCTTATGTGGATACTGTCAGAGCTGTTCTGTGTGTGGATTGGACCCAAAAGCCATCCATTTGCCGAAATCCTTTCGCTGCTCATAGATCAATTAAGCCAGAAATAGTGATAATTTGGGGAAAGCTTTCTGTGATGATGGGAACAGGAATGTATCATTATTCCATGCTCTTATTATTTCAACACCATGCATATGCCTTTGGATGTATAGCAGCAGCTTACTACATTATCTCAGTGGGATGCATTTCCCTTCAGGAGAGTCTTTTCCTTGGCGATTATGTAGATAATACATAGCTTTGTAATGACATCATAAACAGAAACCAAAGTCCTAAGAAACAATTAGGGAAGTATATCAATACTCCCTTGTAATCATAACATCATCTGACTTGCAGTGGGATGCCAGGTCAGCTCCTCTAGTTCCATAATCACGCATAAGCACTAATGCCTGCTTCACAATCCATCTTTGGAGTCTCAAGAATCCTGGCACTGGAAACAAATTAATATGCATTTTAGCTCTTTGTCAATAAGAAAAATCACACTGGGATTTTGATCACAGGACCAGACAAATTAACCCAAGCTGATACAAACTGGAGCCTCTCTCTATTGACCTCAGGCAAAACTAAGAATGGACTGAAATAAAAAAGGCAATATCCCAGAAGTGAAGGACCAAAGACTTTCAGTCAAATTGTTATACTTTTTTCTACAAAAGTATTTCTGTCAGTAGATTTTTTAAATTTCATTTTTTCCCTGAATTATTTTTTTCCATCCAATATTTCTTTTTGACCTAGTTTGATTCACCTGGAAAATAAAAGTGTGTGTATGTGTGCATGTGTGTGTGTGTGTGTGTGTGTGTGTGTGTGTGTGTGTGTGTGTGTGTGTGTGTGTGAACATGTGCATGCATGCTTTCACAGGGGAAAGGGCCACTTTCTCTAACTGGTCTGAGGAATGTCAGTCACCTCAGCATGGGAGGGCTGCAAACCACACTCTAAGTGGGTCTTTCAAACCACACTGGATTTCACAAGTTCTCTCTTCTGCTGAGGAGAGCAGAGTGAGAGAGTGAAAAAAGGGCTCAGTTCTACCCCCAGTCCTTTTCCAATTCTAGGAGCGGGACAAAGCTCTTCTCTCTTAACTCCTGTAGTATCCAACACACAGAAAAAGAACTTTTAGATAAATGATCAAACTTACATAGTATATAGCTTTTATTTTTACAAAATATTTGCTTCCAGCAGAGTGTATCTTAATTCACAAATGCAGAGATCTGTCATTAAGATCTGACCCAGCTGCATGGCATTGTCAAATGCAATAACGTATCTTTTAATAGTTTTATATCAAGTAAGGATATAACATATCATTAGTTTAAATGTATTTGCAAGCAATTACCCCCACCAGGATATTTGAGAATGCTCATGCAAAATTGATGAAATTCTGACATGCTTAAACATTGTTCATTTAGCTCAATTCCTTATGTATAGAAAAAATAGAATAAATAATCCCACTGCCACTTTCAAAGCACCGTTAGGCATTTTTATTCCACTCAGGGCTTCAGTTCTCTCTTTAAACTACAGCCTTTGGTGATAATTTGGACAAAACAGTTTCATATATGTTTAATTTTAAATAATGGACTAGATTTTTCATTCTCGTTATTGTTCAATGCGGTAATTTAAATATGGAGTAGATTTACTGCATGTCAGTTGCCTTTCTTCTACCAAATGGGATAAATTATTAAATGAGTGGAGGGTGTTTGACAACCAGTTTTGCAGCACTACACAAAAGAAAGACCTCTGACACTCTGCTGCCTTTTGAAGAGAATAAAGTATAAATCAATTAAGCTGCTATGTTGTGGCTTAGAGATGCAGTGTTACGGCGTGATTGCGCTTTGCCCCTCAGGTGGGTTGGAGATAGCTTTACTACTGCTCTCACACAGGGAATGGAGGAAAGCCATGGCTGCGTCCTCCAGTGTCTAGCCTGAGTTTTCCAGCCTTCTTCAGTTACAGAGTGGCCTCTCATGACATGAGACGCACACCGTAGGCAACAGGTGTCTTCTGCTTTTCCTTGATTGCCCTGCTGACTATTCTATACTAATGATTGATCGAGACTTTTTCTTGCTTTGAATTTTGCCTGCGGTTTTCTGATATGTTCACTGATATGTGCACTAGAGGAGAGAAATGTTGAAGTGAACATCTCATCACCATTTTATGCAAGCCAGGTGAGAAATTGCATTTCCATGCCTTTCCATGCTGTTCCCCAATACCATATTAGCATTTGTGTAATTAATAACACTTTAAGCTCTGTCAAAAAGAAATCACTTTTATTCTTCCTCCAAAGAGAATCATTTATTAACTATGTATGATCTCCAAATACATTTTTCTTTACTAATGTCACCAATAACTATACCTTCTGAAATATTAATTTATCTATCCAAATCCGTAAAGACTAATCGAATTATTTTTAAAAAATCTCATCTTAGTGAAATGCTGTCAGCCTGGTTATTCTGAGGCTCCTGGGAATGGAAGTTTGTGAGCACTGTTTCTGGGTGTCCCACTGCTGTGGGACAGACTGATACAGATGAAAAGAAAGTTAAACAAAAAGGCAAAGGAAACAGCTGTCCTCCAGAAGAAGAAAGAGTACCGATTAGCTCACATGGAACAGTTAGCAAGGTACACAGCTGTATACTTGGGCCAAGAGAAGGATGGAATTGTAGGAGAGGTTAGATCAAAAGAGACGCCACTAAACAGTGGCAATCTACTAGAAAGCTTCATGGAGGATTGCATTCACACAACATTTGGATAGACGGAAAGAGAAGGGCAGATCCTAGATGGGTAGAAAAAAATGCTTTGAATGTGTAAAAACTATTTTTTGAAAAATGAAATGATGACTAGAAAATGAAAGAAAACTAGACTAAGTAGTTCTGACGGCAGCTGCGTGGCAAAACTCCAAAGACAGTCAGAAGTGGGAGGCATTTAATGGGTGACACCAGGCAACACTGGCCACTGATTCCTAAGCAATGGATTGCCTTAAAAAAAAGACAAGCCTAGGCCAACAGGAGCATGGCAGCAGAAGCTAGATGGTCGCTTACTGGGCTGTTAGTAGCAATCCAAGGAGTTGACAAATTCCTAGGATGTGACAGACAAATGGTGATGCTCCTCAGGACTGCTTGCTAACCAACAGAATGCAGGATTCAGAGGGAAGAGGGGTCGTAAAGTATCCTGGGGTGTATGAAACAAAGTCAATGAGAAATTAGTTAACGATGTTCCCCGCAGATGAGTCAATAAAAAGACTATACTACCTAATGGGGAAAGAAAAAATAATTTTCACAATTGTTTATGATTTTAGCTTTTGGATCTCCTACTTAGACACCCTATAACTTGGCGATAGTACTGCCACACTTGTTCCTAATCACACCAATGCTGTGAAACACTCACTTCCACCTTCTTATTTTCCACTTACTGACATACAGCCCAGAAGCCATTTTACCCCTGAATTCTGAGAAGCTATTACTAATTATCAAAGTTAGTATATGGACTCTCATACACGTATCCATAGAATGATGGACGATCCCTAATTTAATGAGCACATCTAAAGCAATCCTGCACAGTATGTCATGTGGTAATATTTTAAAAGACTTGAGTATGCCGGGCGGTGGTGGCGCACGCCTTTAATCCCAGCACTCGGGAGGCAGAGCCAGGCGGATCTCTGTGAGTTCGAGGCCAGCCTGGGCTACCAAGCGAGTCCCAGGAAAGGCGCAAAGCTACACAGAGAAACCCTGTCTCGAAAAAAAAAAAAAAAAAACAAAACAAAAAAAAAAAGACTTGAGTATAAATTCCTGGAGAAACCACTATTCTCACAAGCACATCTACACAGGCACACACAGAAAGAACTTTCCTTGTAAAATCTCTCTAGACCCAAAATACTTAAGGACGGAGAAGGTCTGCAGTAATTTCAGCCAATTGATAGCATCCTAGAATAAAGATGAAGTCCTACAAAATAAGTGCATGCTAAGAGAGAACAACATCCCAACCATTATTTTGCAGTAATAATCCACCTCCCCCCCCCCAAAGAAAACAACACTGTGCGTTTAGATTTCCAAGTGACTTCAAAATGCAAGCATCCGGAGAAGAACCCAAAGACAAAGAGAAAAAGGTAAATGGGGGAGTGAGCAGGAGAAAGGCACATTATTGTTCTGGAGAGGGGAGGACTAAGAGGGAATTAATAATAGTTTTCAAGTGTCTCGAGAGTTATTCTACAGGGGATGCTGACCAGCTGTTCTCCATCTTTATTCGGGACAGAACAAAAGGAGATGCACTGAACTACAGGATGAAGGATTCCATTGAGACGTAGGAAGAATTGCTCGATAATAAGCATCGTTAGACGCTGGAGGCATTGGTGGGGGCAGTTTCGTTCTTCTGAGGGCTTGTCCTCAGGCCCAGCAGTTGTGGGTGATTGTGAGTGCCTGCTCTCTTCCAACCCACATTTGAGATTACAGCTGGTCTGCCCAGGTCTACCAGGCCCATTCGAACCATTCCCAGGAACAAAGAGAAAGCAGGCTGTACCCCAGCACGCCAACTTTCAACCATGTTTAACAAGGTGCCAGGAAAAGCAAGCAGCCTCACCATGGATTCCCAAGCCCCTGGTCTTGTTAAATGCAGTTTATGGTTTTCACAAAAGAGGTCTGTCTTAATTTGCTTCTTTCCTATAAATAAAATAGGGTACATTTAGTATTCCTAGGAGGCTGGTACATTGGCCAAGTTCATGCTGCCTATGCACTTAACAAAAATGGGTTCGTTTTTTTGCCAAACAAGGGCACCCAACCTGAAACTCTAAAGACATGGGGGATGAGAAGCCTTGACAGGGAGAATGAGAAGTTCCGCACCCCATTAAATGATACATGCTGTAAACTATTGGTATATAATCCATTTTCTGTTTTCTTCCTCTTATTTTTCTTTTTGCTCCTTTTAATAAAATGAGAACTGCAAAAAATAGTCCTATATTAATTAAATATGAAATTTACAAATTCACATTATGTTTACTGTCTTTTTGGTGAAGTATAAGCTGCTGACATTTTATAATATTTAAAAGTAAGAATCTATACTATTCTATCCCTCCTTAATCTCATACCTTGCCCTTACTGTTCCTTAACACATGCCTGCTAGTTGGGTGGCCAGGAGTTTAGTTTATTCTCTCCCATACAATTCACATGGAAGTTCTGCTAGTGGATGTATACCTCGGCAACGACTCTGCTCTCCTTGTGAAATGGCTTGGTGACCCTGCTAACAGCTGAGCTCCTTCCCTCTCCCCAGTGAAGAGTCATTCCTGGTGGCAGCCAGTAGAGAAGACCTCACTTGTACGTAGGGGAGAATGGACATGTCCTCTACTCTCTTTGAATGCTGATGCACTTTGTAGAAAGTAACTGGGTTCATTTCTCATATTCCCAGAGTTAGTTTGGATAATTCTTTGTGAATAAGGCACTCTTCAAGTATTTTCAAGTCAAAAATAAAGTATACAGAGCATAAAGAATAAGACATAGCGGTTAAAGGCAGGAACTGCCAAACTAGGTGACCTCAATTCAAATCCCACCAATGATACACACAGATTGTGAACCCCAGGCAAAATAGGTGCAACCTCTTTGTGCTTCAATTTCCTCATCAATTAAATAGAGATTACTAAAATTCTTATATCAGGGAATAATTGCATGGGTTAACTATAAATGGGACCTGATTGGCATAAGGCTCAAACCATATAAATAAGATACCAGGGCTTAAGTGCATTTCCCCTTACCCTAATCATCATCTACAAGGTAGCCAAAGTTTTTTTTTTCAGTTCTTCCTGATAATACCCATTAATTTATCCCCATATCATCAGAAAAACAAAGCACATGGTAACACTAAATGCCTCCACACAATCATAATTGGTAGAAATGCTTGTGAAGTTCATATAGGAAATACGGACAGAAGAAAACAGTAGCTTGTTGAGTAGAATGGAAAAAGTGAACCAGACTAATTGGTCTTGGCACTGCTGAACACCTGCAGATCTATTTGAAATAAGAGTCAGCACCTTCAGTTCCCCAACAAGAGAGGCAAGCTGTCCCTGTTGATGGACACTGGCTTCAGTGGAATACATGACAAGCTAAAAGTCTCATGGCCAGCATCCAGGGCAGCAGCTTCCAGACCTGCTTTTGAAGTATTCACAGTGGAGATGGCATGTGCACGTCTACATACATCCCAGTGCAGCATGGTGCACCTTCTCATTGAGACTAACATGTCTCTCGTCAGTTCAGTCATTTGAGGAGGCCCTTCACCTCAACTGAGAAACAGAGGAAATAAAATGATGGTCCCAGGTTTCACAGGTCTATGAATCAACATGGCAGATGTCATCAGATACTTAGTCTAAACAGGCCTGGTTGAGTCATATCGGCTTCCAGAACCTCTCAGACCGGGAGTCTGATCCTTGCTGAATTACTTTAATGCTTAAGTATTAAGGAATACTTCTCCTCAGACAGAAATACTTATTTTTTCAAGGTGCTATGGTCAAAACGAACTCCTTCAATCTGTGCAGGCTTCTTGCATACATCAAGATTAGAGGTAAGTTTGAATGGAATTCAGGAGTATAACACACATTTCCAGACTTCAGGCAAGCAAGTAAGGAACAAAAAATTTTGTTTGTGTACAAACAAAAATCTAAAATAGTTTATGATAATAAAACATTAAGTTTTATAGTGTGGTTTAGACGCAAATCCTTTTAAAGAATGGAGTTTCACATTGAGACAGAGTAGCTGCCAGGTATATAGTGACCCTTGTGAGATAATAGATGAGCAAATAAAGAAGACAGAGCAGTGCTCAGAGATGGAAGAGATGATGCTGTGCAGAAGGAACTGATGGATTCTGAGGCCTTCCAATTCTAAAATCCTACCAGTCCAAAAACCTCCAAGATTCTGGGTCCTTCAGAGAACCAAAGGGTAAGTTTTATCTTCAACATATCACCAAACGCTGACTGACCACAAGCATCAATGCTAAAGAATTTTCTGAAAAAGAAGCCGCCAGCCTTGATTGTATAAACCCCCACACTCTGTTTTAAAAGATTGCTTCAAGAGAAAAGGTTAAATGAGGTTTGAGTGCAGCGTAATAAACCTTCACTGTTCATAAAGCACAGAGTGATAAATGTATGTATGGTTACTGTATAAAAATATTGGGGTCAAATGCCAAAGATCTCCAAGGTTAAGGGTTTTTAGTTTGTTTGTTTGTTGTATTTGGGGGGGGAGTAGACAGGTGAAGGACCCAAATAATCAAACCTCAAGAAAATGGCAACCTGTCAGTCAAAGGTACAGCTAGTTCCAGCTTGCCAGAGAAGCCCATTCCCAAACTCCTCTCAGCCTGGAGTTATAAACCCTCTAACTGTGATATACAGCACACAGTGGCATGTAATTTGTTTGGTTCCAAGAGACTAAGACAAGGGTTTGGAAGGTTCACTGCATTGTAGAAGAGATATGCCTGGATGCAGGTTTTCACATTTGTAAATAAAAATGAGCCTATTCCTCAATATAGGGCATCCTTTGGTGGATCTAATCTGGTATCTAAACAATAGCTAACAAAGATTCCAGCAGTCAGAATGCATGAGAACAGGCAGCTGACACAGGTCTAGGAAAGTGGGGTTCTACCTGTGAGTGACCCTGACCTTTGGATAATTTGTGACATGGGCTTTGAAGAGTAAAACTTGACCTCCTACTGTACTAAGGTGGGGATGTGATGGTATTGTGGAAAACGTCGCTTCTGTAAAATGGAAATCCCATTTTTACCTCAAGTCCAATCTAGAAGTTGCATTTCTTGTAAAACAAGCAAATCTTGAGTCTCAAAAACTGTCCTTTCTTTGCTCTGCGGGGCTGGGCAGACAAGAGAAGGTAAGAGAAAGGTGAGGGAAGGGAAAGGAAGTACTCGGAAGTAATTAACTGTGTGAGTTTGTAATGTGCTTCATAACGGCAAGTTTTCTACAGAAAACAGTAGTGTGGACTTCTTTGAAACATGAAATTTGAGCCATTGCTCTTTCAGAGGTTGAGAATTCTTTGCAGTTAGCAATAATGGCTTTAAGACAAAACATGAAGGGAAAAAACTTCTATTCTTTTCTTCTTTAAAAATGATTTATTTTATTTAATTTTTAATTTTTTGAGAATTTCCTATGCGAATCCTATGTTTAAATACTTTCCATCTGCTCTCTGCCCCTTCAGCTCCTCCAACGTTCTCCTTCCCTTCTTCTCAAGTCATGAACTCTTCTTCTTTGTTTATCGACATGTACACACACACACACACACACACACACACACACACACCAGTGGTGGTTTGAATAAGAACACCCCCATTGCTGGGCGGTGGTGGCACACGCCTTTAATCCCAGCACTCAGGAGGCAGAGGCCAGAGGATCTCTGTAAGTTTAAGGCCAGCCTGGTCTACAGAGTGAGTTCCAGGAAAGGCTCCAAAGCTACACAGAAAAACCCTGTCTCAAAAAACAAAAAGAAAACAAAACAAAACAAAACAAAAAAAGAACACCCTCATAGAGTAATTGATTTGAGCACTTGGTCCTCAGTTAATGGCCCTGTTTGGGAAGTTACAGGGCAATACAGCCTTGGTGGAGGAAGTATGTCACTAGGGGTATGTTTTAAGAGCGTATAGCCTCACCCCACCTTTTTTTATGCTTAAAGATGTGATCTCTCAGCTTCCTGCTCTGGCTGAATGATGTCAGGTCTTCCCTAACATTATGGACTCCTACTTGGAACAGTAAACCCAAATCAATCCTTCCTTCTATAAGTTGCCTTTTCGTGGTATTTTATTACAGCAACAGAAAAGTAATTAATACAACCACTTACTTATGTACATAGGTTTAGTGCTGACCACTTGGGACTGGATAGCCTATAAGGGTGCTCACCTCTTGAAAAAAAAATGATTTCCCCTCTCTCAAAAACCACTGCTTGCTTGTAACTCTTCATCTGTGTGCAGGACCTTACGAAAATTTCCCATCTATACCATAAGTCAGCTGGTATTGTCATTATCTTATTTTAAGGAGCCATATTGTTGAGGTCTCATGCATGCAAGGCTTCTATGTCATGACTTGAAGACACTGTCTATCAGCAAGTGTTCTGGTCTCCTGGCTCTTACAATCCTTCTGATTCCCATTCCACAATTTTCCCTGACCCTTCGGTGTAGGGGTATGTTATAGATGTATCAGCTGGGACTGGGTAACCCCATGGTCATTCATTCTCTGCAGTTTCATCATTATGGAACTCTGTAATAGTTCCAATCTATTACAAAAAACTCATTTGATGAATGATGAGAACTATATTTATCTGTGGGTATAAGGATAAGTATTTGGAATACATTTAGAAAATCAACTGGTTTAAGAAAATGGCAGTGGTAGGTTCTCCTCTCGGTCTATGATCTCTTCACCCATGGCAACCGGCTTGGTTTACAGTACCAGGCATTAACTCTTTCCTGTTTAGTGGGCCTTAAGTCCAATTAGACAACTATTAGTTGCTGCATTAGTTACTTTTCTATCTCTGTCATAAAATACCATGACCAATACAACTTATAGAAAGACAGGTTTATTTTGGCTTACAGTTCCAGAAGAATAAGAGTCCATCACCATGGCACAGCAGCTTGTAGGCATGACATCTGGAGCATCAAGGTGAATGCTCACACCTTAAACTGCAACCATAAGGCAGAAAGAGTGAACTTAAAATGGTATGAGTCTTTTTAAGCTCTCAAAGCACACCTTCAGCACCATGCTTCCTTAAGCAAGTCCACACTTCCTAAATCTACCCAAATAACATCAAAAACTAGGGACCATCTGTTCAAATGGCTGAGACTATGTGGAGCATCTCGTTCAAACCACCAAAGTTACCACCATGATTAAAACAAAACAAAACAACAACAAAACTCACTACTACATTATTGGGGATATCTTGCTATGCCAGTCAATGTTATGGGTCTTAGACATATAGCTGGGTAGGACTTTTGCTTGCCCCTCTCCTTTGGCAGCGTGCATGGCCCATTCTGATACTGTGAGAGCTGGTCCTCAGGATGGAAGTTTCCAGGCCAGTTCCAACTCTATTCCTCCAAGTCCAGTGTCTGAAATATATAGCATCATTAGCAATAGGGTCTTATCTTCAAGTTCTAGATAGCAATCAAGGGCAATGTCAATGGTCTACATGGTTTGAGGAGTCTCTTGGACTTCCATGACAAATAGCTCAAAGGACAGTTTTGCATGCCTGGTATTGGTGTTTTTGTTATAGTCTATGACTAGCTCTTAGTGAAAGCATTATCATCCCATGTATGTGGAGTAACTCCATTTAATATATGCACCTATATATGTTTCTGTATGTATTTCTCAAGAGCTGCTGCAATTAGTCCTCACAACAGCCATGAGAATCTTACTTTATCCCTGAACTGGGGAACTCAAGGTTATCAAAATTTAATATCTCCTAAATTTAGAGAGTTTGTGAACATACATTTTGGACTCCAGGTTTCTGACCCAGAAGCCTGTATCCCTCCTCAAACCCCATTTCATCACAGTGATTCTGTTGGTTACTGCCAGTTCTCCCCTCCAACTTGACATAGATTATGAAGTATGTGGAGAGGCTAAAGTGACACAAGAAAAGAAATCTGAGCCATAAATATGGGACATTCTTTGGCTTTCAAATGGAAATAGTTTTCGTTAGCTCCTTAGAGGGAAATTTGGAAATAAACATCATAACCTTGTATGGCATTGATAGCTTTTTATATGATTTAATTCTCACCCTTACTACCACAATAAACCAACTGTAGTTCATAATTTCTCTGTGCACTTTTAGTCTTTCCCTTTATTGACTGTAAATCCCTCCAACATCTTAGTCTACTCTAGTTGTCCTTCTGTAGAGTACACAGAGAAGACTGTAAACCCCTCCAACATCCTAGTCTATTCTAGATGTCCTTCTGTAGAGTATAGAGAGAAGACTCTATTTAAAAATTAACCTGTAGGAGCCTAAATAATGAAAAGGTCAGGTAAACAGGTAAAAAACATCTAATTTGCTTCACACTAAAAGCGTATTTCTGACTGGTGAGAGGAGTTTTAAATAAAATGTATTTGTTATCTTGGTGACTCCAAAGCCATGAAGGAGTTCTGTGAAGTTATATTTTCTGTTTTACTTTTTAGATCTGCATCCATGTTACCCCTGGAATTAATTATTTTATATTATATGTTGTAAGAATCCAGATTACAATTTACCTGGTTGATAACCAAGTAACTTAGCAACACTTATTCAAAAGACAGTTGCACTGAAGAGGTGCTTTTGTTCCATAAAAATTATAGCAACAACTACAGCGGCTTTGATATCTGACTGTATAAACACTCCACCTTTCTCTTGATTTGTTTGGCTACTCTTTCCATGTATATTTCATAGAAATTTTAGAATCATGTTGCCAATTCCCCTTTAAAAATATCTGTCAGGATTCTTATTCGAATGGCACTGAATCCAGAGATTAATTTCAAAGGAATTGATATAGTCACATTGAATTTGTCAATTTAAAAATACTATATATTTAAAAAATCCCAATAATATTTTAGAATAGTCTTCATAGAAGACATAAATTTTTCAGCAGGTTTATTTTAAAGTAATTGATCATGTGATGCTATATAAAAAGGTACCACTCTTTGCATTTTAATTTTTTTAATAGTTTGTTGCTGTATTCCTGGGACCTGACAGTCTAGGGTCCATCATCAGTATATGCAAGAAAACCTTTACCTCATGGGTCTTTGACATCTGACACAAGTACTTTTTACAGTAACTGCACACACATTTATTACTCAGGATTTTATGAACTGTGAAGGTTTATTATATTGCATGTAAAACTCAATTGATTTTTATTACCCTCACTTATTAATTTTAATAAGTTGTCTTCGGTTCTTTTGGGTTTCCTACATACAAAACCATGTTACCTGTGAAGAACAGCAGTTTTACCTCTTCCTTTGAATTCTTTTATTGCTTCTTCCCTTGTACTCCCTAGGTCCTTGGATATGATGTTGAGGGGACTGAAGAGGTAAGGTCTTGTTTCCCCAACCTGAGAAAAACCCTTCTTGATGGTATATGAAGTCACACTTATGAAAGATGTTTTATAAGTGCTTCTTAACAGCATACCACAATGGCTTATTAGCATGGAAAACTTCTGTTCCTCTGATACTTTCCAGAATGAAAGGGATCATCTGTGTTCTTTTAATGCAGAGACGTGCTTCACTCTCTAAGTTAGGACACCAACACTTCTTCCTTGAGATGAAGGTTCACTCTGATTTGCTACTATTATATTCGAAAATTGAGGCATTATTTTGTTATAAATTTATCATAAACCAAGTTGGAAAATGTCCCACTAGTTTTTCTATTTCAAAATATTGATGTAATTGGTTTTCCTCCTCCTTTTATGACCGGAAAGTCTTTACCCAGAATCTACTAAACTGGAGTTCTGTGTAAGAATATTTTCATAGTGGATATCTCTAGACTTTTAAGTTTTATCTCATGTTAGTTTCTGTAATTTGGAAATTATGTTGAAATTGTTTGTTGTACCTGAAGTTTACATCTTTGCACATAAAATTTTCTTTGAGGCATGTGGAATTTAGGGCACTCCTCATATTTTCCTGGACATATAGGGCCCAGGTCATGAGGCACCACACAAATCTACAGCCTGGGGCAAATAACTCCCAGGAATTGTAAGCCAGAGGCAAGCTCTAGGGTGATATTGCCAAAATCAGAAGCCACTGGGATAAGCTGCAGAGTAATGGACAAAATGAACACTTAACATGTTCCTGTGCTTGCTTTTTACCCAACAAATGATGCATAGCCTCCTCTCCATTTAGCCAACTATTCTGTTATTACATATAATCATCATTTAAAGTTGACTGTTGAGTCTGTAAGCTCACAGACTGTATTTTTAGGTCTGAGATTTTTAATTTGAATTACATGTGCATTTACATGTACCTGGGATTCCGCACATACGTGTGCAGCCTACCGAGCCCGTTTACTGTTGCTTTGGTGGACATTTGTTTAGGTCCGTCCACTTGGGATTGGATGACCTATCAGGAAATCGATTTAAACTAAGGTCACAAAAATTTTCATACCTTTTCTATGAAATTTTATAGCTCAGATTTTTCTCTTTAAAACAGTATTTGTGTTGCGTACAGATCCAGGTTCTGGTTTCCCAGCACAGACACAAGAGCACTATTTGATGACCTTTGCCCACCTTGTCTGCGCACCTCTGTCAAAAACAAGGTGTTGAGGTATGGGTAGGTATATTGCTGGAATTTTCTGTTTTTTAAATCTTTTTGTCCATCTCTACGGCAGTATTTTGTAAATAATGATCAGTAGGTCATGTCTAGTCCCTGCCTTTTATGTACAGTCCATGAGCCAAGAATGCTTTTCACATTTTAAATTTTTAAATCAAAAGAATACTTTTGGATTACACATAAAACTTATATAAATTCAAGTTTCCATGTGTTTAAACAAAGTCTTATTGAGATGGAGACACAGCCACACTCATCCCTATGGATTGGGCACGGCTGTTAGCGTATGGCTGTTTTCATAGCAGAGTTGAGTAGTTGTGACAGAGACAGTATGGCCCACACAGCCTAAAATATTTACTATCTGATTCTTTATATAAAAACTTTTGCGTATCCCTGTTTTACATCAATAGCATACTGTTTTAATTACTGTACTTTGTATTGTCTTGAAATCAGATATCTCTGGTTCTCTAACTCTGCTCTTCTTTTTCAAAGTTGTTTTGGCTATTCTAGAACCTTTTAATCCCCATGTCAAATTTATAGTCAACATCTTAATGTCAATAAACCCATGGTGATTTCAGTTGTGATTGAATTAGATATAGGGAGAGCAGACCTGGACACAGCCCGGGGACTTCTGACTCATGAACAAGGCAGGGTTTCCTCCAATGGGCTGGCTCCCTGCCTTTGCTCCGCAGTGGTACACTTAATGTACAGGTGATTGCTAGGGCTTTCACAAACACCCCCAATTTTCTCTCTTTCCTGGGGTTCATGAGAACCAGCAGCAGATTTTCCAAGATCTATTTCCTTACAGGTCTTCTTTTCCCTAGGAGATTAAAAACAATGAAGAAAGGAAAAATAGATTAATCCACATGAGCTTTTTATTAAAGTTTTAGTTTTTTCTTTTGAATCTAAAAACAAAACCCAAACTACACAACTATAAATTTTCTAATTCTAGATATAAAACCTCAAAAAATACAAACTGTTCAAAATTCAGTCCTTCTTCCCTAACATGGCAAATTATTTTGGCGAATGGCAAGTTATGGCCCCCCACTCAATGTGCTTCCTAGTATTTCATCGAGAACACCCATCTCATGGTTAATGAAGACATTTCTGCCAGCCAGCCAGCTACTGTTTAGAATAAAATTGTTAAATCATATATAAATAAATCATGATTATAACAGCAATCATGTCCTTAGAATAGGGTGTTGTCGTGATAACGGCTGTCTTCTGTGGGTGCTCATCAGCTGCATTTGGCTTCACTTTACTATCCCATAGCAACAGAAGGATGCAGGGTGCCTTGAGGCTTCTCGGTATCCTGTAATAGCCTCGGAGTCTATTCTGAATTCAGTTCTGCACAGACAGCCTTGGGAGGGAAGGACCTTTTGCTGTGTGACTCCCAGTCTGGCATCTGAGCATAGGCTCTACTGCAGACTGACTACAATGATCTATTGGTTTGAGAAACACAGGCTTACTCTTTCACAACCAAAGTGACCCTAAGGGAAGGAAATTTCCTTCCATGCTAGGCTCAGATTTTCCCTTCCTTGAGTTTACTCTGTTATTCACAATCTGATCTCCTGAAGCAATCACCCTTCCGTTTGGAGCATTTTCAACTTTAAACCTCCTTAAATAGTCTCTATTTCTCTTGGCTGTCGCTGGATTGGGTTATTCATATTTGCCTTCTGATTAGCAATAAAAGAATTGATAGGTATTTTACAGTCATTGGAGAAATTCCTCTTAAAAGCATTCCCTGGTGGCTTAGATTTGCAACATTCACATCAGATTTTTGTGGATTCTGGGCTCATAGTTCTTAAGAAGATAAGTGCCAATTGAAACATAGAGCCTGGTGAATTGACCTGGGTGCCTGCTGCAGTCTGACAAACAGAGAAAGCTTGGGAAGAAAGGGAAATGATTAATATATTGCCAATCTGCCTTATTTAGATACAGTGGCTAAAATGCACCTATCATCTATGAACAAGATTATGAAAATCTTACTGGAATTAAGTGTGGAACGCTGCATGCTCATTCTAGGCCTTAGTATCTTGGGTGATATTCAATGACCAGGTTCATATAATCGGTTCTACTTTATCTTTATAGACATCATGAATAGAAATAAAGTTTAAAAAGGACTTTACATACCATACTATGTAAACATCTTAGACAAACACAGTTGTGTATACCTATAATCGCAGCACTAGGGAGGCTGAGGCAGGAAGATTTCAAGTTGAAGGCATCTGGGCTACCTAGTGAAACACTGTTTAAAACACACGTACACACACATACACACACACACACACACACACACACACACACACACACACACACACACACACGGGAGGGGGACAGCAAAGGTCCAGAAGCAAAAAGGAAGCTGGCTTTCCAAGGAACAGAAAAGTGACTGGAGAGCAAGGCATAAAGGTAGAGCGGGGAACACCAGGTCAGAGCAAGGGCTGCAATTTGCTGCACAAACGAAGTGGATTGTTGATGCCTTTATTATGATGAGACTCATTGTTTAGGAGCAGTTTCATCCTTTGTGTTCTAGAGTTAGTCACTGAACATCTGAAAAATCCCAAGATGCAAGACCTATTTCTGAAGTTCACGTTTTCTTCCCGTAGGCTGGTACGTTCAACTTTCCAAAGGGCTTATTCTTTTCTCCGCTTGTTCTCATGAGGTCTCTCTGGATGCTGGAGCTGTTCGCTTCTATAGCATTAGTTGGAAAGATTTGGAAATGACGCCCTTTTCAAGCCAGCTCCTGTAGTGGTATTTGCTCCTCCCATGACCTTGGACTATACGACCCAAAGGAGGCGGTGCTTCCTGCCACTATACATCACATGCCCCTGCTCCTGCGTGCAGGTGGATTCATTCCTGGTCAGATCAGAGGACAACTTCAGCTGTCTACTCCATTCTGTATTTGTGAGTGTATTTCCTCAATTTATGGTCATAATAAATTCTTTTAAAAAGACTGAGAGCAAACTCTGGACAAGCACAGGGCATTGCCAGGGAAACATGGCTTGGGAATTGATATTAGAGGGCAGGAAGTAGGATTGACAGAGTCATGGTCACATATCCCTGCACCTCTCCTCTTCCCATGTTCACATGAAGGAGTCACAAGGGAAATTCTTCAGATTAACTCTCGTTCACCACAATTCTTTCCCTTGTTTTATATTTTTATATTTTCTGTGATTCTAATTTTTTTTTGTGACAATGACTTTAGTGCTTGTACTACACCGGGAACTACAGTCACAGCGTGACCAGCACAGCACAGCTAGTTCCTTTCTTTATGAGGCTTACAGCTTCTAACCAAGGGTAAGTGAGAATGTGTTTAATTTTAATTAAAAGATGGCATGCACTCACATTAATAACAAGGAAATGATGCTATAGACAGAGACACTGGGAAATGTCTTGGTAGCGGTGTCTGCAGAAGGCCAAAACTTGTTTGTTTCTTGCAAGACTGGGCTTCAGGTTGTAATGCTATCTCTGACTAGATTACCTTGGCAGCCTCAACGAATTATTTAGCCTTGAGGTAATTGTACTATAGCCATTTTAAGAATCATGCCCTTTCACATTAGTTGGGTTATACAAAGGACTCAGGTGGAGTTCCACGAAAGAGCCAGTCTCCTGCCTCATCGGGTGTTCTTCCAGACAAGAGCACGTAAATCCCACAGGACAATGTGTATTTCCCCACATGATGCATTGCGTGAATTGGCAGTGCCTAATTCCCACCTGTGGTCCTATTGGAGCTTCCTGTTGTTGTGACTGAACGTCAAAGACTGGATAGTCTGATTCAACTCATGGATTTAAGGGCAGGGAAGTCTTAGGTTAAGGGTCCAACTCTGATGAATTCCTTCTAGTTGTTGTGGATCCCGGGAGTTCTGAGGCAGCTCAAGAGATCATGTGACAAGGAAGTCACACACAAGAGAACCAGCTAGGCCTTCATAACAGACACACTCTGGAGGTAACAATTTAACCCCTTAACCCATGAGGAGATTAAAGATCCCAGGTTCTCTTCTGAAAGATCCCACTTAGTCCCACTCCTTAAATTTCAAAACAAGTATTACATTTTTATGTGGTCTGTAGAGGGGCATTCAAACCACAGTAAGACCCTTAGCTAATACTCACAGCACAGGTGGACTAAGGGACAGGATATTCTCCGGTTACTATAAAAAGGACAACGTGTGAAAACAGGTGACTGTCAAAGCATAGAACAGAATCACACTAACTTGGAAGAGAAAAAGTCTTTGAAAGGTCACCCTGTTTAAAATGACAGAGTCTATTCAGCGTATTCCAAATGCAACACAGAGATGTTCAGTTAGCACCAAGAGTTTTGAGTAGTGAAGACGACACAGCTAAGAGACAAGTGCTTTGACTCCCCAGGGGGAGCATAAGGATGTTTCCACTTTTGCCTCTGCATCCTCTATATAGTCCGTCTTCCAAGGACCTTTCTCTAGCCCTCTCCCTGCTCCATTTCATTTTATCCACTTCTTCCTCTGTTAAGGTCTCTCTGTCTCTTATAGCCTGAGTTAGCCTCATTTCATCTCAACAGTTCAAAAGCTCCATCCATGCATCATTTCATGTATGCACTTATAAATATAAAATGTTGTTACATAAGAGAATATTACAGAAAATCAGCTTAAACAAAACTGTTAACCAGACCAAACTGAAAAACTAAATTGTTTTATAGAGCAATAAATTTTGGTGGAAATTTTAATACTCCATGAAAATCTGAAAAAGCAAATGGGAAAAATGGGTGTAAGCAGAATTCAGGCTTGTGAAAGAAAATCCACAGTATTTGCCAATAAAATATGTTAAAATTCTTATGAGTAAACAATTGATTAATAAATCAAATCTTCACCATTAAATTCAACTAGAAAAAATAATTGACTTAGATGAAAATAATTTCAGTAGCACATGCATCAAGATGTAAAGAATCCAAAGTGATTCATCAGGGTCTTATATAAATCAATACATCAAATACGTTAGATGGGATGTGTTCTCTGGAACTGTTTTACAACAAAATTTAATAAATGCTGACAACATACTTACATAAAATGGTGGGCTTTCCATGTCCGAACAATATCCTGTTAGAGTCAACATGCCACTGTTAAAAGTCCAGTACTATTTCCAAGGGTTGACCTGGATGTGAGGTGACCAGTTTATCCCCTATTAGCAATACTTGAAAAGAACCTAAAGAGACTCAATGCAGGCCAGGCGGTGGTGGCGCACGCCTTTAATCCCAGCACTCGGGAGGCAGAGACAGGTGGATCTCTGTGAGTTCGAGGCCAGCCTGGGCTACCAAGCGAGTCCCAGGAAAGGCGCAAAGCTACACAGAGAAACCCTGTCTCGAAAAACGGAAAAAAAAAAAAAAAAAAGAGACACTATGTAGCAAGGATGAGGTGGTTTACCATGAGAATTCAAATCCTGGGCCCTAGAGAGAACTTGTATGTTCTTGAGCTGGAGATGAAAGACTGGCTAGAAAGCCAGCTGGCTGATTCTGATGACCATCCTTCTCATGTGGGCTAACTCCTGTGTTCCATCCTCATGCATGGCAATCCATCTAATTCACGATCAGCAGTTCCACAGCACTGTGTCTGGGACATAGCCACTGCTCGCTAAATACTGAATTAATTAACCACCAAACTTCTGATCAACAGAGTTTTAAAGATATAAGCTAACTGTCTCTTAAAACTGTGCAACAGCAAATTCACTGGTTTCAGTTCCTGATTCTCTGTTTGCTAGATATGTGATTCAGATTTCCATACTTTCATTTCCTTCACTGAGTCAACAATGGTACAACCATTCAAGTTTACCAGGTAATACTAAATAAAAAAAAATTATGTAAAAATGGGCAAAGAGCCTGTCAGTGAGAGTACACCAAATATTCTCTAATGCCATCATTACCACCAAAATCTTTGAATAAAACTGAAGTCACATTATCATACTTTTTAAGCACTCAATTTATGAGACAGAGAGAGAGATAATAACATCTAACGGAAGAAATCTCATTTAGCATAACAAATAATTATTTACTCAGTGGCAAGTGGCAACATCCTAAGAATATTAAGGGGTCAGTACAGATTCTGCCCAGTGTCTTTATGACTATCATGTTCACTGATTTTAATAACAAGTGCTGTTACGATAATAATCACGAAGAACTACAAAATTGTGAAGTGCCTGTGAACACCAGTAGAGATGTACAGTCAATAGACTCTAAAGTGCCCTAATTATTTGAGAAGTTGTCAACATTTTCATATGGTAAAAGACACAGTGAGGTTCCTCTTCTTAGAGCCAGAAGATCATAGTCCAAGTCCACACTTCCCTGTTTACAAACCAATATCTTGGAACCCTGTATGACCTCACTGAATACATAAGCTAATCTATAAAGTAGGGAAGCAATTCTTTTTATAAGAAACTGCTAAAATTTCATGAAACTTGGTAGAGCTGAGGTCAGCTGATGAAAACAGAGCAGACCTTATACAGAAATGAAAAAAAAATGAGATCCAGCTAAGTGATGTGATTGACCAAATGTCATACTGCTGGTTTCTTTCTTTCTTTTTAAAGAGGGTAATATTTTTTTGTTTGTTTTGCTTTTTTCCCATTTTTCTTTTATTGAAAACAGTTTTTTCATACAATATATTCTAATTACAACTTCCCCTTTCTCAGTTTCTCCATTATCCTCCCTACCTCCCCTCCCATCTGAATTCACAGTCTTTCTGTCTCTCCTCAGAAAACAAAAAGGCATCTAAATACTACTACTGCTACTACTACTATTATTACTACTACTACTACTACTAATAATAATAATAAATAAAACAAAAAAACAAGGCAGACTGGGATGAAACAAACAAACTTACAGAAGCAAAAAAGCGTAAGGAACATAGATGCAGAGACATACATGTCTGTACACATCAAAATCCCAGAAAAGCACAAAAACCAAAGGCCATAATGTATACACAAAGAATTTGTAAAGTTTAAAAAAAAACCTGACAAAATATAATGAATCAAATGAGCCAAAGACCCTACAAAGACGCCCTTGAGCTTGTTCTGTGTTGACCATCTACTGCTAGGCATCGGACCTGCCCTTAAGAGTGGTTTGCATCTACTGGATTACTTTGCCCAGCTTAGACACAAGGGGAGGAACTCCATCCTGCCTCAACTTAATGTGCCATGCTTTGCTCAAGCCCATGGGAGGCCTGCCCCTTTGGAGGAGGGGAAGGGGAGGCAGGTAGATGGGAAGCAGGAAGGAGGGAAGGGGGACCTTAGAGGAGAGGAGGGAGGGGAACTGCAGTCAGTATGTAAAATGAAAAAAAAGGTATTTAATGTTATTTAAATAAAATAAAAACAAATGAATAAAATAAAAGGTCAGATTTTTTTTAAAAAAAGAGTAGTTTGTATCCCTAGACAGAATTTGTTGGAGAGAACTAAGTTTTTATTTGTGAGTGGTTGCTAGTTTTTGACAAACTGGATTTTATGAAAGTGCTTCCTAAAGAATCTATATGTGAAGTTACTCTTTTTGAATGACTTATTCAAGTATTAAATAAATCAAAGCATTTTTCTTCTCTCTTTGAAAAAAAGGAATTTTAGTCTAAGAGGTAAAATACTTTAGTATTCCTTTATAACTATACTAATTAGTGACATATACTGAGTGGTTAGTGTTGTCAACTCAACACAAACTAGTCATCTGGGAAGAGAGAACCTCAACTGAGGAACTGCTTCCAGCAGACTGGCCTGTGTGCATATCTATGGGGGGATTTTCTTATTAGTAATTCATGTGGGAGGGTCCAGCACACTGTGGGTGCCACTCTTGAACAGGTAGTCCTGGGTTGTACAAGAAGGCAATTCAACTGAAGTTGTGGATGTCCATGAGGACCAGTTAGGTCCATACCAGAGAATGGACCATTGCATAGGGCCTTTTAATTTTAAGGATAGCAAGGTAGACTATTCCAGAAATTATTTGTTTATGCATGCATCTAAATGTGTATATTTATAATTAAAATTAGTATATAGAACTTTGAAAAAGAAAGAGGGAAGGAAGGAGGAAGAAAGGAACGAAGGAAGAAAGAAAGAAAGGAAGAAAGAAAGAAAGAAAGAAAGAAAGAAAGAAAGAAAGAAAGAAAGAAAGAAAGAAAGAGGGAGGAAGGAAGGAAAGAAGGAAGAGAGGGAGGAAGGAAGGAAGAGAGGGAGGAAGGAAGGAAGAAAGCTGAGCAAGCTGAGGAAAGCAAGCCAGCTGGTGAGCAGAACTCCTTCATGACCCATGCTTTAGTTCCTGTTTCCAGGTTCCTGCCATGACTTCCTTCAGTGAACAACTGTAACCTGAACTGTATGTCAAATAACCCTTTCCTTTCCACATTAGTTTTGATCAGTGTTTTATCACAACAACAGAGAAGCGAACAAGAACATACAGGACAGTGGTTCTCAACCTTTCTAATGCTGTGACCCTTTAATACAGTTCCTCGTGTTGTGGTGACCCCAACCATAAAATTATTTCATTGCTACATCATAACTGTATTTTGCTACTGCTTTGAATCACAACCATAAAATTATTTCATTGCTACATCATGACTGCAATTTTGCTGCTGCTTTGAATCATAATGTAAATATCTGATATGCAGGGTATCTGATATGTGACCCCTGAAGGGGTCAGGATCCACAGGTTGAGAATCACTGATATAGGCTGTTTTAGAGGTACTGAACATTCCTTCACTGTTGTTGGGAGTGCAAACTTGTACGGCCACTCTGGAAATCAGTATGGTGACTTCTCAGAAAATTGGAAATCAATCTACCTCAAGACCCAAGAATATCACTCTTGGGCATATACCCAAGGAATTCTCAATCATACCACAAGGACACATGCTCAACTACGTTCATAGCATCATGATTTGTAATAGCTAGAACCTGGAAACAACCTAGATGCCCCTCAACTGAAGAATGGATAAAGCAAATGTGGTACGTACACGCAATGGAGTATTACTCAGCTGTAAAAAAAAAATAACATCATGAAATTTGCAGGCAAAGGGACAGAACTAGAAAATATCATCCTGAGTGAGGTAACCCAGACTCAGAAAAATAGACATGGTGTGTACTCACTCATAAGTGAATACTAGATGTAAAGCAAAGGATAATTAGACTACAACCCACAGCTCCAGAGAAGCTAGGGAACAAGGAGGACCCTAAGAGGGATGTACAGATCACCTTTGGAAGTGAAACAGAGGAGATCTCCATGAGCAAACTGGGGTTGGGGGGGGCAATAGAACAGTGGGATGTGGGATGGTCGAGCTGGGGGAGGGACAGAGTGGGAGAGCAATGAAAGAGATATCTTGATAGAGGAAGACATTATGGGATAAGGGGGAAACCTGGTGCTAGGGAAGTTCCCAGAAATCCACAAGGACGACCCCAACTTAGACTACTAGCAATAGTGAAGAGGGTGCCTGAACTGGCTTGTAGTGGGTAGCCATTCCAGCTTTGATCTGGAAGTTCCAACCCCCATTGAGGCTTCGGGAACTGTCACGCCTATAAGGCGGGGCCAAGAGAGGACCCCGAAGACCCGAGATCTGGATGCACCGCTTCTCTTGTTTCCTGGACCCTGGACGCTGGAGGTAGACTGAGGAGAGTTCTCCAGAGAACACCGCCGGACTGCGCTGCGTCTTTCCCAGAACCCGCAACCTACCTATCCCTTCATTTGTAAGTTACACCATTAAATAAATCTCCCTTTTAACTATGTGGAGTGGCCTTAATAATTTCAGCAATACTGGCTTACCCCTGTAATCAGATCGGTGAATACCCTAACTGTCATCATAGAGCCTTCATCCAGTAGCTGATGGAAGCAGATACAGAGATCCACAACCAAGCACCAGGCCGAGCTCCGGGAGTCCATTCGAAGAGAGGGAAGAGGGATTATATGAGCAAGGGACATCAAGATCATGATGGGGAAATCTACAGAGACAACTGAACCACGCTCATAGGAATTCAGGAACTTTAGACCGACAGCTGTGGAACCTGCATGGGACCGGACTAGACCCTCTGCAAATGGGAGACAGTTGTGTAGCTGGGTCTGTTTGATGGGCCCCTGGCAGTATGATCAGGATTTATCCCTGCTGCATGAGCGGGCTATCTGGATCCCATTACCTATGGTCAGACACCTAGTTCACCCTTGAGGCAGGGGTAGGGTCGGTGGAGGAATTTAGGCAGGAGTGTGGGGAGTGGGAGGAGGGATGAGAGGGGGATCTGTGGTTGGTATGTAAAATGAATTAAAAAAATTTAAGTAAAAAATTGAAATAGTAGTATTTAAGACTACGTGCCCAAAAGAAGAAATCAATACTCCTAACGTAGCAGGTACTTAAATGGGAACAGTTGGCGCCTGATTACTAAGTTGGGCGTTTACATACATATTCTCTTGTTTGAGTCTCCCAGGTCTCTGAGGTCCCTTCATTGCAATGATGAGGCACTAAGCTTTAAGACATGTTGAAAACTGGATCAAAATGATGCAGCTGGAAATGACAGCACCACTGCTTTAAGCTCCTGCTTTGTTTTCTACTGTTAGAGCAACGTCTTTTACCCAAGAGTCCTCCATGAGACACTCACACAGCCCCCGTCATCTGAAGTCTGCCTTTTACTGTTTGTCCCTCCTAGGGCTCCGTTTTCCCCATCAAATGCAAACCAGGCAAGTCTACAAGCTCGCTTGTTCTCCCTGTCCTGTTTTCTCTCTTTCTCTCTGTTCCCTTGTTTACCTTACATTTTTCAGTTCTACAAATTGTTAATTTCACTGTGCACCAATTCTGAGGGCAACACTGTGCTGGAGCCAGCTGACCAGACCTGAGTGCAATGACCTAGAGAGGAACATTTTCATATTGCTTCAGCACCTCAGCCTCTCTACAGTGCTCACAAGGACAGTCACGGTTGAGGCAACTTGCATATCAAAGCAAAACAAGATGGTTGCCACACACTGCTCTGCCCAAGTCATTTTTCAACTCTGTGGTCGGACAGCTCCACACATGTGGAATGACGCCAAATTTTCACCCAAGTTATACAAGGTGTAAGCGTTTGGGGTACCAATAGATTCCACTCGGCAAAGGCCGTCTCGGGTACTAAGGGATGGCAACAGTCATGCTTTGATGGCTGTGATGCCCCCAACAACATAGGCTGATGTGCCTTTCTCAGCAGGCTGCCCACTGAAAGGCTACCATTCAAGGCTTCTCTTCTGTGACCTCGAGTGACCCTGGTGATTTGCTCACCATCTGTTCTACAGTCTTGTCAGTAGAGCAGTAGCAAAAGCCCTTTATCACACATGCACACTGCACAGAGGCAGGCCTAGCACCCGTTAGCAAAGCAAATCCTAAAAACAAAAATGGGCATGGAGAGGAAGAACATCCACGAGGGCGCCCTTTGGCTGGAATGGAGAAGGTGGAAAAGGTTGTCGTGAGAGCCTTGTTCACTGGAATTTGTTGGTGGTTCGCTGGTAGGGTAGAAAGTCAAGCCCAAAGGTAGAGCTTTGTTTTCTGACTTTTCCAACAGAGACAGCTTTTCCAAGGAAAGAAAATGTTGACCAAAGAAAATAAAGAGACATACTGCTTCCTTCTTTACCAACATAAAATGGGTAGCATTGTTCTAACTGAAGCAATATGCTTCTGAGGGCAGAGCACAGTGGCAGTCATAAAACAATCTCTTTTGGGTCTTGGCTTTACCTTTGGGCCTTCTCATATAACCGAGGTGGGAGGTTGCAGCATAGCAATGAACAATGGCCTTTCTGTCAGGCACCCCTTTTGCACTCCAACTTTAACCCACACAACAACACTGTGTCTTTGGGCCACAGTATCATGGCTAGTCAGGGACATAAATGTTGGTAAACAGAAAAAAGCTCTGGCTTGTGAAAGTGAACTTTGATGCCAAAAGCATAGAGACATTCTAAGACTTATTCTAGAAATTGAACAAATGGGAAAATTATATTCTCTTAAACTAAAGTCTGGGTGAGACAACTGGGGGGAGCCCAAGGGCGTAAGGTAAAGTAATTAACCAGTGGCTCTGTGTAGGAGATGGGAAGTAAACTCGTGGAACCCCCTTCCCTGGTGGCTTGTCAAGATCTCTGGGCTGCTGTGAGGACTGTAGATTCTAAGTGGACATTCCATCAGAGAAGCCAAACTTATAACCATAGTGCTTACTTCTAGGCAATTACTATTTGCTTGACTTGCTCTTAGTGGTATCAGGATTCTCATAGAGACAGGATGCCCTGTCCATAGCAACCCAGATGGGGATGAAGATAGAGGCACGTTAAATATCATGATTAGGTCCTCTGAAGAGCATCTCCTAGATAACTTGGTATTATATATTAAGACATTGTAAACTGCTGTGGGAGGACCCTTCTCTATGCTGTGAATATGTAGTACTCTCATTACTTAATCAAAAGCTGATAGGTTGGTAGGTGGACAGGAAGTTAGGTGGAAAAGCCAAACTGAGAATGCTGGGAAGGAGGGAGTCGGGAATCACCAGCCAGATGCAGAGGAAGCAAGATGAGAATGCCATACTGAGATAAGGTACCAAGCCATGTGGCTAAACATAGATAAGAATTATGGGCAAATTTAAGTGTAAGAGCTATTTAGTAATAAGCATGAGCTACCGGCCAAGTATTTATAATTTATATTAAGCCTCTGAGTCAATTATTTGGGAAGCAGTTGCCTGGTATTTGGGAGTTGCTGGCAGGATAGAAACCATCACTTAGAGTAAACTGTCTTCCATCTTAAAGTTTTGTGTTTCTGTGTACCTCAACCTGTGGTTGAGCAGAACCACAAACAACAATGAAACTTGGTCTCTTCTGGATTCTGTAATCCCTCCAGCCCCTTCCCAGTGCTGTCTTACTCCAATGCACAGTTCATATGCAAATCTTTTCTTCCTCCTGTGTCTTCTTTATGGGGAGCCCAGAAGCAATTGCTGTCTAGTGTGAGAACCCAGAACAACTGCACTTCTGAGCAATTGGCTGGTGTTGATACTACGGACACTTTGAACAGTGTAACTAGACCCCCTTTCCTGTGACAGTTAGAAATAAGTGTCAGCTCACCAGAAGCCAGGGAAGTAAAGGTAATTCTGGTTTGAGTTTTCTAAATATTGTACCAGAACCCCATTACTTCACGATTTTACTTCTTTTTCCTTTTCTCCCTTCTCTCTGCTTTAAAACTCATATTATCATATTTTGTGTCCAAAAAGCTAGCTTGAATTTCTAATACAGAGTTGGATGTGAATAAATAAATAAGCAAACAAGCAGTTGTTTTCTCCCAAGCTCTATTTTAAGAGATGCTGTTGCAAAGGAATTGTCTTTGGGGGTGGATGCTGAAACAACCAAGTGACAAGGACAATAAGCAGATCAGACCCTCACTCAGCAGCTGTCCATGAAGACACTGAGCAGCAGATGCCAGGGAACCAACAAGTAGCTGCCTGGCCATCTCATGCACAGAGGAGCTGGGATTCATTTGGAGGAAGCATTTTGATGTTTCCCAGATTTTTACAATAAAAATGAATGAGTAATCTCCAAATTCAAACTCTGAATTTTCCGTTGGTCCTTTTCTACCTACTCAAGCCAGCACTGGTTTTGTTGTTGGCTTCTTATGTCCTCTGTGGCTATGAAATTATCAGGACAGAGAGCGCCAGTCAGCTGCAAACACATAAAAAGAGTCAAGTATTGTCCCTGCTGGTTAAACCGAGCTTGGGAGCTAGCCATTCTTTCTAAATGTCTTCCTTAGTAGATTGTAGAGATCCAGATAAACAATAATGAGAAATAATTAAAATAAATATCTTTTTCTGGAGCTGAGGATTGAACCCAGGGCCTTGCGCTTGCTAGGCAAGTGCTCTACCACTGAGCTAAATTCCCAACCCCTAAAATATAAGTTTTAAACCACATTAGAACAGAAATGTGAGCAATATCAACTTCTCAAAAGTATGTCCTCATTTACCAAATGTTTACTGAGTTCCTACAAGCACTGGGAATGAAGTGTAAAGCACATTTTATTTTGCTTTTATTTGCAGATAATCTAACATTTTTGGAAAAGATAAAGACAAAATGAGAAATTGTATTAACAAAGTATAATTTCACAATATGATTGATTTCTGTTATGTTCATTATTTTATGAGTCAGCAGTTTCAACAGGGCACACTAGGGACTGCTCACCTCTTCTTTGCACTGGTAGGCCTCAGTCGGTGACTTGGACAGGTATAGTAAGAAGAAACACAGAAATGAGTTATGTGTTCAGTCTCAGATCACAATGGCCCCGTAGCAGCAGACTCACGTGTGACCCAGATATCTGCTTCATGTCTACATTTTTCTTGTGACTTATGTGGGACTTGAAGCAACCAGTTCTCTGCAGCCATTTCATGTGGCTCAAATAAACTTCCCCATAGGTTGGGAACATCTGGGAAATCAAAACCTCTTAAATGCATGTGGCTTCTCTGGGTATAAGAACCTCAAAGGAAGGATAAGTAAATTGTCAAAATTTTGATTCCCCCAGCCCATTGACACTGTACCATTTCTACCACATTCTCTTAGATGAAGAGTCACAGTAGCTATTCAGATGCAAGAAAAAGGAATTAGACTCCAAGTTCTTATTGGGAAGAGCATCTAAGACTCCCCCAAATTAAACAAGAGAAGAGAAAACAGAAATAATATAACAAAAGCTACAAAGTTCTGAAAGAGTAAAATTGTTAACCATAATTCTATACCCAGTTAAACTATCATTCTACAGAAGACCCAAATCAATTATTTTTTAGTAAGTACTGAGAACATGAAGATAGAACTATAGAATATTATAAAAGTAATTAAACACTAAATTAAAGTATAAGCTTAAAATGTTGAGAAAAATATGAGAAAAAGTATTGATTTTATATATAAATCAATATTAATAAAAGAATTAATTAGAATGCTACAATTCAGGAACCGGATTCAGCTCCCAGCACCCACATGGTGGTTCACAATTGTCTGTATATTTAATCCCAGAGAATCAAATGCCCTTTTCTGGTTTCTGCAGTTACTTGGTGTACAGACATACACATAGGCAAAAAACCCATACACATGAATATAATTTTTAAAAAATGAAAAGTAAAAATAGTGCATAGTTAGGTAATTAATACATAAAGATATCACTACATAATAATCTTATATGTATAGGAGTCTGAAAAATACTAATTTTCAAGTATATATAAAAATAACCTATTAATATATGAAAATCATCATCAAGTAATGGAAACATGGTATATGATTCCTAAAGTACTAGAGAAGGAATGTGAGAAAGTGAGAAAAGTAGTATAACTGGATTTTTAGACGCCAACTACACATTCTTTCCTAAATATGGTTCTAAAAACACTGAAAATTGAAAATAAGTGAAATAAACAGTCACATACTAGGAAAATACAAAAGATGTATGCTATCAATATGTTTGTATAAGATGAGATAAATTTTTAGATAAAACCAGAGTATAATAAAAAGGATCGTTATAAAAGAGAAAAATATGTATTTTGATGTTAAAAAACCCAATAATCATGGCCCTCAAAGTAGAAAAGTAAAAATAGTTAGAAATACTAATAGAAATTAACAATCATTTGAAACCATAACATACCTCCTTCAATAACAGATGTCAAATAAAACACACACACACACACACACACACACACACACACACACACACACACACAGTCCCCTTTGCTGAGTAACAGATTATCACAATCAAAGGCACTTCAAATGGCTGCCATTTATTCTTTAACTAGTTTTAAAATGGGACATCCATATTCTCTGCTCAGGATCTCACACAAGTACAATCAAGATGATATGTCCACCCTAAATTCCATGGCAGACCGAGTTTCTTGCTCCCATAGGACTGAGAAGCTTGTTTTCTTACTGTCTGTTAGGAAATGTTCCTTTTCATCTCCTAATGGTCACCTTCAGGTGCTAGCCACCTTCCTTTTAATTATTCATCATGATTGTATTATAAACCTAATCAAGAGAGAGAATTCTCATCATACTCTTAAGCCCTATATACCACCATCCATTGGGGACTTTGTATTAAACAGGGTCCTGGAGTCCACTGGGCTCTTAGAATTCTACTTGCCTCTTCTAAAAAGCTTTAAAGGAAAATGGAATCTTGATATCTGAGGGTAAATGGGTGGCATTATAAAGTATTATACTGAGTGTGGTAACCCATACTCAGAAAGACAAATGCCACACATTTTCTCTTATTTGTGGATTCTGCCTCCAACTCTGTAGATGTGAATCTATCACTTGGAGTAATCAGGAAAGTAAAATGGGACCAGGGGCTGGTGAAGGAGCCCTAGGGAGAAAAACTGGTAGGATATGGGTGCTATGAAGGTAGACATTAGAAACATGGGGGTGCAGTTAACTTGGAAGAGGAGGGCAAACTGGGAGAATGGGAGGGAGGAAGGACAAATAACATTAAGAATTTTTTGAAAAACCATAGGGAAATATTTTATGTTTACTTAAAATTACTTATATAAAATATTTAAATGATACAGTTTGAAACAAGTTATACCACTTAGGGTTATAATGTGCCCCCCAAGAGCAATATGCCATAGACTAACAAAAATTCCAGTGCCCATCATGGGAAACTGCCCTTCGAGTTGTTGCTTTAGAACATCTAAGAGACAGTTTGCTGTTGCCATTGCCTCGACCATCCCGCCACTGCCACCGCCCCCGCCCCCAGAACTTGGAAGTAAGGCCCATTGCCAAAGACATCACACATTTCAGACCAGAACTTAGAGGAATGGAGCTTGAAGTGATTTGAGGGCCTTCTCCCTGAAGACTGGCCCTCATGCTATCTGAAGGTGCAATGCAATGAATGATCCTACTCATCTGTAGAGAACCACAAGAATGACCAGCATGGCAAGATGGAGACCATTACAAATCTGGTCACCTAAACAAGACCTACACAAAGACAGTTGTGCATGGCAACCTGGATGGGAGAGATCTCCCAAGGCCCTAACCCAAGATAAAGAGCTACAGGCAATTGATGGCAACTGAGAAAGGGAGAGTCCATCTCCTCTGGACATGAGCCCAGTGATAGGTTATCCAATCCCAAGCACTCAGCCATAAACACATACACCTGTGAGCAACAGTAAGGAAACTTTATTCATGTACCTGTATTTGTACATATGTGTGTATTATGTAACAACGATTAAAGAAAAAGGAGTCATGAATTTGACAGAGGGGCACATAAGAGTTGCATGGAGAGAGAGGAGAAAAATGATATAAATATAGTACTCATGTATGGAATTCTCAAGAAAAAAATTAAAATTAAAATTAAAAAAAATCTATTGCCATGTGGATAAAAACTGAACAAACAGAAATTTGGTGGGTGGATATTAACAGAACACAGTGTCCAATCATTACAGATGTGCCAAAAATTTCCAAGTATAAAAGCATGAAGGAAACCCAACAGTTACTAAGCACAATGTTTTAAATAGGTAAGAGGTGAAAATCAAAAAGACAACATATTCTAAAGAGTTTAAACACTTCAGACATGGTCCAAAGGCAAAATTATCATTGAATTTTTAAATAGACATAAAACTTAATTTAGATTATAATATTAATAAAGGATGCCAGATGTAGCTAAAACTGCATTAAAGGCAAATGTATAAAGCTTTTGTGTTTGCATTAGGGAAGAGGAAGGCATGGTTTTAAGTTATTAAAGAAAGAAAAGTAACAAGATGATCCCAAAGAAGATGGTAAAGTAAAATACTAGTGCTAACAAATCAGTGAACAAAGAAACAGAGAAACTTCTAAGGCCACCAAAATCGATAGGTTAAAATGAAAGCATAATCATAGACACATAAAAGATAAATGCCATGAGAACAATTTAAACAAATTTGTTTTCCAAGCTTTCAAAACTTAGATGCACAAATTACTTTTTAGAAAACTGTAACTAAAACTAACGGACAAAATTAAAACTTGAATAGATTCATAACTGTTTTAAAAGTCCTATCATTGGAGGGAATACAGTTCAGTGGACAAAGTGCTCATCTTACAAGCAAAAGGACCTAAGTTTGATCCCCAGAAACCGTGTTTAAAGCAGCAAGGCGTGTTGACACACACTTGTAATCTCGGCATTGGGGAGGTAGAGACAGGTCGATTCCTGGTAGCCACTTACCATCCAGCACAGCCTACTTGGCAAGCTCCAGGTCAGTGAGAGACCCTGCCTCAAAAAATAAACAAGGCGTCGGGAAGTGCCTGAGAAACAACATTCCTCCACTAAGCTTCCCCCCCCACCCCGCATCTGCCAGACACACAAATAAAATGTTCCATTACCAGCAGAAAATGTCTACCAACGAGCTCTCAGCCCAGGCAGTTTACATGGCCATCATACCTGTTTGAAATATACTCCCAAATTCTCAACTGTGTGCAAGTTTTTCAAGTGTACAGGCAAAGAAGCATTGCTCTTCAACTGGTGTGATGACACATTTTTTTTGTGGTAATCTTGATTTTAAGATTAAAGTCAAAGCAACATGAGCAAATGAATTAGAAGCTTCATATAATTTATAAATATATAATTATGTATTTATCATACATGGTTATGTAAGATAAATGTATAAAATTAGGTACTATTAACATATAAAAATTATGTTCTTACATAAAAGAGTAGAGACTTACATTTCCAATGGATGCCATTAAACCTATCAAAACAGATGCAAGGCCATTTTGGAGGCTGTTGCTTACTGATACTGAAAAATCCAGAGCATTTGATAGAGCGCAAGTATCTGCTACCTGTATGGATGGTGTTACAGCTTGAATCCATCTAGAGAGCTGCGAAATCCCATGCAATAAAGGTTTCCTTGCCAGTCTGTGATACTCTCAGTGGATGGCAGATCCTTCAAGCAGCAACCTAGTAGAAGGATGTGTGTGGCAGGGGTATGCCCCTGAAGTGAATGTTAGAACACCAACCATTTCTTGTCTCTTTCTTAGCCTCCTATTTACCAGGAAATGATAAGGCACCTGTTAGCGCATGCTCCCATCATGAAATATTACCAAGTCACAGATCCTCAAGTTACTGAGCACAGAGATTGAAAACACTGATATACTGACAAAAATCAATCCTTGTACATTGTATGCTAATTATTCTAGATGTTTTATCACAGTACAAAGACACAGAAATGGATACACTCAGTTTCACAAAGCACCAATATGGTTAACTAAAGTCCCAATACATTATTTTTGGAACAAAAAAAATAGCTAAGTCAATTATTAGAGAAAGAGAAGATCAAAATTAAATTTTTAGCATCAAAATTTATTTTTTATATAAGGGCAATATATCAATTTTAGCACCTTATATCTCATATACTATACAATTGGATTTTATAAATATTTGCTAATTTAACCCACATAGCAATCAATAGATCATGCAGTAAACTGAATATATTGCACCAAATTCATAGGTTGAAACATAATGCTTCAAGATTGTAGCCAACAATAGAAAAATTAAGAGAATTCAAAGTACAGGGATAGAAGTGGGCTTTAAGACACACAATGTTGAGAGGATGGGACTCTTAAGCAGAAATCTAGTGCTCCCATCAAAACACTGCTTGATTATAATGTCTTAGTGCAGAATGACAGGTGTAGAATAGTATCATTTGAATAATAGCATACATAACTTGATCTTATTCTAGAATTGTGTGTGTGTTTGATTTATATGCACTATCAATGTCAATATAGAAAATTCAAGACTACCTTTAGCAAACAAGAGAATAATTAAGAGAATTCGAAGAACAGTTACATACACGACCAGTGAATAAAAATTATGTTCTTAAATGCCAGAAATCAAATAAGTACAAATTATACATATATGTGTGTGTGTGTACATATATACATATATAATTATATACAATAATATATATAATTAAAAAGAAAATGGAAAATATAAGAACAAATCAAAGTAACTATGACATCTTGGAGGAGGTTGAAGTATGATAAAAAAGTTTTATAAAGATAGAAAATGAAGAAAATGTTAAGATTTGACAGTGCTGGTTGGTGAGTATATAGATGCTATGTACTTTTACTTTTTAGAAGTTATTTCATAATTTAGAAAATAATTCTTTCATTGGCCTACATAGAACTAGGTTATTTGAATGAAAAAGTTCCCAGGCAGGGTTAATTTCTTCTGTGCACTTCATTAAATGAATAAGATGGGAACACATGGCTTTAAAAGAGAATGGGGACTTAGCCTTAGTTTAACTTTTTCTATCATAGTCTCATGAATCACAAGTATGCAGATTGCCTACAAACATACTGGAGATTAACTGGACAATACAAAATCTTCACTAATAAGATTTTCTCTATGTGCTATTATAGCAAACTAGTGAACTGCTTCAGCTAAAATAATAAATTGCTTATTCTTCTTAAAAACTATGGACTAGACTTTTTGTTCTTTATCCCCATGGTCCCTCATCTACCCTGCCTTCCTATCCTAGACTCTTGTACTATTATTATTATTATTATTATTATTATTATTATTATTATTATTACTATTATTCTCTCATATGTTAGTTCTGGACCACAGTGTCTCCTCCTTCTACTCCTCCCAAGTCTCTCCTTCTACCTCCCCTCTCCCTTAGATCCACTCCTCCTCATTTTTCTTCAGAAAAGGCCAGGACTTCCAGGGACTTCCACAACCAACCATGGTATATCAAGTTACAGTAAAACTAGTCACATCGCCTCATATTAAGGCTGGACAAGGCAACCCTGTAGGAGTAAAAGGGTTTCAAAAGCAGGCAAAGGGGTCCAAGACACACCTTGCTACCACTGTTAGTAGTCCCACAGGAGCAGCAGGCTACACAACCCTAACATATATGCAGAGGACACAGGTCAGACCCATACAGGCTCCCTGATTGTTGCTTCAGTCTCTGTGAGCCCCATGAGCCCTGCTTAATTGATTATTTGGGCTGTGTTCTTCTGGTGTTCTTGACCCCCTTGGCTCTTATAATCCTTCCTTACTCTCTTCTGTAGGATTCCCTAAGCTCTGCCTAATGTTTGGCTGTGGGTCTCTATCTGCTCCTATCAGTGGCTGGATGAAGTCTTTCTAATGACAATTATGCAAGGTTCTGGTCTACAAGTATAGTAGAATATCATTAAGAATCATTTCATTTTATTGACTTTTTCTCCCCAGTCATGTTAGATTCTATACTAGGTCTCTGGAATATCTAGCCTCTGGTTTCTGGCCATTCAGGCAGTGTCAGGTGAAGCATGGGTCTCAAGCTGGACCAGTTGGCCACTCCCACAAGTTCTATGCCACCATTACACCCGCACACCTTGCAGGCAGGACAAATCGTAGGTTGAAGGTTTTGTGGCTGGGTTAGTGTCCCCATCTCACCACTGAAAGCCTTGCCTGGTTACAGAAGACAGGTGGTTCAGGGTCCACATCCCCCATTATTAAGAGTCTTTAGCCGGGCGGTGGTGGCGCACGCCTTTAATCCCAGCACTCGGGAGGCAGAGCCAGGCGGATCTCTGTGAGTTCGAGGCCAGCCTGGTCTCCAAAGCGAGTTCCAGGAAAGGCGCAAAGCTACACAGAGAAACCCTGTCTCGAAAAACCAAAAAAAAAAAAAAAAAAAAAAGAGTCTTTACTAGGGTCACCCTTGTAGATTCCAGGGAGTTTCCATTGCACTAGGTTTCCAATGAAGGAAATCCTTCAGAGTAAAGCTGTAGGGAAGATGTATCCTCCCTCCTTGCTTGGGAGCAGATTGGCCAACCATTGCCTGGTTTTTGTTTGTTTGTTTGTTTTGTTTTTCATCCAAGAAACACCTTATTGCAAACTTACTATATCTCAGTGCCAAGGCGATTCCTGCTTCCTCAAAGCCTTCTGTCTAATGGGGGAATGGTGGCAATTATTTTCTAGATAGATAAATAAACATCAGTTAATGATATAGTCTATGAAAATAAACTAAGTGAAACCAGGTAATGTAGCTCTTGGGGTAATTTAGATAGGGTGCTCAGGGTAGACCTCCCTTGGGGGCTGAGGACCAGAAATGTTCAGAGCACAGTATTCCATTGTCTGGCCACAGAGCCTCAAGACATTCTTCTTGAACTGGAGTACATTCTTAGCCAGGCACCAACTCCCAGTTGGACATTCCTTTCCCCTTTGACATTAAGTTTCATAAACAAATGAAGATTTTATAATTTCACTGTAGTATTTACCTACACGAGGAGGATTACAGAACAGCCCAGCTGACTTGAGACTTCAGGTGGGGCTTAAAGGCTGTGACTTAAGCAAGGCTCTTAAAGTCCCCGAGATTCAGATTTCTGTGCTTGAGAGGTAGCTCACAAACCAAGCGATCACCAAGCTAGCCCTGAATCCCTGGACACTCTCTGATCCCTTTGCCTTACTATCACTCTTGTTAACATCTATGGCAAACACACTACTGTTTATGAACTACCTTTCCTAGAATATACGCATTGCCGGAGAAAGGGTTTTGAAGTTGCTGCCTCTTTTGTTTGGTGTCAGCAGAGCCCTTGTGGGAAACTCTGGACTCACTGGCTCTGGGAAGAGAAGCCCAAACTTTAACATCTTAGTTTCCTCTCCTGCTGCTGTAGTGAAATAGCCTGACAGAAGCGGTTCAAGGGAGGGATTGTCTATTCCAGCTCACAGTTGAAGAGTCCAGCCATCGGAGAAGTCAAGGCCCAGGAGTCTGAAGCAGCTGGTCACATGACATCTACGTTCAGGGGCAGATTCTTCCCAGCCCCCTTCCTCCACCTGTGAACTCCAGCATCCCATCTAGGGAATGGAGCCACCCTCAGTGGTCCAGTCTTCCTGTCTCAACTAGCACAAAATAAAAAAGATACACCCTCACCGGTGGGCTCCAGGGCTTGTCTCTTGGTTGAATTTAGATCCAGTTAAGTTGACAACCATGAATAACTGTCACAATTGAACAGCGAAAGTTGAACATTACTGATCTTGGTTGTGTCCCAATCTTAAATTATATAATTTCTTTTTTTTTCTCTTTAAACACATTGCAAGCATCTTAAGGACATAGACTGTGCTTCACATCACTTCTGTATGACCCCTATCATGCCTAAATCAAAATTGTGTTATTAAAATAGTCAAAAATAAGAATCCAGTTGATTCTTACATCCCTTGGGTACCAGCAGAACAGCTCTGCTGGGAGTTTGTAATACTTTTTATGTTAAAAGCAGTCAGGACCCTACAGTGCTTGTGGATAAAGGAAAAACTCCTCACTCAAGTCCTGCTCGTCAGCGTAAGCAAAGGCGGGCTGAGAGAAACTAGGGTAACTCAGCAGTTAACTGCACTAGCATTACCCAGTGGTCCTCATTTCCATGATTTTAATAATAATAAGTGAAACTACAAGTGTTAAGTTGCACTTTCTACTTCAGTAAAACAGAGTGATAATTGTGCAGAGAATAATTTTATGGGTAAAGTGTGCCCTGTATTGTTAAAGATTAGAATAAAGTACTCCAATACACAATGTCTTAGCAGGTGCAAGCACTTACCTGAGCAATTAAAATCTTCTTAATATACAAATCACAGCCAATGAGACTGCTGGCATGACAGAATAGATCTTTCAGGACACAATGTGTTTGTCTAAAACAGGATTTTTTTCCATCCTGGCTTTATTTATTTATTTTTGCTAGCAATCATTTGTAGATCTTTTATTTGAAAAAGAAAATTGACCAAACATGGATAATTTGCTCCAAATATACCCAAGCACATTCATTCTCTTACAAATCCATTCAGACCACAAAAAGCTATTTCATACTGACTATGTATGAGGCACTGTGCTGGGTGCTGGGTAAGCTGTATGGAACCAGTGGTAATCGAGTTCCCCACGAACAGAAAGAAGCATTTCTAGATGAGGACTCAGAACTGTAACCTGGCAAATCTGGTCTTCAGCATTCTCTCCAGATCCTTGGCATTCTAGCCAAGTGGTTAAACTGCTGGCCTTAGGAATATGTGTCCAAGACACTAGTTCCCCATAAGAGAAGGTCCAATCCTCTGCAGCTAACAACTGCAGAGTCGTCAAATGGAAACCAACCTCCCTAAATGCTGTACCACCATCCAAACCAGCTTTTGCCTTCATTATTCATACAAACTGTTCCACTGAAGTCACCATTTACTGTACCTGGCTCAGTCCAGCAGCTGCTCATCAGTGGCATTTGACAGCTGGCCACACCTGTTGCTTCCTCATCCCAATGCCATTTCCTCAACATTCAGGGCTTCCATGTCTTTGGTTGGCTCTTTCTCAGTCAACATCCTGATTCTTCTTTTCCTTCTTGACCTTTGTCAATACCCGAGAGTTAGTCCTCATTCCTCATCTCTTCTCAGTCAGTAAGCAGACCTAGCCACGTGGTTTACGGTTTGAATTGTATGAGGATGATTTCTGAGGTTTTTTTTGTCTTCGGTCTAACCAGATGCTAAAGTCTACGTTATTTGCCTACAAGTTTACTTGGCATCTTCACCTACACGTTCAAAGCTACCTCAAATATGCAGTGTCACAAACTGATGGTCATAAAACTAGCTCCATTGACTTCTCCGTCTCCTGCTGCAATGTCATCGTTCTGCTGGCTTGGGGAAAAATGATATCATATTTTTTTTAATCCTTGATCCTTCTCTTTCTCTTATACTTTTCAGTTAGTCTATCAAGAAATTCTCTTGGCTCTACTTCCAAAGTATATAGAGCCAAATTTCTTCTGACCACTCCCACTGGTACAAAAATGTCTAAACCCTTACCATCTCTCAATTGGACAACTGCCATGGCCTCTGGCAATAATCCTGCATATCAAGGGAGTGCTGTGAATGTATCATCTCCAATTCTTCTTGACAGTGTAGAAATCAGTCCAGGCCTCCTCAAAAGGTTTTAGAGAACATGTTAACAATATTAAAGCTTTGATAGGCAGAGAAAATAAAATAGAGTAGTTTGGCCTCTTAAAGCACTAGGAGATTTAGAAAAAAGTATTTAAGACTTGCTTAAATGACATTTCATCAATGCTGCAATAAGTTATTCTTTATATTGCAGACATGTTTTGGGACTCATTTGTTAATATTTTAAAGAGAGGGGTTAGAGCAGAGGTTATGTAGATTTGCATAAATCAGACCTGTCTGCCTGTTTAGGGCTAAGTTTCTTTGGCCCTAAGACATTATTGACAGTTAAGAGATGACCACAAGTGGGCTGTCTCTCCTGGAGCAATTCTGGCTTCCTCATAGTGACACAATGCTGACCACTCGCATACACACAACAGGTTCTGATTGTGAAAGGGAGGGGGTGTGGTCCTGTAAGAGTACTGCTGGAACAAGAGTAGTGGCTGGTAGGGTGTTTGAATGCTCCTCAGATCATCTCCTAAGGCATCTGAGAATATCCTGATTATCATGTGACCCTAGCTTTCAAGGCACCCAAACAAACTCATACAAATGTTTGCTAATTGTTATGCAGAAAATTTGATCCATGATTTAATCCTCTAAAAACACAACCCCATCCCTAAAAATTGAGCTGTAGGTCAGCAGGGTAGACTTGGGGCTCTGCAGCACAGAGCTCATTTGGTTGCAGCCACCAGTTTCTAGCAGAATCCATCCTGCCAGAGCCGTTGTGCCACTCTGAGCCTTGTTTTCACACGTATAAACGGGGGAATGGGATTCTAGCATGCATTATTTTCCTGTTAAGCATTTCTGGTGAGATAATATGGAAATATTTTAAAAACCCAAACCGTCCAAATATAAGTGAATATTATTGTTTCTTTTACACACACTGTCTTGTTTTCATTGTCTCCAATTAGAGTTGTAGAGGGAATTTTATTTATAGACCTGTTTTACACCCATGGCCTTATGGATGCTGTTTTAGAGGGTTTTATTTAAAGCATTTTTATAGATATAGATACCACTTCAGAGCTTAGAAACAAGCTTTACTTCCTGGATGACCGCCCCCCCCCAAAAAAAACAAAAACAAAAACAAAAACAAAAAACAAAACGCTGTGAGGAAATCAACAATTTACCCACTTTATCAAAGGTGGTGAGCCTTGCTGTCACATACAAAGTATAATAATTAAAACAAAGAAAGAATAAAAATGACACACAGAAATTCCACCATGGGGCCCATGGAAGGTTTGATGAGGATGGCACTGGTTGTGTGGGGCAAGTCTTAGCTAAGGAACCAAGAGGTGACAACATGGTTTCTTCCTGGTTACATCATCAGGGAAAGAAGCTGATGGAGATATTTCTCCTGCTTCAGCAGATGTTGCCAGAGGCAGGGTAGGTCTCATGCTCCTTCTAGGTCATGTCACTCACCTCTGTGTGTTCCTGCAGCTGCCTGCACTGGGCCTTGGGAAGGAGCCTCAGCTCTCCCTCGGACTGAAGGTTTTCTGGATTGGGGAAGTCTAATCAGTTCTCACAGAAAGCACTTCAAAATTCAAATAATGGAGAGTAGGAGTGGACAAATGAATGAATAACTAAGCTTCCCCATAACTGAGTGAGCTAATTCTAAAGTGCATCAAAGCTAAGAGAAGCCTCCAGAAGGATGGAGTTCCAATACCCCATGGTGCTAATTTGCTCATTAGCATCCTTCTAGCCTTGGTGGCTTTCCTCATAATCCAAGGTGCACTACTTGGAATCATCTCCCAAGCTAGAAGTACCCCTAGGCACTTGAGGCTTTTGAGGAACCAAAACAACAACAGCAGGCTTTGGGATCAAATACATTATAAATGTTGCTAAATCACATAGTCCTTACTGTTCTTGAGCAATCACCTTACATGTTTTTCCAGTTAATTTCTTTCTCTGTAAATACAAGAAATAGAAACTCACTCCCTTCAAGGAACTACTGCTAAGATTTAAAGGATGTAAAACAAACACAGACTGTTGTAACTGTGGTTGCCAAGGGATGCAATGCTATCCTGCCAGACTGTAAGAAAACTTCAAAGTCCAACAACACTAAGTGTTGGTGAGATTCTGCACAGAAAGGGAATGGTCATGCTTTTCTCTCAGAAAGAAGTGTTGCTGTAAGTTCAACAACTTGAAAACATGTGCTAGGATTCAGAAATTTCTACTCTGAGAATAAGTCATAGAGACTCATTCATTTGGTCCTCCAGGTTCTGTATACAAGATTATTCATGGTGGCACTGTTAATTACAATAAAAAATAGAAATAATCCAAATTCTTCCAGTAGGAGACTATACAAATGAACAGTGGTGTGCAGCAGAGTTCCATGCAGCAGGATAGGTTATCATGACACTTAATCGAAGAAATGTCAAAATCCAAATAGGGCACAACAAAACATGCCTCACGACATCGTAACAAAAGGCAACTTCCATATGAACCTTTCAAAACATAGAGTTAATCTTGTACATTCTCTCTGGTCTCCTACTGGTAAGTATAAGGTAAAATTGTGGGTGCATTAAGTGCTCTAGTTTCTTTAAAATGATCACGGGGTTTGGGAGGGAATGACAATGAGGAGAACCAGGGAAATGGTTCTATCACTTTAACCAGCTTGCTGAGCCTCCTTGTATAGTGTACCTCTAGAGTTCTTGGCTGGGATTACTGTTACAGATGTCTGTAAGCTAGAACATGAGATGGGGTGTTAGTAGGTGTAATCCCTCCTGAGGCCTCTCAGCTTGCAGGTGTTGTCTTTTCCCTATCTCTCCATGTGGTCTTCTGTCTGCACCTCTCTGAGTCCTGATTTCCAGTTATAAGGGATTAAGACCCAATTCTGACTTGTTGTTAAATGACCCTATTTTGATTTAATTACCTCTTTAAAGACCCTACTTCCAAACATGGTCACATCCTGAGATTATAAAGGTTAGGATTTTAGCATATAAATATTGTAGGGAGGCAGTAATATCATTATTCAGCCCATATTTCCCAAATAGAATAATGTCAATCGTATTAGGAGTTAGGAAGACCCACGAGAAAACATCACAATGAAAACAGAATTCTGTAATTACCGAAGTAATTGAGGCTGCCCCCACTGTAATACTGTGTTGTTCCAACTCAGCCTTCCAATGGACACCATTTCTTGCCATGCTTTGCCTTAAACAACCAATGATGAGTGAACACTGTCATGGTCTGTGATAGAGTCACAGGGCAATGGAGGTCAACCCTTTCTTCTAAGGTACTTCTAACCATATAAGTCACCTGTACTTGAAGATCACCATCATGAATCGAACTGTGGGTTAGCTCTACTTTGTTTATGTTTGGGTATAGACTCTTTGACAGCGGATTTGAGTTTGTTCTTAGAACACATGGTGGCAATTTGTGGCTGTGTCCTGCCACCCAAGTTGTGTGGGGGCAGCCATATGGAATTAGAGCCCTCACATCTTTCCCTGCTGCCTGAGTTGTCTCTCTGACTGTGCTGATGTGGGCCTGACATTCTGCCAGTAACACACAAGCACTCTATAAAGCAGTTTGGCTCACTGGTGAAGGCTGTTGAAATTAAAATAGAAGTCTATATCAGTTGATTTATCACATCTTCATCCTCCAAAAGAGCTCGCAGCTCTCATGACACCAATGGTACAAGAGATGGAGAAAATCTGGCCCCCTGATGCTACACAAAGCCATACTGGCATAGGTACCAAGGAGTTCTTCACTCTCTGCATGTCGATATTTTGCCTGACCATGCCTTCCCAAGGAATCCAGGAGCAACTCAAAGAAATACTTGCCTTTCTTATGGCTCCTCACATCTCCCTCTCCTTGATACCAGAAACCTATGGGGCTGTATTCCTTCTTATTAATTGAAACAAGAAGCATAACCCGTTCAAAAAGCAAGGTGCAGCCCATACCCACCCCACCTAGACAAACTGAAAAGAACTTAAGCTCTGTAGAATTCAGATGTGCCAGTGAAATCTCCCCAGGCCTGTGCGCAGTCCTGAACACTAACTGAAGTGCCTGAGACATGCTGCTTGTCTTCCTAATTCACCCACAGTGAGTTCCTCCCCTAAGCACATCCCTTCTGAGTGCCACTGAGATGTCTACACTTTCCTTGGAGTTCTCTGCCTGGCTTCTACAGGAAAGAGTGTCCACGGCCAGCCAAACCTGCAGCACTGTGGCTGCAGGGTCCTTCTCCCACCACCCACTCCGCTCTATGACCCAGCCAGCACTCATGATGCATTGTGCCATCACCCTCACCATTTACAGCACAAAAGCTATTTAGCCAGCGCCTGCAACCCTTCAGCCCGCAAGCCTTGACAGCAGAGGTTATAGGCAAAGAGAGAGAGAGGGAGATGGGAGACAGAGAGAAGGAAAGAACAATGTGCAATCGGTACTGCATTAGAGAGGGAAAAAGTACTTAAAGCCTGCAACATTCATCAAGACTGAATACATAAATGCCACATTTTGAATAAGCGAAGCAAAAGACAATGACAAAGGAAAGGCGCACTGCTCCAGGAAGCTCTATCATTTTCATTTGCTGCTGTCAGGAGCCTGTTTTTTGCCTCTCACTCTATCAGCCATTATAGCATTAATGAAGTAACCTCACATAGTTATTGACTGGCTTGTCAGAGGCCCTGCCTGATCCCTTAATAGAAACCATTGGTCTTCAGTTAAAAATGGGGTGAGCTGGGAGGTGCTGTGGGCATGTGCTGAATTTCAAGTGCACTCCTGAGGTTATCAAAAGCCATGAAATGCAAATTATTATATTTTTTAAACACACAGATTTCATGCGACTGAGCATATAAAATTGACTAATATTGTACTTTATGCATGCCTTATAATGTTTTCAAATATGCTTCGCATATGTTCTTCTCTCAGAAAGTTGTGGGTGGTATTTGAATAAGCAGAGGTAGGGTGAGTTCCGTTTTGTTGCTTGACTTTCTGTTTGCTGAGGTGACTCACTGTCCAGCCATGTTGGTGCACCAGCCCTTCACAGGACAGCACCCATCTGTTGTCTGAATCTCACTTGTCTCTTGTGATTTTCTCTCCCCATCTCAAAGGATCCAGCCCTTCCAACCAGGTAATATCATTTACTGGCAGTCCAAATTGGCAGGAAGTCTAAGGAATAAATTCTTGTCCAAGAAAGCAATAAAATGGAGAATTATCCTTGCGGTAGAGATTTAATCCCCACCCCATGACATCACAAAGGAAATGTGCTGCAACAAAAGCTCCACAAAACAGAAAAAGATGACAATGTGACAAGTTCAGAACACGCACCTTGAAAAGTTGGTTGTATTTCTGAATCAGAAAGAGCAAAGAGGATGATGTGAGGTGGAGCTTGAGAGGCCTTCAGAGAGGCGCTGATGAGATGCTTTGTTGTGGGCACCGTGTGCTGGCTGCGTATTGGTGTTTAATTGGATCATCTTCCCAGTTTAAGCTGTGACCTTTCTCGGCTTCCCTGGGGAGGAACCTGGTGTCTGTGCCTATTGATTTGCATGATGGCTCTCCAAACTGGCTCCCTCTCGCAGCAGATTATGTGCGTTTCTCACCTTTGGGATCATCCAAAAACTAAGAAAGAAGTTCAAAAATTCCTTGTCTGAATATTTTATACTCAGATACCTTGCGACCTCACTTCACCATCAGCAGCATCTCAGCTGCTTTTGCACATGAATGAGCTATAAATCCACCAAAATATATTATGATTTTACACTTACGTATGAAAGACCTATGTTTTAAAGACTGAGGCATAATGAATAATGGTAATTTAACTTCCAGAGGTGTAAAACAGTATAGAGGAGGGCTGATCATATTTAAGCAACCTGAAGAAAAATTGAAAATTTGTCTCCTTCTGAGACTTTTGCTCTCTTTAGACTGAATTCTCCTAAATAAAAATATATTTCTTATAGCTTCTTTCCATTCGTCCATAGCATTGTAAGAGTGAACACTTCTTGATCTTGAGCATAAATGGTGGACAGACACTGTGTCCATTAGGAAGCTGTCCAGCAGAAGTGTGAGCTGGGTGTGGGCAAGAACTACAGACATTTTCAAATACAGAAAAGTATCACTAGTTTGAAAGCACCAACATATTTCCTATATACCATAAATATGTAACTATATATACTCATGTATAAATTAAAACTGGAATTTATCTTAATTCCATTTGAATTCTGTGTTCTCATAAAGACAACAGAGAGCCAAATGTGTAAGCAACTTTCCAAGGTCACACAGCAAAGTCATTCACTGTGTTCCTGTATTCAACACACAGTTAGTTGAGCATAGCCTCATACCACTAGGAAAACCCTGAATATCCGCATAGCGTAGATTCTTTGTTCTTAATCACGTGTCGCTCATGATCCAGTGTGGAATGTTCTGTGTCTAAGAGAATAGCCATTGGCCTGAGATGGCCTGAGACTATTGGGGAAAGTCAAAGCTAGCTTCCGGACCAAAAGCTGAGACTTCGAAGGATGGATTTAAGAGGTGAAGGTAACAGAAAGGGAAAGGAGAGTTCAATATTAGGTCTTCAAAGACGTTGCGTGTGAAGCTTAGTGACAAGAGGTAAGATCATCTGCTCAAGAAACAAAACCAAGCCACAAGATGAGAGTGTGGGCTGTGAAGTGGGAAGTCATAACAGAGGCCAGGACGGAACCGGCACCAACCTTGAACTTCAGCCTTGGAGCACTGTGAAGTTATTGAGACCATCACACCAGAAAATGTGCTCATCACATCGAATCCATAACTTGTGGGGTGGGCCTGGCTTGTGGTGAAAAGCGTGAGCACCAAGCCTGGAGGGAGGTCCGACACAACTACAACTGGCGAGAGACCAGAGGGCCGCGGGCGAGGGTTCGTCACGTTGACACGGGACTCTGCCGATGCAAACTGACTTCAGGAAAGAGGAGAAGGAAGCAGGACTAGCAGGGAGAAAGCCTCCCCTATTTCTTGTTAGGGACACTGGACCCTTGCTAGTTTCATACAACAGGAAAGATGAGAGTCATGTTTGCATGAAAGAAAATGAAGAGATCTATTGATTCAGGTTAAACATTAGTCACTTCAGGCACCAAATGGAAAAATATGGCCAAATCTCAAAGGCAGAAATAAGCAGGGCCTGCAGCCGGCCCCACCCCACCCCCATCAGGTGTTCTTTCTCTGTGACTAATGGCTCCTTCTTGCCCAAAGTGCTGCATGATCAGGCAGCTGAAAACTACTGAAGAGTTTGCAGCACAATAGAAGACATCTTTGGAATATGCACCTAGAATTTTCCTGTTTTTAACTCCATTTTATCTTAAAACTCATGGCACAACTTTCACCCAGTACACTAATAGTTATAAAAGAGAAAAGAGAGAAATAGCTTAGTCTTCCTGCATCCACTTTACAGCTCACAAAGCACTTTCCCAAATGTAAATTACTACATTGAACCTCCCGAAGGAAATGCCTTTTGTTCTGTTTCCAGGCTCTGCCATGACAGAGATTGCCAGTCTTACTCTGAAGAGCCCTTGTCAACCTCCAGTGCAGCTTGCACACTCAGCCCCACAGTCTGCTGCCTGCTAGGAACTTCTCTACACACAGTCATCAGTAAATAAAGAAACTGAATTTGAATGTCTGAAAGGTCCTGTCTGGCTTTAGTTACTATAAACCTAATAGAGAATTTGGGGATATTGAACTTTTATTACCTTATTTGTAAACAAAAGACACAGACTATTGGGGGAAGAGCAGAGTGCTCTATGTTAGAAAGTTCCAAGAGGAAGAGGAGGAATTTACATGGATCAGAAACACTGGGATGGGGAGGCCTGAGAGCTGGGAGAGTGAAGAAAGGTAACATGGAAGGGAGCTGGGCATTGGTTTTCTGTGCTGCAGACTTACACCCACCCAGCCAATGTTCTGTGTCCTTCAAGCTATTAGGTGAAGGAGAAGCTCCTGGTCCACTGTGTGCTCTGACCCATGACCCTTCCAACAAAAATCATGAAGAAGGCAATTATATTTTCTTCTAATCAATATGAAGGGATGTGATCACTTCTTTTTCTTGTCTTTTGTGACTTCAAATTGAGTAACTAAGAACAGAGAGTTAAAGACTGTAGGAGAGGCAAAGGAAGGGAAAAGATATTTGCTAATTTTAATAAAGAGTGGACAGGAATAAAGTCTGGATAGTGATAGATAATCTTTTAAACAGGAATACACACAATACCCATACACCCATATGAAACAAATAATGATTTATATGTGCGTAGGTCCCTTACAGGAATGCATTTGCATACACATTCTACCTTTACATACAAACATACACACACACACACACACACACACACACACACACACACACACACACGGCCACACATGCACACACAATCACTCAACCACATACAGACGTGATCCACTTTGCTTGGGCATTACAGATGGCTCTGCTCACAACGGACTGGTCACGAATAGCAAGATGCCTGATTGCATCTGCGGAGCAGTGGCGAGACTCCTTGAGCTGTGGTCTCTCCAGCTACGCCTCCCTTGCTTGTTCTTCTTAATGTTTTGTTCACAGGGTGTCACCAAGTCTCCTCTGTTTGTAAAGGCGATGCTGCCCAAAGTGCTTTCCTTCTTAGGAGTAGGGAAATGAGTAGTAGCCCACACAGTGTTCTCCTGGAGACCATATTCTCCGATTTTTAAATGCACTTACCGAGAGGACTCACCATTTGAAGAAAAGAGGGAAGAAAGTCACCAGCACATTTAGATTTCCATACTAATTAGATGCTTACTTCCAGGAAAGCATTTGGATTTTCAACCCAATCTCTGGAGTTCATTGGTCTGGTCCTCTTTTGCTTCGTTATGTAGATCTGTCCTTTTCCTACACAAAGGTGTTGGTGCTAAGAAGGAGCCCTGGAAACTTACTTTTCTAGAGAGTTGTTTCAGGGCACCGCCGCTACAGACCCAAGCTCACACTCAGACCAGGCTTCTCTGGCCGCCCTAGTGCTAATGTTCGTGAACACGGCTTCAGGTGAGCTTCACCGACATTTCTAACCAAAATCTCAGGCCAAAGAGGAACTCAAGCAAAAAAGAAAATAAACCAAATGCCCAAAGGTATCCAGAGACCTGAGTGTCAGAAGCTTTCAGCTTTGATTTCACACAATCCTCAGCATATTTCAGTATGCACGGGAACCATCTTTTCTTCTCTGTCTTTATTTTATTTTATTTTTTAAGGATTCAGGAGAGACAAAATCATTAGCATTCATTCAGCTCAGTAGGGCATCCGTTTACACTCCTAAAAGGAAGTTAAAGTACAGAAAGCCCAATCAGCCAGAAACTATACATACACACACACACACACACACACACACACACACACACACACAAACACACACACACACACGTGTGTGTGTGTGTGCACGCGTGCGTGTGCTTGTGCAAGTGTGTACAGAGGAATACATCCTGGAATATCCAAATACAACAAGACTTTGGATACGTATGCTGGGTTTTTTGAAACTCTAATAGACATACCACTATGGGGAAATTACTTAATCTGCTTCAAGATTTATCACCATTGTGCTCCATGCACCAGGTTAAAATCACATACCTCACTCAGAAAGGCCTCTGAGGGTCAGAAGACCAATTCACACCGCAGATGTTTCACAGCATAGTACACAGTTTTGGATTGAGCCTTTAATCCATGAAATTATTAAATCCTAGCCTTGTGCCGATATGCATATAAAAGCATTCTGCCAAATGAATCTGCTTCCCATAGCCATCCAAATACTGTCATCACACAGAAAAGGGTAGGAATTGGGAACATTCTATGGCTCACAGGGGTACAGTTTATCAAGAGGTGAAAGAGAGTTTGTGTAAAGCAAGAAAAGGAACTATTGTGTTGGATTGATTTAAGACTAAACGTGTGCTGTCAAAAAAATAGATTTTTCACCTGTCAGGCAGTCATTCTTACAAATGTATGATATGGGTACTGATTAGTGAAATGCTCTTTTCTGGTGAATTATAATATAACCTCTGCTTCCTTGCTGTTCATCTTCGAGGTCCCCCTTTTGTGTGACTCACTCGTATATTGCTACAGTTTCTAGAGAAGAGGTTAAGAGACACATTCACAGGAAAGTAGAATTGATCTTTCGAAACCATGGAGTGGGCTTTCAGTGAAAAGAGACAGACAATGCCCGGCAAAAACAAAGAAACTTCTGCACACTGTGGAGGTTGTCAGGACAGAAGGCACCAAATTCCGTCTTCACAGAAGAAACCTGAGTACAGGCTCTCGACACCAGCACTGACATTTCTCGGAAACACGATTTGCCATCAACCCACATATTTTCCAAATTGTCTGGTGGTTTTTGTTAAAAAGAAAATAAATAAATAAAAATAAAAAGATGCCATTGTCCTAGATGGAAATACAATTTTATGGAAAATGTCAGCATAAAACACAAGGAAAATGAAAAAAAATCTAAACTCAACAGAAACAAAAAACTGTGTGAACAGCCATTTTAACGGTCTGAGTATTAGTAACTAAAAGTGATTTCAAAATCTACAGCAAGTCTACTGAATGCCTCTTGTGAGAACATCCTGCAAGTAACATGAGGGTGTTTAAAGGCGATTTGTTTTTATGACACTTTTTTTTAACTTGGAGAAATTAGTGACAACAGCAACAAAATCAAGGGCTATTGATACCCTGTAGCTGAGAAGCACGGCTGGCATCATCTCGCAACCTTGTTTTCCGTGGTTACAGGCAGAGTGAAAATGTATCTGGCAGTGGAGAAGCGGCAGTGTCCTCTCTGGAAATTGTATTCTAGAGTATTCAGCAAATGAATTGTTTCTTTTTATTAAGCTGTGAAACAGGAGAGTACAGAAAAAGCATTGCACACGTTAAGGGAAACACGCCAGGGAACCCCACCTCCAAACCCATCACTCTCACCGAGACATCGCCGGGCTGTAATTTGGGTGGCATCCCTGTGTCTGTTTGGACAGAATCAATGGCTCATGTCAAAAAGCCGCCCTTCTACTCTTCCTACAAAGTCAGAATTGAGAAGTGATCAAATGAAGAGAAGAGCACATTTGTCTTTTTTTTTTAAAGTACAACTGAACATTAAAAAGAAAATGATAAAATCAGATCACAGAATCTCAGTCATTGCTTAATGATAAATGAAATTCTCGAGGCAGGGAATATGTGACAGCCTTTACTGGAGACGGTTCGGGCCAGAACGGTGCATCGCACAGCTGCACTCCATAAGAGACATTTGCTGAGGCAGACTGAGGGAATGGGACCATTACAGGTCTGAACTGCTGAGAAATCTGGGCTTCAGACTCCGTATCCACACAGGCATCAGAGAACCCTGGACCAGTGGCTGTGCCCAAGCTTCTTCAGCTTTCCCGAAAGACTGGCTGTGTCTCCATCCCCATCCAGCTGGAACAGTCTCATCTATATGAGTCATAACAGCTATAAAAGACTTAATTAAACTTGCCAGTCAATTTTTATTTTGGTTTTCTTCATAACAAATTTCTGAACACAGATCATACTATGTAAATGTTGGCTGGAGGTTTCCGGGTGACCAAGAAGACAGGTGTGTGCTACTTTTTGCAATCACAACCCAGATGTCAGATTCCCTCTCGTGCACAACACGGATCAGAGATGTAGTTGCCTACAACACAGTCTTTCTTCAATGACAAGTTCTTGGATGTTCATTGTTTGGCCAGTAGTATTTAAGAAGTTAAGACAATCAGGAGCTGAGGAAGAAAGGGGAGGCCACAATAAGCATGTCAAGAGTAGCCCAGAAGTTTAAAGAAATAAAAAGAGGCCGGGCGGTGGTGGCGCACACCTTTAATCCCAGCACTCGGGAGGCAGAGCCAGGCGGATCTCGGTGAGTTCGAGGCCAGCCTGGGCTACCAAGTGAGTTCCAGGAAAGGTGCAAAGCTACACAGAGAAACCCTGTCTCAAAAAACCAAAAAAAAAAAAAAGAAAGAAATAAAAAGAGAAAGAAAAGACAATACCAAGAAAGAATTTGGAGGCACCAGCGAGTGGGCTCTGTAAGAAAAAGGAATGAATATAAATTCAGCATTCAGAATGCAGCCTGTGTATGGGGGTTAGGTTAGGAAGACCATGAACACATGGTTAAGGCAAGAGAGCAAAAGCAATGATTGCTGAGTAGAAGAGCACACATGTCCTCTTAGGTCCCCATCTAGCACAGAGAGTAGAGCCCCGCCCCCCTACAGAAAAGGGGGAGAAGAGGCTCTGTTCAAGTAGAGGATTATTAAACAGCCATTTGAATGCAGGGGCCTAAAAAGCCATTCTAAGTCATATTTTTGCTTTTTTTAATTAAAAAAAAGCTTTAACTCTCTGCTTATCACTTGCAGGCTGAATTGGTTTGATCCAGAGAGGCAGTTATGCATAAGAGCAACCACTCTCTATTGAATTAGGGGATCCTTCATGCAACACATCTCACCAATTACAAGGTAGGGATGCAATTCTATGATTTATCATACATTATACTGTTAAGTAATATTGCATTATAGATACAATTTGTACCTATCTCTCTGCAGATTAGAGAGGTGGCACATGAAGAGGGGATCATTAAACACAGAGCAAGGGCAAGGGCCAAGCTCTTCTCTTTAACAAGCTGCTCCAAGTACCTCCTCTCTAATCCATGGAGAGAAAGGAATAAATTGCTCCAGTAGCTCATTCCATACCGTGCACTTTGAGGTTGGAGGTTTGAGTTAAACCAAAAGATACAGGAAAACATCATTTCTCTGTGGTCCAAAGCTGTCCTACTTCAGAGCCTGATAAAAGGGTCTGAACGAAGCAACTTTGGATTTATTGGAACGATTCCTTTCTTTGCAAAGGGGATGCGATTCCTCATACATGCATAAAGATGTAGAGTGGGCGTGGGATGGTGGGAGAATGGATGAGCATCACAGCTGAAGAAGCAAATAAATCCACATCCTACACAAACAGAATGCATGTCAGCATTTGGATTTAAATGAAGTCAGACTACTGGAATTTGATTCCTGTGTGCCATCATGTCCATATTATGTTGGACTACTGTCTTCTATTAAAAAGAAGATGCAAGCCACTTAGGCAATTTGACATAGTAGCTATACTTTAAAAGCTAAAAGAGAAACAGGTGAAAATACTTTGATATCTTATTTAACCAATTACATCCTAGAGACTGTCATTTCAAAATGTAACTGATTTAAAAGTCACCAACAACCTGAGCACCCATATCTCATTTCACACTGGCCCCACTTCCAGAGTTCACTGGCCACTTATGGCCAGCGGCTCCCCTGCTAGGGAGTACACCATAACGATGTGTGCATTTGTGACTTCCTAGTTCCCACTTTCCCTTTGCTGCTTTCTTGGGACTAGAACATATTTCTGAGCTACTTTGCTCAAATTAACAGGAGCACTTACAAGTGAAAAAATGGATGAAATGACGTTCACCTGCATGGAGAATAACTCCAGTTCACCAAGATTTAATCTCCTGGTGCTGAAAATGGAAGACCTTGACCTCATCTGCTCTGTCTGCATCTCCCTTCTAAAGTGCATAAATGTGAATGCAAATATCAACCTTAATAGACAACCCAGGCTCATCATTAAAACATCATTTTTTATATATACTTTCCCTATAAGACTTCTGTATTAGCATTTCTGACTTGATTAAACTCAGACTCATTTTTGTCCTGACTATTCCTTTCCATAACAGGAAAAGTGTGTAATCCACTTGAATGGCAGAACAATGAAGTAGGTAAAATCTAAGGACTCTGTCCATCTGCCTCATAAACCCTAGCTTGTCATGGGACATGTCATTGGTTTTATTGGCAACCTCACTGTCACGTCAGGCTGTAACTTGGATTTGTTCTTCCTCCTCTCTGAAGTAAACAATGGGCCAAGAGTAGAAATGGATGAGAATGAAAACACATTAATTATTCTCAGAAATAATTGGGTAACTTGCCTTGTGTGAGATCACAGAAAGCATAGGTTAGCCAGGCCCCACAAAACACCTAAACTAATTGCCCCAAATTAGTACCTGTCTTTGGACTTTGGAAAAGTAATTCAACTATGATGTTAAGGGAGAGATGAAAGGCAGGTTATTCGGTTAAGGTGAGAGAAGGCTTTACTTGGTCCACTAATTAAGACATGGCATTCGAATGTACATTATGACGGTATGTTGGAAAGACAGTGAACTTTAAATTCAGACCTGTTTGGAGATTAGACTCTATCGTTTACCTGCCATGTGATAGAGTGTAAGGTCTCACATTCTATGGACCTTCATCTCCTCAAGTGCAATAACATTTCAGTGGGATATTTGCCCAGGTGCAGGGGCCTGAAAACATACATTTATGTACATAATCATGGCACACTCAAGTCATGCTAGGGATGGAGGGAAGTGGGCTCAGCCTTTGCTTAGGAGCAGGCGTATGTCTACAGGGAGGGCAAAGAGGGTTTCATCTGGGTTTAGATTTTTATTCATTCAATGTTATCCTCCATATTACAGGGTCATGCCACAATTGTTTTGTCAGCAAGATCCCATTTTAGGGAGCTTCTCTAATGTTTTTGACTAAATGGAACAAGACTTGTCTGTCAGTATATATCCAGTACCACGGCTAAGGGCTTTGAGACTAGGTGCAGTGAGGACAGTAACAGGGCTCATGACCGTTCTGCTAGAGAATTACAATGTTGTCCTCCTCTGTGTTCCCAAAATCCTTTCTTATATTACCTGACGGTTCTACAGATATCTTTTGTGTGTGCGTGTGTGTGTGCGTGTGTGTGTGCGTGTGCATGTGCATGTGCGTGCGTGCATGCGTGTGTGTGTGTGTGTGTGTGTGTGTGTGTGTGTGTGTGTATGTGTGAATTATGGCAGTCCTGTCAGCAAATATTAATGAAACATTTAACATAAACATGTATATTAGCATATGTAATGGAATAGAACCTTAGAACATTCAAAGCATTTCCCATGTCAGTTTATTTTAAGTTCACAGACATCTTATAAAAATCATTTTAAAAAGTCATATAAAGTTTGTACCCGTTTTAGGCTACTGATGGATTAGGGTTGTCCAGTTTAAACCAAACCCCTGTCCATGAACCTAGTGACTTTCTAGTTATGTACTCGTGCATTTCTCCTTACCTACTGCTGCAGGGTTAGGTGGTCCATGAAGACACCACACTTGTCCTTTTGCTCATATTTCTTTTTTACTAGAAAAGTCCTTTGGTCTATTTTTTTATATTTTACAATCCTGGTATACATAAAATTATGTTGATAAATGAAAGGTATGTGTGTGTGTGTGTGTGTGTGTGTTGTGTGTTATGGGTGTGTTTGTGTGTGTGTGTGTGTGTGTGTGTGTGTGTCCATGTGCATGATGTTGAATGTGCAAATGCTCATTCATGCATCGGGAGGTCAGAGGAACTTTGGGTATCTTCCTCAGCTGCTCTCTGCCTTATCTTTTGAGGAAAGTTCTCTTACTAACCTGAGTCTCTCTGGTTAAATGAGGCTGACTAGCAGCGGCCTCTAGAGAGCTGCCAGCTCCTGCCTCCCCAGGTCTGAGATTGAATCATGAAGTTCTTTGAAATAAAAATGTTGAAAAACTTTTATCTCCTTTAAAGGGGGTGGGGAGTGTTAGTGGCCATCGAAAGCAAAAAATTTAGAAAGTAAAATGTTATGTGAAAGGACGTTACGTGGTTCTTCAGTCATGAATTCTACTCTCCTACGGATAACAAACCATTTAAGCTGAAGAGAACTGAAGGCGAGGTAGACCATAAATACATGGGAAGTGAAAATAGCACACTGAACTCCCGACCTAACATGGCTTATGTAACACAGCAAAGTGCTGAGTTCCTCTTAAACTTAAATTATTTCTCTGTGAGATAGGGGGCGCTGTGGAATGGCATAGTCCCACTGAGAAGCCTCTCCTAGCACCCCCCAAATGATTGTTACTACACTAGTAACAACAACAACTCTATCTTTGTATTGAGTAAATATTGTCCCAATATTTCTTTCAAATCTTGTATCAGTGCCATAAAAACAAAATTGTCTTCTTGTTTTACTAATGATATGGCTGAGATTAGGTCAGTCTGACCTGCCCCAGGCCAAATGTGGGATTTAAACGCAATCCTGCCCCTCTCTCTATCCCCTCAATGCCTGGCTATTAGTCTCCTGTGTCACAGAACCCTTGTCTGAGACTCAGTTCTGTAAAGAAAGGACTGTCTACTATAATGCTTCCAATTCTTGGTGACCCCCCACAAGAATAACCAATCAACTAGAGATGCCAACAAAGCCCTCATGACCCAGAGGACACCTTGACCTTCACCTTCAAGATGCAGTGAGGTTGTCTTACTCTGTGAGATGTTTGCTTCTGCAACAGATTTGTATATAAAGTTTGATAGTCATTGCATGCTATTTACACTCGGGTCATATTTCAAATTCCCATAATAGTACATTCATTAATCCCTGAAATAATATGTCCATTTGTAATTAAGCAAAGCAAGAATTCTGCTCACGCCTGTCTACTCCTTCTCTTCCAAAGGTCCTTGAGAAACAAAAAGATGATTGTGGCTAACAGTGTTGGGCTTCTGCATTTCTTCTCTTTCCCTCTTCATTTCAAATGCCCAGTCCCCAGTAGTGGCTGGGAAACTGTGGACTATCACAAATGCTGTGACAACTGTGATGCTATTCCACTGCCAAAGCAGGAGAGATAAACACACACAGGGCATTCAAGTTCACAGGTCCATCTCTACAAAGTCTACAAAGATAGGGAGCAGTTGGGTGAAGCGGCCCAACAAGCTGGAACTCATACATCCCTCACCCCCCCCACTTCCACGTTTGAGTGGCCCAATACTTACCTGACATCACTAACACTGGTACTTGATTGTGGCCCACAGCTCCCATGGCCAGCATGGTTTCTCCCTTTCCTGCCCCTTTTATCCAGCCTGTTTCAGTTGTGTTTACCAAGGCAGGATCCAGAGCACAGATCAGGGTTCACTGGGGTTCTCCTCTCACAAAATTAAAGCAAAGCCACACAGCTGAGGCCTTGCCAAGATACCTAGGGGGACCCAGAACAAAGTGGGTGGGGATCGATCGGGGTGAGGGGATGTGAGGAAAGGATGAGATGGGGGTGAAGGTAGGAGGAGCTGAGTTGTAGTGGCCAAGATTTTGATTAAAGCACTTCTCAGGTTTCTCTCAGCTAATGGCCCTGATCAGCTTACTCACCCTCCCAGTCCTGGTAGAAAGCAGTCTGCCAGGAGGAGTCCTTGTCCTGAGCCCAGAATGGTCTTTAGAACACTCCCCCAGTTCTGTCCAATTGTCATAGATCATATTCGTTCAGTTGTGAAGGCTTGACATAAGGACGAGCAGAAGGCTTGTTACTGGCTAGTGAGAGGAGAGAAATTTCCAGCCCAAAGGAGGTAAAAAAAAAAAAACCTCTACTAATGAATAATACTGAGTGGGGGAGGGTCTCCAGCAAAGTGATGTTTTCTCCCAAACCCGAAGCACAAGACAGGAAAATAGCAACATGCTCCAAGCTTGCTGGAAACTGTTACCTTTTCTTGTTTGTTTCGTTTTTCCCAGTCTGTGCAGGGATGTGTTAGCCCCACTTGCTGTACCAAGGACACTCACGCAAGCTCAGTATCAGACACATGGACGTTTTGTGGCATTGAGAGATCTTATTATTATGTCTTTCCCTGGAATCCCTTGCCCTCACCCCACCTCAGCCACCAATAAAATCTCAACATCACTTTACGTTTTAGTGAAATTGAGGACCACTAACTAACCCAGGAGCAGAATGAGGGGTAAAGCTGTGAGAATCAAGCCCAACAGGACCAGAAAGAAACAGTGCAAGGCACCCCTAGATCCCAAGAGAGGTATAACTCAGCCTGTGCCCGTGTGGACAAGTTACCAAGGAGCAACAGAAAAGCATGTCACTTAGAAATGAAGTCCTCATTTTCCTAGAAAACTGGGGATAGCCGTTCCGCACTAGCCACAGACCGAAAGCAGGCTGCTCTGGGGGGGTAAGGAAGGTCACAGGCCTGGCCTGGGGATTCACCCAGTGGCTGAGGGTTTTGGAACCAGCCTGGACATACTAATACAAATCAAATAAATACAGTGACCCTTTCCATTTGATATCATTGCATGAATAGTAATAAAAATAATAAAGCCAACATGGGCTCACAATCTGGTATTTGTAATATTTAGCTTCATGTCTATGTAATAATTAAAGCATATTTTTCATTAATAGCAATTCAAATTGGATTTCTTCTTCTACCTCTAATCGACCCCACCCTATACTCAAGATTAACTCTTTATCTGCCCCATCTTCCCAGGTACTGCCTTATTCAGAGTTGAATCAAAACTCTGGGCTTTTCTTCCTGGAGGGCCCTTGAATCCCACTTAACCTGACTGGTGTGATGTGCTCTGCAGGAGGGAGGCAGTGAAGCAGAAAGGGGATGATCACAAACTGAGAACTGTTCTTCCAAATAATAGAAAGGGAGAAATTAGGCAAAGTGCCTTTTCCATCATCTCCCCCATCCCTGTTCAATTCTGCATAAAGCATCCTTGGGAATTGCAAAAGGTATTCTCTTTGCATTTGTAGAGTGACCCCTAAAAAGGTCACTGTCACTCCTAAGGCTCACACAGTCTGACTGGGGATAGCCATTCCACACTAGCCACAGACAGAAAGCAGGCTGCTCTGGGGGGTAAGGAAGGTCGCAGGCCTGGCCCGGGGATTCACTCAGTGGCTGGGTGTTTTGGAACCAGCCTGGACATATTAACACAAAGGCCTGCCAATAAACCATAGTGTTTGCATATCTTATATATACCAAAGGGACAGACAAATGTCTGGTGGGGGAAAAGGAAGAAAGAAAGGTGAACCGAGTTATTAAGCAGCTAGGAAGTGTTTTGCCCCCTCCCCTACTTCAAAAGCTTTCACCGCATAAATAGTGGTCAGAAGTTCAGTGAACTGTCTTGTAGTGCAGGGCTCCATTCAAACGGGGCTATTTTCTGTGAGTCTCCTGACACCATATCTAATTTCCAAAATGAATATGCTTTAATTTTCCTTCTTCATGCATTGTGCTTTTTCCTCATTTAAAACAGCAACAGCCTCTGGCAGTAAAGGACATCACATTTCTGTGTGAGATGAAGCTTTTTCCCCCGTATGCAGAGGAATGACATGGGTCAGGGGAGAAAAAATATATGCAAAAAACAGCACACCCCACTGACCCCAGTATATTTTACATTACAATTTTGCCATTTCCAATATAGGTTCATTTTGCAATGGACCATATCAACCATATTTCAGGGTTTAAAAAAAGTGCATGGGGGGTGGTGGTATGAGAGGCATTGTCTGCCCACAGTGTGTCCTAGTACAATGCACCAATTGTCTGATCAGGGTGGATTATTGCCTGCAGAGAGCATGTACACACACACACACACACACACACACACACACACACACACACACACGCACACACACAGTTCCAGCCTTCAGTGCTGAGCACATTTGCAAATAGATACCACGTGTAGATCCTGCCAATTAAAGGAAGCATTAGGGGACTTCTTTGTGAACGTAGCCAAGAACTGTTAACTATTTTTAATGATATGAATGCCATATTCAATGTCTCTAAGCTCAACTGAAAGCACCAATGTCCCACTGCCTTATTGAGAGAAGGCTACAAACAGAAACTGAGCACTTCCCTGGTCTGGCTATATCTATTTATCTATATCGTTATCCATATTGACAGAAGAGAAAGGTCTTTCTGAATATATGTAAAGGGATAAAGAGCTAGTAATGTCGAGATGTATTTGTACATAGATATCTAAACTTCAAGATATATAAATATCTATTTCAGATATATAAATATAGACATTAGCCTCAAAATTTTGGATATAATTATACATAGATATATGTCTCAAATGGACTTGCATCATCCTTTCCTACTAACACAGACATTTCCTAAAACTATACAGTTAAATACGATGGAGATTTTATACAATGGCAATCTTAAATTGTGACATGTGTGCTCATTGTTCACTACAGAGACTTGTAAAGACAGCATGCAATATTTCATGCTGAGGCATCCTCTATCATGAATAATTACTGCTACATTCAAGAATTTTCTAGTAGTCATGCCTTTGTTTATCAATCAATCAACAAGTATTTTTTGAGCAAGATGTTGGGGGGTCATAAAGGAGATACAAGGCTCAGCTACTATCTTCATTGTGGCTGGATGAAGAAACCAAATGTGGGAGCTTGAAGTTCAACCTCAGAATCTGGAGCTTCAGGTACATATTTACCATTTGATTGGAACGGGATTGCCTCGACCATACATTCTATCAAGTTGGTAAACTGGTGCTGTCTGGAGTTGTCAAGGAGCTGATACAAAGTGGTGGCACTGGGCCTTGCGTGATGGGAAGGGTGAGGGCAAGAGAGTCTTCAGCATGAAGAAGAGCAAGGCAAAGATGCCCAGGTGAGCGCTGTGGGGGTGATTATCTACACTAGTGCATTGTGTATATAGGTATTTCAAACCTGTGCATAATACTGGGAATAATGTTTTTCACACTTAAAAACCTGATCAGTGATACAGTCGTGGTATCCTCGAAATTGGTCTCAAGGCACTTAAAAAAAAAAAAAAGGATGTGGATGGAGATCCATTTCATTGGGCACTGCCTACATCCACAGTACAGTATAGTGTCACCTCACAAAATGCTGTTACTCTCCTGAGAGCTGTCAGCTACTGCTCTGTTTCACAGATGAGGAAACTCCATGTAAGAGAAGTGGTGGCTACATAGGTCACAAGTAAGTGCTGGTACTGAGCACAGGCAACCTGAAATCCAAAGCCCCAAAACACATTCAACAAGTTACTCCCCTTCAGGATAAATAGGTACATGCATCTCATGAAAAGCCAAAAGTAGAGAATGGGAAAACAAATGATAAAGTTGGCAAATCTTCCTGTATTAAAAATAAAAATCCAAACTCACTAAGAAGTTACACTAGTAGTGGCTACTCAACATTTGGGAGTCCTCATCAAGTGGTCACTTTAGGCATTCATGCTGAGTTCCCAGTATACTATGGAAACCATTGTGAGTGGCCAAATGCCAAAATCAGGTCTACACTATTTTACATCAATTTGGGTCACCCCCATCAGTAGAATTATAATGTGAGCCACACACACAATTACTGAATTTTCAAGCAGCCACATTTTAAAGAAATGAAAAGAAATACAGTATATCACCTTTTCTGTTGCTGTGATGCTTACAAAAGCAATTTAAAGAAGGGTTCCTCTGCAGTTAATAGTTGCAGGGTATAGACTGCCACGGCCAGGAAGTCATGATGGCAAGAGTGTCTGGTCTCATGGAGCCTGCAGTCAGGGAGCAGAGAGAGATGAATACACAGTTTGCTTTCTCCTTCTTAGTCAGCCTGTTATCCCAACATGTGGCATGGTGGCCCCCACATTCAAGGTACATCAGTAGAGCATGAGACTCTTAATCTCAGAGTTGTGGGTTCATGCCCCATGTTGGGCGCCAGATATTGGTGAAATTATTAAGGCCACTCCACATAGTTAAAAGAGAGGTTTATTTTGTGGGGTAACTTACAAGTGAATGGATAGTTTACAGAGTCTGGGAAAGGCATGGCGCAGTCCGGCGGTGTTCTCTGGAGAACTCTGCTCGGTCTACCTCCAGCTTCCAGGGTCCAGGAACTAAGAGAGTCCACGAATCTGGAACCTGGGTCTTCAGCATCCTCTCTCAGCCCTGCCTTGTAGGCGTGACCTTTACCGAAGTCTTAATGGGGGTTGGAGCTTCCAGGTCAAAGCTGGAATGGCTACCCACTACAGTGGGTCTTCCTCCCTCCATTACCCTAGTCTAGATATTCCCTCACAAGCATACCCTACTCACATTCTAGTGATCCTGGATCTTGTCAAGTTGATAGTATTAACCATCACACATGGGAAGCTGTTTTAATAATGTATGATATTTAATCTAACATATCCCAAATAATGCCACTTTGGGATGTTATCTCTATAAAGTCCATGAGGTATCATGTTTTTGTATTAAAGCTTCCACCCTGGCATGTGTTTTGTATTTGTAGTGATACTCCACTGAGATTAGCTACACTCCAAGGACACATGACTAATGGAACTGATGGGTGCCATAGATCTAATACTACATTTCTGTTTCATTGTGCTTGACTCTCAATGGAATAAAACATGGTGATCCATACTGACACACCTTAGCACCAAGGAACATCTGATAGTGCAGGATTTGCTTACATTTAATTTCTTCCTAATTATGATTTATACTTACCTACTTAAATGGAGGTAAATTGTGTGTGTGTGTGTGTGTGTGTGTGTGTGTGAGAGAGAGAGAGAGAGAGAGAGAGAGAGAGAGACAGAGAGAGAGAGAGAGAGAGAGAGAGAGAGAGAGAGAGAGAGAGAATAAAATTTACCAGTAGGATATATACAGGCTTTATTTTTCTTTTCTGGAATGATTGGCTGGCTGGCATATAATATGATTGAAGGTTGCCACCCATAATCTAGAATAAAAGGCATTTCTCCCTTTATTGTTTTAAAAAACAATTTTAAAATGATTACTTTTTTAATGTGTATAGATGTTTAAGCTGCATATTTTCCAGGTTTCCTGTGGAAGCCAGAAGAGGGCATCAGATTCCCCAGAACTGGAGTTGCAGACAGTTGTGAGTCACCATGTGGGTGCTAGGAATGAAATCCAAATCTTCTGGAAGATTTGGATTTGATTCCAAATCTTACCTTACACATCCCAAATTACAGCTTCTTTGTGGGGATATCTCAGGGTTTTCATCACGCTGGGACTCCTACTGTATTCTAGCAGACCATGCAGCCCAGAAGTGTTCAGTCCCGCAGACGTTCAACGTGAAAGCCCCAAAGATGTACAAAAGAAATCAAACAAGCTTAATAACCTTCATCATGGATTGTTTCTAGAAACAAATTGTTGCCACATTCACCACACATCTCCTCAAAACCCACAGAAGAACCAGAGTCTAAGGCCCAGGTGAGCTGCAGAGGTAAGCGCAGGAAGTGGACTGCATTGGCTTTTTTTTTTTTTTTTTTTTTTTTTGGTTTTTCAAGACAGGGTTTCTCTGTGTAGCTTTGTGCCTTTCCTGGAACTCACTTGGTAACCCAGGCTGGCCTCGAACTCACAAAGATCCGCCTGGCTCTGCCTCCCGAGTGCTGGGATTAAAGGCATGCGCCACCACCGCCCGGCATGCATTTGCCTTTTTAAACTGGAAAGTAGCAATGTTTTCCCAAAGTCTCCCACCCAACAGAGATGACTTGAAGCTTTCAGGAAGTATGCACTAGCAAAAGTTCAACTATCAACCAAAGGAACAATGCGTGGAAATTTTAATCAGATAATTTAGACTGAGATTGTAAGACATTACACCAAAGACAAATAGTAGAATTCTCAAACATGGCATCCAGACACAGCACTGAACAAAACCAGGCAGTAGCCCTAAAACATGCAAAGCTGGGTCTATCTCTTCAGTACTTCAGAATGGCGTTCTTTTCTTCCCATGATGCCCTCTTGATTTGCAATTTAAATTGTGATATCTGTACTGCATTTATCACACCTATTGCTTATCCATATATAAATCTGTTTTAGAGCTAAGCATTAAGTTAGAAAGATTTGTTATAAATGTCTTATTTTAATATTTTATGCATGTACCATAATTTGATTCAGAGTGCTGTTTGTCTAAAATACATAACGATGTGTGCTGTTACAGGGCTCCCGTTCTTCAGGAAATATGTTTAAAGCAAAACAATGAACTCATCTGTGTCTAACTCACATAGCCTGCTCATGGTTTCACTCATTTTAATACACATTCATCTCCCCTTCCCTCTTTGGTAGAATTCTACTATGAACTAGGGTTTGGACATCTCACCTTCTCCACATCTGAATAGAAACTCTTCCTTAATTTTCCCCTCAAGCATCTTTCCGTGGTAAAGCATACCTGTTTTGAAATTGTAAACCTGGCAGAATTACAATAAACGGACCCATGACAAGCAGCTAAGAAGATCCCTGAAGGTGAGGAAAGAAACTGAGCCTCTTACTAAATCAAGGCAGTGTCTGAGCCTTCAACTACGCTACCTACCTTACTGACCACTTTAGAAAATGCTCCAAAATGGTAGAATTTTAATTCCCATATTGCAGATGGAGTCACTGAGGTTCAGGGAAGATCTATTAATCATGCAGTCTTCTGTGAGTGACTGGCAGGGCTAGCTGAGTCCCTGCTTTAGCACACATCGCTCCGCCTCCAGTGTATTCTATTTTAATAGAATGCAGTTCAAAATAGGACCATGCAACATAAAAGCCAAGTTTACTGATCCATCTTTCAGCCCTGTTTTCCAGCTCATTGACAACATCCTCCAGTGTCCAGTGAGTGACTGGAGACATTGCATTCAGGATGCAGTTCTTAGCATTTCCTCGAGTTGCTGAGCAAACATGTCTCCATTAAAATAGTTCTGATGGTGTGAAATACATACATACATACATACATACATACATACATACAAACATACATACATACATACATACATAGCAGGAGGGAGAAAGAAAAAGTGGGACAATCAATCCAGTCAGATTAAATCATGTATACACATTGACCTGGAGGGAAAAGACAAGATGGAGGGCAAATACACACTTGCCATACAAGCTCTCTAAAAAGCATTCTATGAGCAAAACCAGGCTCTGTAAAGGAAGCCTCCCTGAGCAGCTGGATGCCTCTGCTATAATCTCTCACAATATTAAGTACTTGGTCTTTGTCACAGATACAATGGTATATTGGTGGGGCAATTTGATTAAAATTCACTTCTTTATAGATTTTATCTTTATTCTACTTCTATTTTCTGTGATATTCCTAGTCCCTAGCACATGTTACATTACATATTTAGCGATCATCTATTGACTATACAAACAGATGAGTAGCTCAGTGAATTAGCAATTTCTACTGTCCATTTCTCAGGAATTTACCTCATAGATAGACTAAGGTACATAAAGCTTGGGCGAGGTAGGACAATCACACTTCCTTTCCATGTCAGTTGCCTTCCTGACCATTGTAGACAAAATTCTAAACAGTCTTAGTAAATAAGAAACACAGAGCCAAATACAGAGTTAAAAGCCCGAGAGATCAGAGCATTAGTGAAGAGCCAAACTACTTTTATCTTACCATTTGTTGCTGTCCTTCCCCTGAGAGAGACCTTCTTCCTGTGTGTCTTGTGTTTTATTGCTTTTCTGTTCGTTGGCTCTAAGCCCAGCCACATGACTTCCTCATCACTGCCTGTCTATACAGACTTCCTGGTCTCTATGGTTGGGACTGGGATTAAAGACTCAAGGGTCACCATGCTTGGCTGTGTCCTTGACCACACAGAGACTCTGCCTGCCATGTGATCGGATTCAGGGTGTGGGCTGACTTCTATTCCTGACTGGCTAATGACATCTGATCTCCAGGCAAACTTTATTAACATACAAATAAAATCACATTTCAGCACAATTAAAATATCACCACAGGCCATTACCCCAAAATCTGCTCAGAGATACAGTTTGAGGCCACCTCTAGTCCCACCACCAAAGCAAGAGGCCTGAAGCAATCCTCTGATTCACTTTACATATGAGAAAACTACCATGTGTTTTAATGTGTATGTGGACATACATGTCTATGAATAAGCCATAGAAAAACCAGGGCAGATAACATCCCAACTGTCTTCCCTTTACTGCTTATGAGTTAAGCTGCAGTTCTCAGAAGGAATAATGGTTACTTAAATTATCTTCCTACACTCACCTCCAGATACAGACTTTACACATAATACAATCTAACAAAGGAATCATTTGAAAATATTTCTCAAGTGAGTGACAGACAAGAAACTTGAAATCATTCAGGAGAAGGCAGGATAGACTTTTCATAAACTTCAAGCTGGAGCATACCTAGCCTCTGCCGCTCTTGGCTTATCTCTTGAGTCCGGGCAAGAGATGCTCAAGTGTCAGTACTCCCTGACATCTGCACTCAGCTCACACCCTTTCCTCACACCCACCAGGCCTTGTTGGCAAGATCGCAAGACACCAGATTCATTGGTCTGAAAAGCCTTATATCCACCAGTAAGAAAATGAGTCTTCTCAGCCAAAATCCATGGGAATCCTGACTTTTAAAATCTTAATTGTTAGTTAATTTTCTCCAAACATGCACTAGCTAATATCTTTGGCAAGAACTAGTGGATTTTTATAATTAAATTTTATTCAGTGAGTTCCTACTATGTGCATGACAGGGCGTTAACTGTTATGGGAGACAAAAGACCCGGGTTAGTGTTTGCTTCGAGGAGTCAGAGTTTTCTAAAGAATACAGATATGTATGCAAATGCCCACAATGCAGCTCCTTATCTTCTCTAGCTTCTAGATTATATAAAGGAGAATTTGTTTTTGCCAAGCAAATCACTGACAGTGGGTTCACTGACAGCTCTAAAACATTATAAAAAATGTTTTATGTCATATGCATGTTTATACACACACACATATATATACATGTATATATATATATATGTGTGTGTGTGTGTGTGTGTGTGTGTGTGTGTGTGTGTGTGTGTGTGTGTTGTGTGTCAGATCAGAGGACAAGAATTTCTTAGGAAATGGGGGAGAACATACAATTACATAGCTGTGTGTATAAAATGGAAAAGTTAAGGTGTCAATGTTCACATTGAGGGTAAGGGAGGCATGTTGGAAATGTGGCTGGGAAGGGGAAGACCCAGAGCAACAAAAGAACATCCATAGAAAACCTAACTACTTATATTCTCTTCCCTGGCTATCATTACATTCTGTAATTACCTAGCTTATTTATGTGAGGATGTGATTTCCTCACAGAAATGGAATCTTATGTATGCAAAGAACTAGGTAGTCTTATTTGGTGCCCCATCCCTTCCTGACTTCTGCTGCCAAGGAGGCTCCCAATCAGCATTAGTTGGGTAAAATGTATGGCAAATGTCAGAGACTGCAGGCCCATCAAACATGCAGCCTGAGGCAGTTCAGTAGCAGAGTGCTTTGCTTAGCATGTGTAAAGTGCTGAGTTCAACACTCAGTATTGCAAAAGGTGAAAAAAATAAAGAAAAATGGAAAGAACAGAAAGAAAAATGCATACAGGTCTTATGCTTTTTCCAAACCTATTTATAAAGAAAAGTACATGTATGCTTTCTCATTGGCATAAATCAGAATGTGAGGAGGCACAGTTCACCTACAATTGTTTCATAGCATGTCATTTGTGGTGGACAGAGGAGGCAGTGGTGATTGCACTTTTATCACCACATTTACTCAGGAAAAAGAAACTAAAAGTACCATCATCAAATGATGTCAAGATCAGGGCCCTTAGAGAAATACCCTCACCAGTCAGCACTTGACTTTTAAAGTACTGGTCCATGCAGCTTCTGGCCCTGTCCATCCCCAGGCTTGCTTGTCAGTGTGCCCAGAGCTCTCTGACTTTTCTATTTCCCAAGTAGTATCCTTGAAGAAGAGGAAACTCCCGCCGAGACACTTGTCTGGCGTCTCAGGAAGGACTCCGGAGGACTGTTCATCTATTTAGTGACAGAATTTTCCATGCTCAATAAATTCTGCTGCTTGGTAACTGCAGTCCTGTGTGTGGTGCATTGCCTCTCTAATGCTCTAGATCCCTCTTGGCTTTCACATTTATGGGCCTGGTACCCTGTAGGGGGTTTATTCTGGGTATTCAATGATCTTGAAGGCATCAAACAGCAATCTTCTGTCTTCCTATCCTGAGCACTCGATGGGATGCCTACCTCTAGAAATTAGCTATGCAATTTTAACAAGAAGGGATAATGAGAACAAAAAAGAGAAATCACTTATTTCTCCAACTTATATATTCTCATCAAAACAGTTGAAAAGTTTGAAATGGAATACCAAATCATTTCTAAAAAAGAAAAAAGCAAGTGGGTAATGGTAGTTAATTTCTCTTTTACACTAATTATTTCCATATGAGCTACTCATTAAAAGTCCATATTTAGGCTGAAATTCGATGTTAGAAGAAGCAGGCAGTAGATTAGAGCATCCTTTGGTCCAGAAGAACCACTCTCACCCAGATCCACAGAGAAGGTTGAGGCTCAGGGAGTCACTTCCTACAGAAGTGCTGCTGATTACCGGGTGAGTGGTGGGTGGCTTTGTACTTCAAATCAGAGAATTTAATCTTCTAAGTTGCCTAATGGAAAGTAGGCTCCTTTCACTGTCGTCTCATGTGCTACTATCCAAATCCACTCCACACAGAAAAAGAAAATGACATTCAAAATCTGCTGTTTTTTTTTAGGGGTCTCTTCTTTGAAGATAAAAGACCGAAGTATACTCTGGCACCCACCTCTGCCCATGCTTAGGCTGCTCTGAGGATACCTCCCTCCATCTGAGATCCATCATAGGCCAGCATCACACAAACAAAGGGAATTAATCAAGGTCATATGAGAGTTTTTACTCAGTAAACATCAGCAAGTAATCAGCAAAATCATTTGATGCTAAAGAAACCCTTCACCAAGCCTCCAGTAGATCTACCATGCTTTATCCTATCTGTTTCCTCATAGACGTCCTCCGATTATATAACTCACTATTTCCACATCTGTTTACATTCTTTGTTGACCATCAATCCCAAGAGGAAGTAATCACCATGTATGCAAAGACCTTGTCACGTGTTCATGAGTAACTAAAGAAACAATGTTCCTTGCCCTTCCTTTTTTCTACCATCCCTCATTCCCAAGACCCTGGTTATGGTTAATAAGGAAAAGAGAGGGAACAGTCGTCTTCACAGTTATGCACAAATTAAAACTACCAAAGCCAATGGAACAGAGCAAAAACAGTAATGTCGTGGGAGAGAAGGGCTCTCCATAGCTTCCAGGTTTTCTATTAACTCTGCAGTTTCTTCAGATCCTCAGAGGTTTTATTTCTCTATGAAGAATTCTTCTTGACTTTGCACTCATTAGAATGGGTTTATCACTTGCATCCAATTAGGAAACTTGTGAGCCCAAGGTGCCACATCAGAGTGGCAATTTCTAACCACTGCTTGTGATAGAATTAAAAATAAAACAGAAAATTGGTTGGAGGAGTGACTTAACTATCTTTTCTCTGGTGTGTAGCAAGAAGCATCACTGACCATATTCTTCTGTCAGAGATCCATCATCATGGTGAGGCAAGCAGATGGGAGAATGAACAGGAGCCATATATATAGAAAGCAGGGGTTGCACAGGGACAGTGGGTGAGCAGTTCATAAAATTCAGCAGGGTGCTGATCTCCTGCTCTTAAGACATCATGCAATCTGTGTCTTTGAATGTATTCCATGTTACTTAAATAATGTGATTCACTTTTCTTTCCTGTAGACACAAAACATAGTGATGAAGAAACATGAATACACTTTTAGCAAGTTATGAATCCTGACTGCTAGTATATTTCCCCTTCCATTTTTGTGGTGAGTACTACAATACATTAGTGACTATGTTGCTTGTTAGTTATAATCATAATAATATAGATAATTGATGTTTTTTATATACAAAACACATATCCTGAATACATTATGACAGGGAGCTTAGCTACAGTAAAATTAATAAATTATCAGATCAGAATTTGAACATGGCTAACTTTAAATGTTTTCTTTTAATTGATAACTGAAAACAAAGTGTTATTTTACTCTAAACCCCTTTTATTTTTTTTTTTTGTTTGTTTGTTTGTTTTTTGTTTTTTGAGACAGGGTTTCTCTGTGTAGCTTTGCGCCTTTCCTGGAACTCACTTGGTAGCCCAGGCTGGCCTCGAACTCACAGAGATCCACCTGGCTCTGCCTCCCGAGTGCTGGGATTAAAGGCGTGCGCCACCACGCCCGGCTCTAAACCCCTTTTATATAAAAAGACTAACTGCTGGTGTGGCTATTTTATAAGCCCATAATTTTAGCCCTTGGGTGTCAAGAAGTAAGATCAAGAGTTCAAGTCTAGCCTGGGATATATAGGAATACTCTTTCAGAAATAAAGAAAGGGAGGGAGGGAGAGGGAGGGGGGGAGGGAGGGAGGGAGGGAGGGAGGGAAAAGAGGGTGTATCACTCAGGCCACAGTGGTTTGGTGACAACCAATAATGTGTCAGCTCTGTCTTTCCTAAAACGGGTACAGCACAGTGATATTTTTCACCTTGTATTTGCCAACAATAGTGCCAATTGTTATTGAGAATTCTCAAGGGCACGGCCACTAAGAGACAGAGCCTCCCAAAGGAGAATCTTCTCCATCCTTAGGCCTCAGTTGCTTGGCATTAGCCCTGGCTTTCCATAAAGAGTGAAGGGAAGCCCAGTTGGCCTTGCCTGGAACATGTTCAGAGCCTTCCTCACTTACCTCCATCTTCAGAGATTTCTTTTTTCCCATTTCACCCTCTTAATAAACAAAACTGGACTTCAAGGGGAAAAAATAGCGTAAGCACTTCATTTACCCCCAGAAAGACTCTGCAGAGGGAACTCAGCCATTGTCCAAACATGGAGCGATCCTGAAAGACAGAGCCCCTTCTACAGAAGACCATGGTCTGCCCCATTTTGTATCTCTTTTACTGACACTTTGAACCAGTGTACACTTCCTTAATCTGGTCCCATTATCAGCCTAATAACACCTCCGATATTCATAAATGCCTAGCAAGACTTTCAGCTATTTTATACAGAAAAGAAACATCCAGCTAAATTGAGAAGATTACCACATCGCCACACACGTCAGTGACAGGCTCTGTGCTATTACAGTTGATTGTTGTTGACAGTTGGCTGTAGGCAGTTGTGTTTCAAATGCCTTTTTTCACTGAAAATTAAACAAAATCCCATGCAAAATGCAGTCCTCCAGTTCAAAAACTGTAAAGCCCAAATTAGCATTTCCTGCTCTGAAAGGTAACACAGCACAATCTTCCACTGAAAGGTCTGTACGGTTGACACAAATGGGTGCTTCAGACATGACATTGATGCTCCTGGTGCCTTTGAAGCAAGCCACCTTTTCACATCGTATTTTCCTCTCTCAGTAATCTGCCTATGTGGTTCTTGCGTATGAAAGAAAAAAAAATGGAAGTGGGGGATATAACTTATTGCTGTAAGTAAATTATATTTCCCCAAATTTCCAAACAAGAAATTAAGAGAGGTGAGTTCATTAAACTTTGACAGATGGAATAATGGAAACACAGCCATAGAAAGATTAAAAGTGAATTTTCCCACTAAATATCACAAAGAAGAATGTAAGCTGGAAAGACGTGTGTTCCTGAGACAGATCTAGAAGTAGAGTATCCCAACTTTACTTAAGAAAAAAAAAAGAGGTAAAAACTCCTTTAACACAATCTCAGTGTGTAAGGTGAGGGTCACAGAACCGGCATTGAATAGGACCTTGACCTTGAATCCTACAAATCTATTCCCTCTCACTCTTAGGGTAAAAGTGTTCACAGCACCATTTCTTCATCTAGGAATGCTTGCAATTTAATTGGAAAACCAAAACAAAAGACGCCAGCTGGCCATCAGGAGCACAAATACATTTAGAGTAAGAAGAGAACATCTGGTTCTGAGCTGTGGTCCAGCATGAAATGCTGCTCAGGTGATTTCACTTCTTCCTTCTACAGATTGGCTGCAGCACTTGACTGCTCACCATGGGAAGTCAAATGTCTGGTAGCAGCCAGAGAATTTGGCATAAAGCCTTCATCTTGGCCCGGCCTCCTGAGCATGCCCACCATAGAATGAAAGTCTGCAATAAAAATCTCCTAAAAATAAGAGTTGATGTCCTATATGTTTCCATACTCAGAGGAGGATAACCAGCTCCATCTGAATGGTGAGCATGTGAAATACACACACACACACACACACACACACACACACACACACACACACACACACACACAATGAGGCTTTAGTTTTATGTATATATATATGTGTGGGTGTCTATATATATATAGTGTATTATATACTATCTTTTACATAAAGTATATTATATTATATATAGTTATATAAAACTGAAGCCTCTTTTATTTTAGCAATGGTTAAATGTATGGGTCCAAGTTCAAGCACAGGATTAAAATTTGGAGATTAGGCACGGTGACACCTGCAGTCTCTTCATTGGGAGGCAGAGGTAGAAGGACTTCAAGTGAGGACTACGGGTCGTCTGGAACCCACAGTAAGTCCCTAGTTCAAAGAACATGGAAAATTTAGTTCATTAAAGCGGCTTCAAACCCCAAATCCCTCCCAGGGTATTTCTGGATTCCAAGACAAATCTCATTATTGGTTAACTATATTCTGAAAGTGACCTATGAGATTCTAACTTCTGATTAACTATGCTTCCACAAAATCTGGTAATTATCAGACCTAAAGAAATTTATCAAGTCCAATGATTCACCTCTGCCTTCTCCTTGATCCCAGCCAAAATTCGGTCTCCTAAGTGATGAAGCCAACACCAGGAAATTAGGCTTAAGATGAGACAGTCTTGCTCCTAATCAGCAGTAACCTGGCACAGTTCTGTAGCTGCCTGGACCTGGAGTGTGGACTGGCTGCAAAGGTGAGGAGCAACTGGGGACCCACCAGACTGTGCCATGTTTTGGCACGGCGGTGATTACATGACTGTACCTGTGGGCAGTTTGTGGCTGCTCCGTCCACCTTAATCAAGGTAATGTTAAGAAATGGCACTAGAGCAGATGTCCTTCTCACACAGAAGCACCCAAGCACCCAAGAACCTGCCCCATACTCACAACCTGCTGAGGAAAATCTAAGCACTGTGCAATTTGTATTCTTTTTCTTTTTGATACTATTTTTAATTAGTTCTTAGGCTATACTGCTATAAACAGCAATGTTTTCTTTGTTTCACTAGTTTTTTAAAATTAAAATATTTCTCATTTTTTTATGAAACTTCAACAAAACCAAATACAGTAATCTAGCAACTGGAAAATTGGTGCCAGCCATTTTTCCTTCTTCCTCTTCTCCTTTTAATTCTTCTTCTTCAATTTCATGTTTCCTATATAAAAAACTTGCAAATATGCTTACCTTTGGAATTCTTTTAATATATTCTGAAATCAAAATCTTTTTTTTTCAGTTTTGTGAGACAGGGTTTCTCTGTGTAGTTTTGGTGCCTGTCCTAGATCTCGCTTTGTAGACCAGGCTGGCCTCAAACTCACAACGATCCATCTGTCTCTGGCTCTTGAGTCCTGGGATTAAAGGTGTGCGCCACCACTGCCCAGGAAAATCCAAGTCTTATACAGTTAAATTTATAGCTACCAACTAGTTGGTTATTTATGTACCACATGATATCAAATATTATATATATATATATATATATATATATAATACTGTTCATGTTACATACATTATGTTGTTTTGTGAATAAGGTGATTTGCCAGCATCACAAGGCACAAATTTTAGCATTAGGAGTAAATTTCAGAATTAGGAACAGAAATGTGAAGTGATTTCAGTTATTTTTTTTATTTTTTTTTTTTTTTTGGTTTTTCGAGACAGGGTTTCTCTGTGTAGCTTTGCGCCTTTCCTGGATCTCGCTCTGTAGATCAGGCCGGCCTCGAACTCACAGAGATCCGCCTGCCTCTGCCTCCCAAGTGCTGGGATTAAAGGCGTGCGCCACCACCGCCCGGCGATTTCAGTTATATTAAACACATCAATTTAGCACTGATTTGGACTGCGCCTTGCTCAGGTGAGGCCGAGCTGTGATAAACTGGGAGTATGTGACATCACAACTATGTTGATACTACCTAAAACTGGAAAACAAAACCGAAAATAACAACAAAAAACCCAGCCCAGTTTTTAAAAGGAAAAGAAAAACCTAGATGTCTAGGAAATTATTGAGATATCTGTTTTTTCCCTTCATTTAATATGTTTTCTTCCCAAGTCACCTTAGCAGTTCTTTCCTGATTTATCAAAACAGCAAATATCTGTGCAAAGTTCTGAAAGTTATTGTTTGAAGACAGTGGTAGTGTTCTTGAGCCCATCTTCTTGGAGACAATGGCGGTGGTTTAATGAGGGGAGATCCTTCCTGTTGCCATTCAATAATGGCTGAGCAGAAATGATACAGACAGGCATGGGCATAGAGAATGCTGCTTTAAGATATTGGTATTGAAAGAAAAGGTTAAATTATAAAGCAAATTAGAATAATAATCCTTAGAATCCTATGCTTTCTAAACATGGCTTAAACATGAATTGATTTCTATTAAAGGTTGTTTAATTTTAAATTGTTTAGAGAACACATTTCCTGAATAGTTTGAAAACAGGATATAAATTTCATCATGAGAAAGCATAAAAGTATCTCACTAACTATACATTTTTATTTTTAAGTGCATGGTATGCCTATATTAAAAAAATAAACATGTCATATAATTGCTATATTTCTACCTGAAGGGAGTGGAGGAAGCTTTAAGTCACACCTGAGTGAATGGGTACTACTGACATGGGCACAGCCATGCCAGAGACCTCAGCCTCGGCTCCACGGGAGTGGCAAAGCCTCGCCCCACCTGCTCTTGGCAAAGCCTCTCCACACCCACTCCTGGATGTGGGCAAAACCATGCCTGAGACAGCCTCAGCTCTACCCGAATGACAAAGCCTTGCCTCACCTCCTCCTGGGTGAGGCTTAACAGGAAAATGACAAAGCCTTCCTCAGGGTCCCAGTGTGGGTGGTAATGGTGTGTGCAGGAAGTGTCCACCACAGCTTTCCCTCCTAGTCTGAAGACTGCTCTCATACAGAGATTGCTCTCACTGAGACTGGCCTGTCTCCTTAATCCAGCTGTACACCATAAACCTCACCTCCTTGTTCATGTATGCCCCCCTGTTCAACCCTGTATAATAAAGATGCTGCCTTTCACTTCTATAGTGTTGTGGTTTCTCCATCAGAGTATTTTGTCTGCAGGTCTGTCATTTCCTAGTTACTACTAGCCAGCTCAAGTCCCAGGAGCCATGCAAGGACACAGAATGGCATTCCTACTCAGTCAGACAAAAGCGAATGGTGAGTCTTTTAGTTAGGAAATTGAGCTGCCAAGAGTTGAAGCACTTAAGTGGTTTTTTTGTTTGCTTGGTTGGTTGGTTGTTTTTTTTTTTTTTTTAGAATTACACACCAGATTAGGCTTGGCCTAATACATGACCTCCTGTTTCCAAGTCAAGTCTCACTTCTTCAATAAACACAAATATTTTTATTATGAAGTTATAGTTGAATAAAATATTATATTACACATTATTAATTCTTTTAAAAGCACTTTTTATACATTATCCATTTACTAATAACCTGCTAATTGCCAATTCCCACAATGAATAGTATATAACTGCTTTCTCCAAGGGGTAAATGACATATAATTATCATATATCCAATAGAGAGGACACAGAGTCCTAAGAAAACAGTGAGGAGATGTAAGACAGACTGACAATGGAAAGAGAATTAAAGGAGAAGTCCTACAAGGGACAGCTAAGATGAATCATGAAGCCCTATTTGGATGTCATGAATTCCAAGAAAGAATTGTTTTCTTCCACTTCATTTTTCAGTCACCCAATGAATTCAGGTTTCCCTTGACATCAGGGCTATTTTCAGTTTGATGTTTCTTCATTTTAGCCATCCTCTCTTCATTTGGCTGGGATTCTGTTTGCTTACTTTTTCTGTGGTTATAGCCTTCCCTCGTGGACCTGAGATCACTGTTTTCCTTTTTCTTTATGCTCTGTGAGCATCAAGTATCATGGGGACATGTATGTAATTGTCATTCAGTGTGAAAAAGCCAGCTGGAGGTATCACAATCATGTCAGTACACCAGTCTGCAAGAAAACTCCAGGCTGAGTGTTTGCTACTTAGACACGATATCGTTTGGACAGAAAATCACTGCTTCTGAGTGAAGATATCATCTTTTTCTAACTTTTGTATAATCAGTTAATAATAATCATGTATAATAGTTAAACATATCAAATATAGTGCATAATTATGTCAATAACATATAATAAACACATACATGTATATAGTATGATTGAACCAAAAATATTTAATTCATTGTGATGATAAAAGAATTATAAATTACTTAATTACTATGACAGTCTTATGGCTCTGAGAAGCTAGCTAGAACAGAGTAGAACAGTCTCTTCAAAAGCTACAGTTCATTCAAATAGCAGCAAAAATGCTGCCATTTGCTTTACAAAAAAAATGTTCCAACATAACAGTTTCTCATCAGGTCTAAAGAGCATGTATGAAATCCCATGTCCTCCCTGGGCACCAGTGTCTTGTTCATTACTTAAGCTCCTCGTTCTTGCTTTACAAAAAGTAAAAAAAAAAAAAAAATAGAAAAGCATTTCACTGCCACCATTCAATATTCTTCTGTATTCTGGGCTGGTAGTCATGAATAAATGGGGCTTAGAATAAAGCAAGATGAGGAAAATTATTTTACTGATCTCATCATAGGGGAGAGGGAACTATGTGTGATGATGAAAACATAATGTTCTAATTACTGGGATGATTGTAAAGAGGGAAGTGGGTCTCTAAAGAGGTATCCTACAGCAGCGGCAGCTGACTGACCAGTCACCCTCTGAAGCTTTCAGTCCACACCAGTTGTAGTGAGATTGAAGCAGTCATTTTGCTTTTCATAACAGAAAAGTAATGAGGATTCTCACAGAAATCTCCTTCCCTTCCCTTTCCCTACATGTTACATGAATATTAAGTAAAACCAAAGATCTCAGGACCCGGTCAGATGTGTCCATGTATCTCAATCCAGCTACTGAGCTGAGCTGCTCAAGACTGACTGGCTTTGTGTGAGGAATCCACATCTTTGCTCAGCTCTACTAAACACTTGATATGCAGCAACACCTACCCAAAATTTAAAGCTGCAAAATCTTGAGTCAAATGAAAGCCTGCCATTTAATAAACATTTAAAAACAAAAGCCTAAGTGTTTCTAAATGATGCTGGGAAAGATGGGTGGTGTAGATTCCAAAACATTTGGGGGCCATCAGGGAAATTCCACGGAGTCTCTAATTTTCTGGGGAGGATTGCAAACTATAAGATTGTCTATATGATCTCAAAGGTCCCTAGCCATGCTAGGGTTTGGGGATTCTTGTAAACCTCTCCAAGACGATCAGTGGGGATGACATCAGAAAATCAGCTCTCACTGCCCCCATAGGAAGACATTCAGAAAACACTACCAGAACCAACTTTGTTACAACTTGGAACAACAATCAAAGGTTTATAGCAAATAAATGAATGCCAAATCAAAACAAAGGCAATTTCAAGTCCATGTGAAGGCTTTGAGGCATAGCAGTGTACCCATATTCCCTCTGTGTAAACCTAATGTCTTTTTCTTGAAAAAGAAGACTAGTGTGTTAGCAAATGATTTTGTATGTTTATTCTCAGGGACTACCTACAGGACTGCCATTTCTGTTTTGCCTAATGAAAAACCTAGTCCAAAAACACATTGGTAATCGCTGAGGGTCACTGAGAGCCAAACTAATCACTTTCAAGGGAGTAAGATCAAAGATGACAGCTTAACCATACAATAGACTTCCTAAAGTCTGGTGGAGGGATGAGAAGGGGCTTCTTTATTAATAGTAAAAATTAAGAATTCATTAAAGGGGCTCAACAGTAGATTTTGGTCTTCAGGATAATGAATCAGTGAACTCATACTAGAATAATTTAAGTTATCCAGGCTGAGGAACAGAAAGAATGGGATTAAAAAAAGACACTGAGTTATTGAGTATCTTCAGGGAGATTAACTTAGACTTAGGCATCATGGGAATCCTAGAGGGAGGTGGAAGCGACAAGGGGGAAGAAAGAAGATTTCAAAGGATGCAGGTTGAAAATAGCATGTTACCGATGAAAGACATGAATCCATAAATCCAAGAAGATCAACCAGCAGTCCTCAGGGTGAGCTCAAAATGAACTTCACAGAGAAAAGGAATCGAACTGTCTGAAGACAAGAAGAATCTTGAAAGCAGAAGGAGAGCAGCTTGTTACATTTGAGGAGCCTTGATCAAGATCATGGTTGACTTTCATCTGAAACAACAATACTACCAAAGTCTCAAACCACACATGCGCGTGAGCACACACACACACACACACACACACACACACACACACACACACACACACGGGGGGGGGGGTGAGGAGAGAGAGACAGAGAGAGGGAGAGAGAGAGACAGAGAGAAAGGGAGAGAGGAAGAGGGGGAGAGAGGGAGAGGAGAGAGAGAGAGAGGGAGAGAGAGAGAGAGAGAGAGAGAGAGAGAGAGAGAGAGAGAGAGAGAGAGAGAGTTCTACATTTGACAGGACTACAAAGACAAGAAAGAAATCAGTACATTCTCAGAATAGCAAAGTCTCAATTAAGCTTTTGCTGTTAGGTCCATCTTATAGGACGTGCTAAGGACAACCCCTCAGGTGAAACAAAAGCACAGAAGAGCTAACCTAAAGCCATCTAAGAAGTGAAGATGTCTTTAGTGACATTTGGTTCAGTGGCATCACTTTTATGTTAATAGCTTATCAGCAGTAACTATTGAATCAACAGGCTAGTCCACAGCTCTACCTGTGAAGTTCATCCCTCATAGGTTTACTTGATTCTATAAAACAGAATTTAAATATTTGTAAATCATCACATACATTGTAACCTTAAATATTAGCTGCCATGCAATTTTGTTCTCGTTCTATGTTGGGTTTCTGTTTTAGTTTGTTTTCTACTTTAAAAAATTATTTTTTGATTCTTTGACAGTTTCATACATGTATATAAAGGATTTTACTCTTTCTCACCTCCTATTATCTTGTCTAAACACCCTCACTCTCCTGCTAAAACCCTTCTTCCAAAGAAGTCCCCTTCCTGCTTCCATGACTTTTGTCCATGTAAAGCTCTGAATTTAAACAGGATTGCCTGCGTGGCCATAGGTTGGAAGTTATTGACTGAATGATGGCAATATCTCAGTGGTCACACTACTGATGGAAATGATACCCTCTTCCTCTGGCTACTACTGGCTGTCAACACTCTTAAGAAGGAGTATAGCCCCAGGATCCCTCCCACCCTAAAGCCACTGGTGTATAGGAGAGATCACATCTCTTATCTTCTCTCATAAGGTTTTGCCTTGCTACCTGGATTCTCTACAGCTTATGAAAACACATGTGGAAAGTTGCCAGAAGGGACATCATGTGAGCATTCATCAACATAAAATGTAATTCTCCTCAACATAGTGTCAGGTTTGGTGGCTATTGCCTGTATTCACAACTCTAGAATAAGGAAGATTGCCATGAGTTCAAGGTCAATCTAAGATGTGTGGTAAGATCTTATTTGAAAAAAACAAAATAAAACAAAAATGATCCCAGGTGGGTTTCTACATCACCTCCCCACCAGGTGGGTTTCTACATCGCCTCCCCACCGGGTGGGTTTCTACATCGCCTCCCCACTCAGTGGTTAGCTGTACATTGCACTCCACCAGACTGTAAGTCTGCTCTGCTGACATCCAGCTATCAGTGAAGAGCTCCTGTAGGTTCTTATTTTAGTTCACAGAAATACAAATTAAAAGAATTGTATTTAAGAATATGGATTTTTGTTGCCGGGCGGTGGTGGCGCACGCCTTTAATCCCAGCACTCGGGAGGCAGAGCCAGGCGGATCTCTGTGAGTTCGAGGCCAGCCTGGGCTACCAAGTGAGTTCCAGGAAAGGCGCAAAGCTACACAGAGAAACCCTGTCTCGAAAAACCAAAAAAAAAAAAAAAAAAAAAAAGAATATGGATTTTTCTGAAAGTATGCATATATAATATATAAAAGAAGATAAAAATGAGCATCTCTGGTAAACGTAAATGCATGGGTGAGGATAAAATCGAACATTATATTTTTGATGTGTAAGTACACTTGTTATTTCCTATAGAATTAAAAAGCAAAAGCATAGAAAGTAATTATAATTAATATTATTGGGCTGGCAATGTACAAAGAAGTAATTTATGATAGCGTAAGGTGGGCTATGGAATAAAGCATTATAGACAGAGATTGTGTGTTGTTAAGTTAGTAGACAGATTAAACTTTAACTATATTTGTGTTAATTACAGATGCTAAATACAATTCCAACAATAATCACAAATAAAATATTGAAAACTGCATACTTAATAGCAAATTAGTATGCAATCAAAATAATTCAATACAAAAACCAACCAAACATAAAACAAAAAGTAATTAAGAAAGTGAGGAACAGAAATGATAGGAACACAGTGTAAAGTCAGTTAAATTCTTCCTTATCAGGAACTAATTTTAATATACATGGGTTAGATTCTCCAATCAAAAGGCAGAGGCTGGCAAAATGAATCTTAAAACATTACTTGGTTCTGTACTACTTGTGAGAGATTCATTTTAGATTCATTAAAACCTAAGTTAATTGAAAAGAAAAAGTAGAAAAGGTTATTGTGCATACACTTATCAAAGAAGAACTGAGTTAGCCATATTTATATGAGACAAAACAGGGGTCATGATGAAAGCTGTCACAAGAGGCAAAAAGAGACTGTAGATTGAAGGGAGTCAGTTATGAAGACCTGTACCAGCTGTAAACAGGTGGGGTGGAGCTCTAGAACAGGAGACATTGATGCAAACAGTGACGTCAGAGAAACAAGGAAGAAGCAGTTGCTGTGGGATATTTTATATGGCAAATATGTTGTTCTGGTTGGTTAGTAAATAAAACACTGATTGGCCAGTAGTCAGGCAGGAGGAAGTATAGGCAGGACAAGGAGGAGAAGAATTCTGGGAAGTGGAAGGCTGAGTCAGAGACACTGCCAGCTGCCGCCATGACTAGCAGCATGTGAAGATGACGGTAAGCCACAAGCCATGTGGCAAGGTATAGATTTATAGAAATGGATTAATTTAAGATATAAGAACAGTTAGCAAGAAGCCTGCCACGGCCATACAGTTTGTAAGCAATATAAGTCTCTGTGTTTACTTGGTTGGGTCTGAGCGGCTGTGGGACTGGTGGGTGTCAGAGATTTGTCCTGACTGTGGGCCAGGCAGGAAAACTCTAGCTACAAATGGCACCCAATGTGTTGGCAAGAGTTTCCACCTAAAACCTGAGAAAAAAGATTCTAAAACAGAGGTAAAAACAGTTCCTAGTTGTCTCTTTAAAGTTAGTGGCAGCCTGCGTGTTTGAGCTACTATCTACTATGGCGGGTTCCTGGTGTGTGAATTTGACCTACAGTATGGTGGGAATGAGGCCTCTGCAAGTGGCACATTAAGCTGCATGGTGGATTTAGCCTTTGCTAGTACAAAACAAAAAGAAGAGGTTTCTGGGCCACACGCTGCTTTGATAGAAGCATAGACCCACTATTTCTGAGAATTGATGGCTCCCAGAGCTGGCGGAAAATGTACCACTGCTGGGAAGCTGAAGTGGGTGGAGGCAGCAGCCACATCGCCATTTCAGTCTTATAATTCTGCAGTTTAAAGCAATAGATTCACAATAAGACAGATTCAGATGTAATAGTTTACAATGTGTGTAAAATATACATAGGCTTAAAAGAGACAAAAAAGGTGATATATACAGTTATAAAAACAAATAAATAGTTTTAAAAAATAAAGTCGTTAAAGAGACAGTAAAATTAATATAAAAAAATAAGCCATGTAAAGATGAATATTACACAGAGAATCTGGATTGTGTTGTCTTTGGGATTTTTAACTGCAGCAAAACATTTGATTGTAAAAGATGTTGAGTTAAACCAATATGTATATTTTAAAGATACCTTGACTTCAAAATTTGGATCTAAGGATATGTTGCTTTGGAAAGCAGGCTCTGCTTTTGTTTCCACAGAAAGAAAGAGGCTATGGATTTGTTCCAGATTAAGATACATTAGGTTTGACCAGCCAAGACCCCCTGAAAGGTCTCCGATGACACCATGGCCCAGATGATCCAACATCCAGAACAGTTTCAAGGCAACTGGCTCAGACAATACAGCCTCATGGACTACTCCATAATCCTAAAATTTTCTTTATGTCCCCATAAGATACAGCGCCCCCCTCCAGGAGGAAGTAATAAGAGAAGCTACACCCAAATTCCCAAATTATATGTAATTTTACTAGGTTAAGGTTAAAACCTTTCTTTTTGAAAAAAAGAAAAGGGGAAGTGCTGTGGGATGTTTTATATGGCAAATATGTTGTTCTGATTAGTTAGTAAATAAAACACTGATTGGCCAGTAGTCAGGCAGGAGGAAGTATAGGCAGGACAAGGAGGAGAAGAATTCTGGGAAGTGGAAGGCTGAGTCAGAGACACTGCCAGCTGCCGCCATGACAAACAGCATGTGAAGATGCCGGTAAGCCACAAGCCATGTGGCAAGGTATAGATTTATAGAAATGGATTAATTTAAGATATAAGAACAGTTAGCAAGAAGCCTGCCACGGCCATACAGTTTGTAAGCAATATAAGTCTCTGCGTTTACTTGGTTGGGTCTGAGCAGCTGTGGGACTGGTGGGTGTCAGAGATTTGTCCTGACTGTGGGCCAGGCAGGAAAACTCTAGCTACAAACAGTGGTTTCGTGTAAGGTCTGAGATCAAGGACGACATACAGAGCTTGATCTGCTCCTAGAAACACATGAATAATGTAGAACCGAGCAAGTCATGGGATGTTCTCCGCAAGATATCTTATATCACAAAATAATCTCTGATAAACAGAAATCCTGGAATCATACAAAAGTGCCTCTTCTCATCATAATATTATGAAGTCAGAGTTTACTAGAAAACCCAGGAAATTTGCCAATATGTGGAAATTAAACAGCACATTCTTAAGCAATGAATAACTTAAAAAAAATCATAAAAGAAATAAAATAATGGGACATGATTAAAACTCAAACACCATATATTAAAGTATGGCAACTATAACATGATATAAACACAAATAAAATATAGAAAGCAAGTAAAAATACATAAAAACAAATATATACATGCAAATTAGTTGACTCCTTCTATCCCTGTGATGAATAATTCCAAAAACAAGTATGATGCAAGTTCCCTTGTGATAGCATATTTAGAATAAAATACTCAGGATTACATTTAACCATAGAAATGGAAAGAGCTCAATAAAAAGTTGTAAAATATCACTGAATAAAAATTTTAAAATTCCGAAGATATGAGAAGCCATCCTGTGTTCACGATGTTTAAATAAAATATTTATTTATTTATTTATTTTAAATAAATATATTTACACTATTACAATACCATATGACTCAAAACCATTTACAGATGCAAGGCAAGTCCTATTGAAAACCCAACAGCCACCCTTCATACGTGGAAATGCTGGCCCTTGAAATCACATGGATTTGCAAGTGACGAAAAGGAAAAATAAACTCAGGTGAATCTCATTTTCTCATTTCACAATCTTCTGCCAATCACCAGCTAACAATCAGACTGCTATTGGCCTCAGGATATAACCCAACATAATAAAATTTTGAGTAAATTAACATATGCACTTATGGAAAACTGACTTTGGAGAAACTTGTCACATCCTTTCTACGGGGAGTCACGGTACTAGAACAGCTGGACTTCTGTGTGAAAAGAGTGAAGTTGGTCCTCTACCTCAACCAGACTCAGAGTGAAACAATATCCTAAATAAAAGGGTTAAAACCATAAACTTTTCACTAAAAAGCACAGTTAAGTCTTTATGAGCATGGATTTGGCAATAGAATTTTTTTAGCATGATACTGAAAGGAAAAATAAGTAAGACTTTCAAAATCAAACATTTCTTTCTTTACATTGAAAGAATATTATCAAGACAGTGAAAAGTCAACTAAGAAAATATTTGCACCCCTTGGCCTAGGCACAATTCAACAGAAAAAACACAGCCTAATTTTTAAATGGACAAAAAAAGAGTACAAAAAAGACTAGTCTACATAGAAAAGGCATGGGGCATCATTACTTCTCTGGAAAATGAAAATGAAAGTTACAAAAGGTACCACTTTACATCTACTGAGATGACTGCAATTTTAAAAAAGGGAAAGGAAAATAAAATCTGGTGTTGATATGGAGACACTGGAACTGTACCTTGCTGATGGAAATGTAAAAGCCATGCAGGCATTATAGAAATAGTTCAGTTATCCCTCAGCAAGTTAAACACAGAATTACTGCACAACTCAGCAATTTCATTCCTGTGTGTGTACACAAAAGAGTTCAAAACAGGGTCCGAGATGGATAGATGGATAGTGGCATGCCAATGTTCATTGCAGCATTATTCACAATAGACAACATATGGAAACAAGCCACAGCTGTGTTAGTAGATGAATGGATAAATAATGTGAAGTACGCACATGCAGTGGAGGACAGTACAGTTTCAGCAAGAAATATTCTAACATACACTGTGATATAAGTAAACCCAGAGGATATGTAAAGCTAGGCGGACACTGTGGCACACGAATTGTGTATTTTCACTTGCATTAAATTATTAGAATGGGTAAATTAATAGATACAGGAAATAAAATACTTGTTATCAGAAGTTGGAGGGTAGGGAAGAATATGTTTAATATTGTTTAGTGGTTGCAAGTGTGTGTTGGATTGGTGAAAGATATTGAAATACTGGTAATGGCCATGCATTATTGTGAATGACGTTAATGTAAAAAAAAATCACATTCCTGAACATTGATAATAGGCTCATTTTCTGTTATATATCATTCATTATAATAAACAAGTGAAAATTATTTGTGGTATGATTCAAGAAGCTATGCAATATTTCTAAGCACTTCGTCTTTGTTTCCTTAGGGACCTTGTGGCACCTCTTGGACGTTTCTGGAGGTTCTATAGCCAGCAAATGAAAATCCAGGAACGAAAAAGCCCAAGACGCATCATGCATAGTGCCCTAGGCTTTGCATCCAGAAACAAAAAACATTTATACCCAAGTCAATACAGAAGCAGAAAAAGCCCCTTACAAATGAGAACTCTACCTGTCAGCAGGTGGAAGGGCCTGGGGTGTTTCCAGTGTGAAGCCTCTGCTGCCGTGGTTCTCACAAGGTTTTCCAGTTCTTCACCAGCAGTTCTTTTAAAGGTTTTCACAATATTTCTCCTCCTCTCCTTGGTTCCTTTCTGCGATAGAGTTAGAATGCTAACCAAGCCATCGATGCCGCTTTGGTGTTGAGGTGCTATGCTTCTGTGAGTTTCTTGAAGACTTCCTATCTTGTTTCTTTGATTCCTGCAAGGTCTGCCAAGGTCTGCTGCTTCCATGACTGTCTGCTGCTGGAGTGCTCCTTGTGCTCAGCCTCTGATTTCTGACCACTAAATTAGTCCTTCTCTTTATAAGCAAATGGCTTAGCATAGAGCAATCTGATGAAACTACTCTACTTACTTTGATGGGTGTGGGGCTATTTACCTGTAATACCATCACGGTTTGTATATGTGTGTGTGTGATATACACATATATGTATGTACATATGTATGTATATGTATATATGTTTATCTTATGTATATATATATATATCTTATGTATGTATATCACTGCTGTAAAGCTATTAATTTTAAACTAGATAAGCTTAACATAATGAAATGTCATTAAAAATATATAAATGCTTCACAGTTCAAGTATGCATAATAGAGTAAAAGGAAGGTGACAAGAAAAATATGTCTTTAAGTGCCAAGTAGATTTTGTACTCTAAATAACTGTGACAAATCATGGTCAGCTTTTGAAGGAGGCTTAGCTTTTAAAACAAGGTTATTAATGGGAATAGGGGGAAATGTAGAAAGAAATAGTGTAGTGTCTGTAGTCCCAGCTTCAGGGAGGCTGACATAGGATGATCATTTGAACCTATGTGTTATAATCCAGCCTGGGCAACATAATGATACTGAGGGGAGAGGAGAGGAGGAGGGAGGAGGGAAGGAGGGAGAAGGGAAGGAGGGAGGAGAGGATGGGAGGGAGGAAGGAAGGAAGGAAGGAAGGAAGGAGAGGAGAGGAGAGGAGGGAGGAGAGGGGAGGAGAGAGGAGAGGGGAGGGGGAGGAGAGGGGAGGAGGGAGGAGAGGGGAGGGGAAGGGAGGGGCAAAAAATACGGAGCAAAACCAAAGAGAGAGAGAGAGAGAGAGCACTTCCAGCTTTGGAGAGAGCACTATTCCAGGGTGTGAACAGCCATGTTAGTCCAAAGGCTCTGTCTCCAAGAAATCACAAGGAACTCTTTTTCTTTTCTTTTATTTATTTATTTATTTATTTTTAATTTTACATACTGACCCCTGTTCCCCCTCCCTCCCCCACAAGGAACTATTGAATGCCAAGGTGAGTGGGAGCTGAAGGCAAGGTGGTCCGGGCATGAAGACCTTGGAATCTGCTGGGTCTCACAGCTTCCTCTGCACAGAACCTCCTCACAGAAAGAATGGTCACCCAAATAGTGGTTCCCTGGTCTGCTCTAAGAACACTGAGTACTATCTGAGAAGGCCTACTCTGCAAGGATCCTACTGGAGCAGCCTCGGTAGCGGCCACACAAGGGGCAGGCACAATGACCACACAGGAAGCACAGAGCACTGCCATCCAGTCCCAATGGTTGTCTCAGCCTCACTTTATGTTCCCACACAAAGCAGCAGCCTTTGATGTAAGATGGGTTGCTGCTTTGAACAGTATAGAAAGAGTTCTTTTCTTCTCACACTCTGCAATCCTGCCAGGGCCTATACCACAATGGAAGCTGACCACAGCCAACATGTTTACTCCTAAGCATGCAGAATTGGAAGCATAAGGAGGACACTGAAAGTCTGCCCCCTTCTGTGGCATTGACAGGTTAGCAGGTTAGCTCTAGTTGGCTGTGGCTGCATTTTGAAACCTTTCAGATGACACAGTTAGTCTGATGGTATTGGTGAGGGGATCTGACCAGAAGCAGGTGTGTTTATTGATGCTAAAAAAAAAATGAAAATGAAGAATAACCAACCAGGAAAATTCTTAGAGTACTGACACCAGAAGATATGAAATTATAAAGAAATCAGAAGGTGTAGCTCTAGGCAAGTCCTTACTAAGTTAGTCGGATTCCTGTTGGGTTAGGGTTGGGTTATGACATGGTTCTCTTTGATGAGTTAGGCACTGCTGGTGCCACTCAAGGGGCTAGAAATGCTCTAAGGCTATGCATCTCTGATTAATGCGACAGTGCTGGTGTCTTGATGTAGAGAAGTCAACTTTTGGCTGATGCACAGTTTTTCTGACCTTGCAAATGAAGAAATGTGGCGCATGGGAGTTGTCAGGAGGCTGTTCCCCTGGGTCAGTCACAGCAGCAACTCAGTCAGTTTACAGCGTTCTGCCCATCAGCTGTCAAGGTTAGTGTTAGTAAAATGGGATCTCATACTGTCTCCATCAGGGGGCTAGCTCTCAAAGTGTGTGTTCCCCAGATTTTTCTGTTTCCTTATGCAGAGTAATTCCTATTCTCACAAGGAAATGAGAGGGGAGGGGAGTTGCAGCCTTGGCTATCCGTGGAAACCAACCCTTAAAGCTCTTCTCTTCTGGTAAGGATGTGCTTCCTGTCCCCCAGTAATGTGGATAATGAGGCATTAACACCTGCTGCATTTGTTACCCCAAGCTTTTCTCCAACTGCTCCTGCCCCTCTGGACCTAATATTTTCCTTTCAACCTCTGTGTCTCTACAATGGCTGTCATTTCCCACCCAGGCTGTGATGAGGCTTGCCTTCCCTTTGTTCTCTGCCTGATCTACAGGAATCAGTGCAGAGCATAGAATCTAGCCCTGTGGTGCATCCACTCACCCTCATCAAAAGTTACTGGTGTCAGCATTGGTCTGGTAATTGTCCTTCCTCCTGACTTGTGTCATTTCACTTCTACCATCTCTACCATATAGTAAACTCTAATGAGTACTCACATTTCTCCACCAACCTCAGTCTACCACCAGGCTAAAGCAGAGAGAAAAATAGCCTCCTAAAGTTCTGGGCAAGTATGAAGGTCTATACAGCTTAGCCAATGTACAGATGCACACAGTGTTTACATGTAGCTGGAGTTTTTCTGGTCCTGCCTGGCCTACGGTCAGGACAAGTCTCTCTCACCCGCCAGTCTCGCAGCCACTTAGACCCAACCAAGTAAACACACAGAGACTTATATTGATTAAAAACTGTATGGCTGTGGCAGGCTTCTTGTTATCTAGTTCTTATATCTTAAATTAACCCATATCTATTAGTCTATAAGTTGCCATGTGGCTCATGGCTTACTGGTACCTTACATCTCGCTTGTCATGGCAGCGGCTGGCAGCGTCTCCTGACTCAGCCTTCCACTTCCCAGAATTCTCCTCTCTCCTTGTCCCACTTATACTTCCTGCCTGGCTACTGGCCAATCAGTGTTTTATTTATTAACCAATCAGAGCAACACATTTGATATAAAGAACATCCCACAGCACTTACAGAATTGGGAACCCCCTGAGATGAGGAAGAAAGAGTAAGTTTATATTCAAAACATTAACATCTTAACTCACCAAAAGAGAGGGGAAAGAACCCAGCTGAAAAATAGCTTTTCAATCCTAAGTGACATCCAAGGACTTATGTCAGTCATTGCATTCTGACTGGAATTGTTATATGTGTACACACATGTGTATGTGTATATACAATATGTGTATATATAGTATTATCTCTAATATACAAGGAAATGAAGCATCCTTTTTTATTCCCTACTATGTGCTATTTCTGGTCGATTCTTTTGCATTATCGGGCATGACAGTATATGCTTAAGATGACTATTCTCCACTTATCTCCCATACACAATTTTTGAAGAGTTCCAACAAACACATTGTGTGTCCATGAAGACACAAGGAAGTATGCACGTTCATCAGTTTTTCTTTCTTGTCTCCTTTCCCATATTCACAGCCATTTGATCTTGGTTCAGAACACCACTATGAAGTGGAGAGTGGTGATTGCTGTTTGAATTCATGTGGTAACTGTCTTGTGTGGGATCCTGTGTTTTTTGCATGGAGCAGAAGACATAAAGACTGATGACCTACCCTCCCTGGAACTCCCTGGGGACATGCTCTTCCTTTGGGGCTCTGTGAGTCCAAGGATTTCTCAAGCACTCACTAACCCCCTCATCTCGGGGCCACTGTGAATAAAAAGAGAAGTTCCACAACAGAAAGAGAAGATCCTCAAGGGTTAGTGACAGAGGGCAGGTTGTGTAGGGCTGCCTTTCAGCAGAAGAACTAACAGATGGGAGGGTGCCCAGGGACTCTGAAAGGGAGCCAGGAAAGTTAAATTTGAAGTTGAGAAAGAATAATAACTGAGAAGTCTTTTACCAAACATCACCTTGTAAACGCCATACTTTTATTCTTCCTTATGGGTCCTCTTGTGGTAACAGGGAAGAAAAAAAAAAGAACACTTAGGACATTTATTTTTCAACTTACAAAGGGATGACTGAGGACAAAAACACAACCCAGTATGTACATTCCAGCTTTCTGTCTTCTCTAGTAAAGGAAGAGAAGAATAATGGCAAACAGAGATGTGATGGCAGGGAAGAAGAGGAGGAGAGGTCAGTCGGAACACCAGTTTCATGGACCACTTCAGGTGCAAAACCAGCTCAGGATGCAAAGATCAGTTGTCACAGTGACCATCTGGGAGAGCCAGATCTAGAACATGCTGCTGCTCCATCCACAATGCTGGTCAGACACTGTATACTCTGCCCTTGAAAGCTGGTCTCTTGGCCTGAATATAGGCCCAATTACCATAGTTTGCTAATTACCACAGAAAATCATTTTCTTCTGCAAAGTACCCATTTGAAATTCCAGTGGCTTCTTCAGGACCTGCCGTTTACAGTCAAGATTCTCAGACACATGCTGCCTGGTCCTGACTGCCCATCTGATGGGGGATATTCAGACATGTGTGCTGCCTCTTCCAACCTGTCCTGCAGCTCTCAGGACAAGTCCTTTCTCTCTATCTTTACAAGAGAACCAGAGCGTCACTGCTTTCTGAATGATTGGTTACCTGCTGACACAGGAAGCCCAGTTCCTTGTAAATACCCTCCAGCGGCTGATACCTCTGCCATCAGTCTTCCTGGAACTCTCCCGAGTATCTCCTCACATCGGAGCTGTTCCTGTGGCCTCACTGTGTCTGACAATTCTGCAGAGAACAGTAGTTCTCTCTACACTAGTGAAGAAAAAAAACACGGGATATCACACTATGGAACACGCCGTCAGAGGACCTTCTCAGGACCAGGTATGAATCATGAGCTTGGATTAGAAGCAGATTCCAAAAACAGTCACCCTCAGAAGGAGGTCACCCCAGCAGTGGTGAGGTCCTTGCTACTGGCTCATGCTGTGTTGTCTACCCTCTCTCATAGATTGATGCCCCTTAACTCATGTGGATGCTGCCACCCATATGGCACTGGATGTTACTCATTCTCTCCCACTGACTAGCCAAGCTGGCCCAACTACTTCTAAATCTCAGCTTTAAAAAGTAAAAAGCCACATGACACCACCAGCAACTACCAAAGTAGCGACTTGGATTTACATAAAACAAATAGAAGTCAAACAAAGCTACCAGTCTCCATTCTTCCTGGAATCAATTACCCTAGCATACCTCAGCACTTGTTATGACAGGTCAGGTCAGCATGTCACAACACTACAGGTGAAATTGGCAGCTCCACAGAAGGAAAGCAAAGCCTTCAGGAGGGGGTGAGGGCTCTCCAACCTTAACTGCATTTCTGTTGTTTTTGCTTAGTAACTGGGTGTCTGTCCTGTGGTCAGCGCTGCTCAGCAATCCTGGTGCTTACCTTAGCCTTGTGCCACAGAAACCATCACTCACAAGCCCAGAAATACCCAATTCCAAGGCAATCAAGCTCTAAGAATGCTTTCACAGGAAGTCTCTCTACCTTCTCTGATGAGTTCACCCCACACTCCCTGTATTGTCAACAAAGTCTGTGAGCTCCTGGGCCAAGAGAAGCTTCAAGGAAATGCATGCAATGCTTGTCATTCGGTTGATTTAAATGCTAAAAATGAAGAAACCAGATTGCTCTGCTGGGCCTTTTCTGACACTTGGAATCTTAAGGTGAATATAATAATTTTTATCATCCTTATTAAATTTCTCTTCCATAATGAACAGCTCAAAATAAAATTTCTCTTGATCATTTTTGGAATTTTTTTGTTATGGTTGAAAACATTTAACTATTTTATTTATCATGTGATTGGCACAAGCTTGGTGCTTTGTTGTCAACCGAATAAACACAAGTTCTCCGTGAAATACTACTTATACTTACCAAGTGAAAGTTTATAGGTAATCTCAGAGTATGAAAAGGCTTCTCTCCCTCCCTTGCTCTCTCTCTTTGTATCTCTCTGCCCAACTCTCTACAAAGAAATTTGCTAAAGTCAGGCCTTAAAGTACTGCCCACCCAGGGCTGGAGAGATGGCTCAGAGGTTAAGAGCACTGGCTGCTCTTCCAGAGGTTCTGAGTTCAATTCCCAGCAATCACTTGGTGACTCACAACCATCTATAATGAGATCTGGTGCCCTCTTCTGGCCTCCAGACATACATGCAGGCAGAACACTATATACATAATAAATAAATAAATTAAAAAAAAACAAAACAAAACAGTACTGCCCACCCATGCTCTACAATAAGAAGAAACTGAATGTTCTATAAGGAGACCAGATTGGCTGAAAGCAAAGTGAATTCTGTGTAATTCCAATTTTCATAGAGATGTATAATGCTGTGTGAATTCTATTGAGGTACTGGCTACCACCTCTTCTTTACATTGCACATTGGAGTTGATTTTGAGCCTTTCTTTTGGGAGAGGTAAATTTGTGGGTGAGTATCCACTTATAGTAAGAAGTTATTAGGGCATTTTTCAAAGGACCAAAATCGGAAGAGTATAAGTGAGGGAGGAAACAGGGCTGATGGAAACAAGAAACAGTGTGCCTCAGGGAAGTTCTCAGGGACTTTCTTAAGTGATTTGCAACCATGGGGAGCCAAAAACTAGAGGTAGAATGAAAGTGGACGTTTTTCTGTACACATGAGATTAAAAAAAACAAAGCTATCAAATAAACTCTGATTGGATTCCTGGAACCCCACAGTCATCCATGCACATTTTTTAAGACCTGATGTCATCCTGGGTCTTGCTTATGGTTCCTGGAATGAGTTCCATCTAGACACAAAAAACTATTTCCCAAAATGAATGCCTAACCCCAGGACAACTTGGCCTCTGAGTTAGGGTCTTAGCCATGCTCATTCTTGGAAATCGATTCAGTCAGAGGTATCCAGAGGGACTCTCCAATTATCCAGAAGTACTTAGGACCTCCTATGAAGGAAAAAGAATGGGAACTTGTAGATGTCTGTAACATTAGCTAGATAGACCCTATGTTAGTCAAAGGAATCCACAAAGTATGGACAAGTAGAAGGTTGACTTAAAAGAAGAGAGGAAATGAGAGGAGCAAAGAAGGAGAGGAGTGGGAAAAGGAGTATGGATTTGACTGTTAATCCTAAGAACTTGCTTAACCTTAGTTTTCTTTTATGGAATGGCCAAAGGTTCCTGGAGAAGCAGAGGCCGGACCTGCCAGAAGAGCCTTCAATAGGCTAGTGATCTGGCAAGCTCAGCCCTAGCAACTCCAGCAAGAATGGAAGGCACTCCATTTGGGGGATTGTAAGGGTTATCGCAAAGAGGACAGAGAGGGGCCCTGAAATCAAGTAAGGCCAGAAAGACCTAAGCTGACCAGACTTTCAGAAGCAGAATGACCAACCAGTCTCTTAGTGTGCTAACATTCTCTGTGAATCTGCAAGATGGGGGATAGGAAACAGGACTTTCCAAATTTTCTTCACTGGTTTGGTTTTTTGTTGTTCTGTTTTGCTTGTTTGTCTGTTTTGGTTTAGGTTGAAGTTTTCATTTATAGCTTGAAACATTTCAGAACACTCTTCAAGCAGTTGAAGCTGATGTTGGAGGAAAACCACCATTGCATGCCACTGTGTGATTGACAGCAGGATTGAGAAGTCAGAAAATCTGTTTCCCCTGGGAGTTCTCCTGTGATATAAGGGGATCGATTCTGACTTCCCTGACTGACCCATCTTTGCCTCCTGGTGTCAGTTTGGCATTATGTGTAAAGCAGCGAGAACATTTGCTCCTTTAATCAAGAAGGGCTGCACCGTCCATGCGATGGAGAGGATGGGTCTACCATGCAAAGCAGTTAGGGCTCCATGGAGCACAGCTTACCTATGAACCTCTTGGGGCAAGCAGGAGTCTGAGGTTTTTTTCCACTTTAAGGCCACTGGGGAATACCTGTTCCCTGAGCCCTCACAGTGATAAGAGAATCCCTAGAGATGAGTCCTTGTCATTGATGGTGCTATCCTGGAGTTCCTGAACTATTGCTTCTAAATTGAATAACTGGAGGCAATTTCCATTTTTATTATCCATTTTGCCTTTTCTACCCACAGGATAGTGTGCATCCCTCCATACTTCATCACCATGGATGGTACCAGTTTTTGACTTTGATTTCTGAGTCAGCTTTGTAAGGCATCGTGTTCATGTGAGTGGACTCAAGGCCTTCAGAACTAGGTCAGGCTTTTGCTGCAGGTCATTACAAGGCTACAAAATAGAGCATGCTTAATTCTGTTATTTCTGAAGATTTTCTTCTCTCATGTGCATAGAAGACAATCAGTACTTAATTAAATTTTGGAACTGTTCCTGAACATTTCAGACTGTCAAAGATGCATGTGACCTCCTTTCACCCGGCCTACCCAAGAGAGTTTAAACAAAGGCACAGCAAAAGAACAAAGTGGGCTTGCCGACCAAGACTGTGTCAGTTGTCACACTTGTACTTTAAGTACTTATGCCTAAAACAGTCCAGCAGGAAAATTCTCCATACATAGAATCCGGAGATGGAAGTGACCTAGTCATGAGTTCAATCTTTTTATTTCAGGTGTGTGCTGAATGATTTAACTGATATACATGATGATACAGTAGCAGCCAATAAATATTCATATTCTAAACCAATAGCAGAAGCGTGGACTGTCACTTAGACAGTAGACTCCAGAACCAAGGTTTCAATTTGCCAGCTGCTGGGTGTACGATGAGCAACATGGGGACCATTCCTGAGAGGGCTTGATGGCAGTCAACCCCCACCTCATTAGGATCAGTTCCATTTCCCAGGGCAGTCAATATCTAATGCCATAGCAAAGTACAAAGAACCTACATACTGTTACAGATTGGAGGAACTTCTGCAGGGCCCTCCAGCTTCGATACAGCTAATCCTACCTACCACATCACCTGCTCTTCTCCCCAAGATAATTCCTCAATCATTATTATTGTGCCAACCTCCAGTTATAGTATGCTTCCCAGAAAACTTCTTCTGTAACAGAATTCAAAAGCCAGTTTCTTGTCCCAAGCCCAGAGTTGTGGACTTCCTGTAACACACACTTAGATGAACTTTAATGTGTTAGTTTCTTGCTTATGGAGCTTAGGAAGGAGGATGGAATAGACTATGAATACTTAGGAGATATCAGAGCAATTTCCTTGCCAAAGCTGTCAGTTCAATGGAATTTTCTCTTCTTCAATGGCAGTTGCAAAAAAATATAAAATTAATAAAAGGAATAAAAAAATAGCATCTCATTATAGTAAATTTCTTTTCAGTAAGAAGGCATTTCTCAAGTTGACTGGATCAACAATGGGCCCTGGATGGCAGCCATTTTATTAATGAAGGGGTGGAAACAGTTTTTAATCTGCCCTAGATCTCTTATCAGTTGATGTCATGTGATTTACCGTGAGTTTTATTCAACAAGCATTATGAGCTGTTCTTGTGCCTGCAGAGACCCAGTATGTTTATTGTTTGTTATTGTCCCTGACTTTGCCCACTCCATCTTGGCACTGAAATATGTTCTGCACAGATGCTGGCCAATATTGCTTCATTTTATCTTGACACTGTTACCCTGTCTATATAGACTCACACCAGCTAGGTCAATAGGTCGTGAAAGATGTGTATTTGTCAAATGGAAGTAATGCAGAAGGAATGAGCACCTCAGATAAAGCATTATGAAAAGCTTCTGCATGTGTTTTGCAAACCTAGACATTGGGAAGCACTGGAAGACAGAGTCAAATGCTGAGTTGTCCAAGGACAATGGCATTGATTTGCAGAACATTATTATTCCAACCAACTTGCAGCTACTTTTGTCATTTTAAACCAGGGATGAACCTGGGATAAGAATAAACCAAGCAAAGAATTCTTTCCTGGGCGCAGGGAGGAGCCTTCACTGCCCACCACAAGGATGCCTTTGGACACAGGAGCATATGGCAGTCACATGATCAGTAGAGACTTTCCTCCCATTTGCAGAAGAGCTGGTGGCTGCCTTCATCCATAGAGACACACAGATCTCTGCCTGGTGTGCAGAATCAATGAGGGAGTTTGCAGAAAAGCTCCTATACCGCTGATGTTTTCTTAAGATTATTTATATACATACAACATGTGAGTAGAATAACTAGATACATTTTAAAAGAAAACCTGTAGTTATGATTGTTAGGCAAAGCATAAATACTTGACTCCCTCCATTTCCTATACCAAGGTGACCACAATTAAACATTAGGCATCTCTCATCAACCTGTTTTGTGTTTCTTTCGTACCTTCCCTCTATAAATATATGCATAGGTTTATATTTCACTTTATTTTAACACAAATCAAATCAGAATCATGCTACATAAATAGTTCCTCACTTGCTAACAAAGTGAATTGTTTGTTGATCTTTTCTAGTTTTCCAAAGACAGTGCTACACACAAGTTGTGTGGGGTTGCTTGTTGCTGTAATGAGCAATACTGAGAGGACATCTTTTTCTATATGTCCTACACACAAATAAGCTATCTTTTTTCCTATAGTATTAAAGTGAGATTTCTGAGAAAAAGGTAACCATACATCATATTTTAATAGGTAATGCCAAATGAACATGCCAAAATTGTGTTAATTAAGCTGAATCTATTTTTATTCAGTTTTTCTCCCCAGAATTATTTTATCATGTTCTTTCAAGTTTCACTGCTGTTTCTCCATCTATCTGTCACTTAATTGCTCATCAAGTAAAGGAGAAAATGCACTTATTTCAGTTTTCAATTTTGAGGGTAAAGAACTCTCTAGCTAACCCTTTCTTGCTGAATTTCTAATTTACTTCTCAAAGATTTGTTTTTTTGTTTTTAATTTTGTGCTCATGGGTGTGAATATGTGCACATGTGAGTGCAGGTGCCCACAGAGTCCAGAAGAGGATGTGAGATCTCCAGGAGCTGAAGTAGCAGGTGGTTGTGAAATACCTGCTGTGGGTGCTTGGAACTAAAGTGGGATCCTCTGCAAGAACAGTGCGTGCTCTGAACCTCTACACTATCTTCAACCCTAGCACCTACACAAAACTTTTTTTTAAAATTAAATGTATATGTGGATGTGGATGGTATGTTCATGAGTGCATTATGGAGCCCTGAGAGGGTGTCAGGTTACTAGGAGCTAGAGCTATTATTGGTGGCTTTGAGCCATCTGGCATGGGTACTAGGAACCAAACTTGGATCTTCTGTAAGAGCAGTACATGCTCTTAACCACTGAGCCATCTCTCCAACCTCTTAATTTCTAATTTTAGATTTCTACTGCCAGAGAATTGGACTAGTGATTTCTGTGATGTTTTTGAGAAACTCTGACAGGTTAGTAAATTATTCAGTTTTTAAAATGTGTCGATAGAACCTGAAAACGAAGATTCATATGTTTAGTGAGTGTCATCAATCATCTAATAAGAGTATAATTCTACTTCCATTGCAAAAATAATATAGTCTTTTTAATTGCTACTAACGTCCTGGTAGTCTCACTTAATTTTTGTTGACTTAATTTGTTTTCAGAGCAATCTGTTAAAGCTTTCACTTCTGATTAGAGATTTTTGTCACTTGCTGCTTCCATTTCTATAAGTTTTGCTCAACGTATATTTTAGAATTCAATGTGTTATTCATTGCACATATATTTTAAAGGTGTATTTTTAAGCACACAGTTTCATGACTAATGAATCTTGTTGGGGAAGTGTATCATTAATGTACATTCTTCATTATATCTAATGTATCATTAATGTACATTCATTATATCTAATGCATTTCTTTTTCATTGTTGTCTCATCAATATTCAAATATTTTCTTTTATATATATTCTTGATCTTTTAATACTTAGTCCTGTGTTATTTGATTTGTGGTGAGTTTACTTACAATAACATTTAGTTTAGTTATCATCATTTTTATCAGGTAACTGGGAGAACTTACATTTTAAAAGATAAGTTTATCCATTCACATATAATGCATTAGTATTTTGAAATGGCATCCTTTGTATCACAACAGACTGTTTTCTTTTTTCCTCTGTTTACCTTTTCTTCCCTTTCTTGTTTAATTAATTTACTTTTTGTCTCTTCTTTGAAATGATGGGTTTTTGCTCTTTGCTCTGCTAGCTTTGAAGTCAGCAGTTCTAATTCCTAGCATTTGTCATCAAACATTTAAACCATATTTTTAAGCTTTTGTTTTTCTCGTAATATCTACAGTTAATTCACTCACATCACCACTCACCTCCTGTCAAGATAAAACATTAGTAGAGTCTTATTTCCTTATATGGCTTTCAGAAACCATCACCTCCCTACTTCCCAGTTTATCCCCCATGGGCTAATGTGTTGTGATCTTGACATCGGTCAATAGAGGAGCCAATAACTGAGACTCAACTGTATGCTCTACTAACATTTCCCCTGAATACCCACCCTTTCCAGTGTCTGCCATCGCCTTCAATGGGCCTCAGCACGTTGCTTTGTTTTGTTGACTGCATACTTGAGTTCTTCCCCCACAATAGTCAGTGGCCTATTTGAAAAGCCTGCTGTTGGCTGTCCCACTTGAATGTTGCTTTGACTCATTACCCTTGAAGCTTTTAGGGTGTTTTCCCACTGCTTTCTCTGTGTGACTGAAGAGAAGTCTGATGAGAATCTGTCTTTCACTGATTGAATAGATTTCTTCTTGTCTCCTTTCCTGCCTCGAAGCATTTAAGATATTTAGATCAATATTGAGGAAACTTTAAGAATACACATTTTACCAGGCTCTAACTAGATCCCTGCCTTAGTTCGTTAGTCAGGTAAGCAAAGAAAAAAATGCCTTTAAAGTGTTTCCCTCCATTTTCCTTCTGTTGCTATTGATCAGATGTTGAACCTCTGGGATTTATTTTGTATTACATGGAAGAACTTTATGCAGTTTCTGAGTCTGTGAGGATAATCACTGAGGAAGCTCAACTCTCATTTTGACACTGGGCATCACAATTTGAAAGTGTTCAGACATGTCTGCTAGTCCAATGTTCCTCAGAAACAGGCCTGTGGACTTTCCTCATGAAAATCAGTTTTAATGCTGGTACTGATCCACGTTTGTGAGTTCTGTCCCAGACTCTGTCAGAATCTCAAGGTTCAACATCATGAAAGAGAGACTTTCCCCACTACACACAAACTTGAAGAAGCATAGTCATTTCATCTAAGCAATAGATGAGTATGGTGCTCATGTGATCCTAAAGAGATACAAACCCAGACACTGAAACCAGGAACTACACTGGTTACTCATCCAGATGATCCAGGATATGAATGTGTATGTACAACTTCATTCAGGTTATCATCAACACAAACCCTTACAATGTTAAAATACATTGTGGAGAATGTAACTGGTAGTTTGAATAAAAAGTGTCCCCCATAGGCTCAGGTATTTGGCACTATATCGAAAAGTGGTACAGCCTTGCTGAATAGAGCATGTCACTGTGGTCAGCCTTGGAGAGTTCACAGCCTCACCTCACTTCCAGTTTGCTTTTTCTGCCTCAGGATTATGGGTGCTTATGGTTTAAAGGTGTCTCTGAACTTCCTGCTCCAGCTGCCTGCTGCCACTCCTCTGGAACCATAAGCAAAAAAATAATGACATACCATAACCAAAAGCAATGAATGGAAGAAAGAATAACCAATACATTTAGAAAAGTAACTGAAACAATAACCTATTTGAACTTTAAAGTTTCATTTTTATAAATAAAAAAATCTCAACCTCAGAATAGCACAAGCTTATTGGTTACTAAGCAAGTAAGTGATGTATGGATGCATCACATCTAGGGCCTTTGACCATGACTACCAGGTAAGGTGAATTAGGCCCCTGCAAGATAACCCAAATCCTAATCCTTGGAACTTTTTAACATCACCTTATAATGTTAAATGGACTCTGTCAATGTGATTAAGTTGAGGGCTTGAGATGCAGTGAATGTTATGTGCTGTCCAGATGAGTTCTAAAGGCAATCATGAGTGTCCTTGTGGAAAGAAGAAAGAGAATTGTTTTCTACACATTTCATAAAGAATTAGTTTGATGATGGAAGCAAGATGCTGAATCGCTAGATTTGATGAAGGAAAAGACCTCAAGCCAAGGAATGGGAGAAAAGTCCAGCATTAGAACCTGGAAAAAGAAAGGAAATATAGTCTCTTAGAGCCTAAAGTGGGATCATGTCCTTGCTTCTGCTTTGAACTTGGACCCCTGAAAATGATTTCTGATTTTTTAAACTTTCCATGAAAGTAGGAAAGTGAATGTGTGCTGCTCTACACACTAAGTTGTGAGGGACTTCGTTACAGCAGGCAGCAGGAACTGATATGGGTACTAACCAGAGCTGTCTTCAGGCTCTCCAGCTCTTCCCCCATCCCGGGGAAGGCTGTATTTCTCCGTCACTCTGTGAAGCCAGCAGTGGGCAGGTTACTTGCTCTGGCTAACAGAGCATGAGCAGAACGACTCAGCTTGCCTTGGTTCTGAGTGGTGGTGCTGGTGGCTCACACTCCCTGCTCCCACTGTACAAGCAAACGGGAACTTCAGCTTTGCTCCTTGGTGACCCTTGACAACTTGTGCTGGACAAATCGGGAGTGTGAAGTCATCCTCTACTGAGTCGAGGAACTGAGATTTTTGGAACAATTCATTACTAACGCACAACATATCCTAACAAATACAAACTATTACACAACTTATGCCCATTCCACAGAACCAAGGTATCACCTGCATCTGAGCATTCCTACAACCTTTCAATAAAATTTTAAGGTCACCTTTAGCCTAATCTTCTACAGTTCTGAACAGGCTGTGGTACACACTGTAAATGGCCGAAGTGAGTATTAAAACTGATTACCAACCACCTTCTTAGACCCCCAGGCTCCACCTCTCACTCTTCCATAGAGGACTGTGTCAATTGGTATGCATCTCAGCAATTCTTCTTACCTTGCATGGAGATGACCAATGTATCATTGCTGTGCTGACATCAGTAGAGAAGGAAGTAATGATCAGCCAGACATCAGACATTTGATTTGCACTGACTACCTAAACTTAGTATCATGGCCCTGTATGACCTTGGCCCCCACCTCACAGCCTTGAAATGCGGTTGCCATTGTTACCAGCTCACTTCTTTTTACCTGATCAGATATGCTTTTCTTTGACTTCCTCCTGTAGAGGCTGCAGCCCTACCTCTCCCCCAATTCTTGCTTCCAGCCTTACACATGCATGGGAGATCAGCATTTACCATGCATTTCCGTAGAAAGTGTGAAGGAGCAATGTTGCAAGGATGAGTCTTCTGCAGCTAACCTGTGGACCTACTGCAACCTAGACCATCAAGGAAAAGTCAGGCGCCTTCTCCAACATGCACCTGCATTTACACAGGGCTAAAGCGCTCTTCCATGGGCTCCACTATGCCATGTGATATGAAGACTTCTCTCTCCTGCAGCTATGATCTTACATGACCTTAGGAAGCCAAGGAAGATGTCAAAAGCAAGAAACAACACGTTAGCAGAACGCTATTTCAAATTAAAATCGCCTTTGTTGGTGAGGAAATCTGCGAAAAGCTGTTATTTGAAATATCTGTAGATAGTTTGGATCTGTGAATAATTGCTATCTGCACATCTCAAATCTCTTAGAGTTTCCTGCTAGACATATCTGCACGAGGTTATAAATAGTGAGGCAATGTCGCCCACTGTATAATATAGTCTCTCTGCCTTTACAACTCATCATGAACTTCTATGTAATTTATTTTTTATTGAAGAATTCCAATTAATGGCTTCCTGGTGATTTTAAAGCCTCAAATTATCAGTCTCTGAAAACAAAGCAGAGAACATAATTATCATAAACCGAGAATTTTTCATTTTGAAGCTTATCTGTTTGTGCTAAGTATCTTGTCTGTAAGTAATTAGTGCCTTTTTTTTTTTTCAGTAAAAATAATGACCATTCTACGCTACACATCCAAATTTTGTTAACTGCTAGATGTACTGGGTGTATTATATTTGAATGGACCACCTTGGACTAGTTTTAAAGTATTTCATCAAATGATAATAGCAACAACAAAATACATCTGTTTGTCAGAATAAATTATGTGGCATGTATTTTAAAAACCTATTATATCCTTTTGCTTTCTTTCTAAGAATAAAAGCCTCAGAAAAATATGTACTTGCCATTTATTACCAGGGCTGCATAACAAGAAAAGACTCATTTTATCTTCCATTTATAATTCCTAACTGCTAATCAAATTGATCAGCCAATAGCTCGGTTCTAGAGGGTCTTTTATAGGGCTATTTCAAAATGCTTTACTAGAGATAAAACAAAATTCAGTGAAATTAAAACAATTTAAATGACAATGTCAGCCAAGCATTCCTTTAAATTCCTAGAACTTTCTGTGATTTGGAGGGGCTGATGGGGGCGGGGGTGGCAGTCCTCTGATGAATATAGCAGGAAGCACTTCGTTCTGAGTGCCACTGGGTTGCTCTCAGACCCAGCACTGTTGCGGGACAGTTCTGCCCTCAGCCGGAAGCTGAGTCCAGAGGATGCTAGGACCAGTTCCTTTCCTTTTGAAAATACATTTGACAAATCAGACAAATCAAATGTTGATTAAAAAAATTTTAAGCTACAGAAAGATATCATGCAAAGCATTTGCTTTAGAGATATAAAATGTCCACTTTCTAATTTTTAATACTTTCTCACATTTTTTATCTTTAAAGTGTGTGTGTGTGTGTAGTGAAATGTCTTTTAAAGAGAAAATGTATATATTGGATCTTACTTATTTTATTTATTGAGTCCCTTCCATTGTACAAATCATTATTTTGCAACATTTTGAGCAGCTACATATTTGATAATAGAGCTGAGCATATCATTATTTTAACTGTTTCCTTTTGTTGCACGTTTAGGAAAGAAGTCTCCTGTTAAATCATAGACATGAAAAATGTAAACTTCTTTGTTTGTGTTACAAAGGTGCTGAACAAGGTTGGGATCACTGGTGGTTAAGAGCGTGTCCTGCTCCTCCAGATGACTGGAGCTAGGTCCCAGCACCCACACCATCAGGGGCTCCATGCCTGCAACTCCAGTTCCACAAGGTTCAATGCCTTCTTCCGGCCTCTAGGGGCAGCCCAATACACATGGTGTATGCATCACAAGGACTCACACTCCTACACATGAAGAAAAAGAAATCTAGATGCTCCCAGTGGAAGGCAGACCAGCAGAGCACGTCTCTGTATCCCAGCTGGGCAAGCATCTCTGCCTACGCTCATGACCACAGTGAGTAACATCACACCATTGCCCCAGTCTGTGTCATCTACAGGACATCATTATATTTATCCAAGTATTGTTGGCAGAGTTGTCTAGAGTTCAAAATGCTTAATAAATATATACTAAATATATATGCCTATTTATTTGTGTTTACTTTCCTACATCTTGAAATGGAATTTCAAGTTTTTCTCATCTCTGCATATCAATTTATAATACTAGCTGTATCTTAACATGAATAATTGCAAAATATTTGTTTTGATGTCTGTCATTCAATTTTGTTAATATCATTGACATAAGTTTTTCCAACTTTTATTTTTGTGTGCATGAGAGTTTTGTCTGTATGCATGTCTGTACGTTACATGCATATCTGGTACCTGCAGAGAACAGAATAGAATGTTAGATCTCCTGGAACTGGAGTTAAACATGATTGTGAGCTACAGTGTAGGTGCTGGGAACTGAACTCAGGTTCTCAGAAAAAGCAGCCAATGCTCCTTCCACTGAGACATCTCTCCTCCAGCCCAGTCTCAATTTTATGTAGGTTATTTTCATATCTTTTGACATCTATAGTCATTTTTTTTTTTTTTTTTTTTTTGGTTTTTCAAGACAGGGTTTCTCTGTGTAGCTTTGCGCCTTTCCTGGAACTCACTTGGTAGTCCAGGCTGGCCTCGAACTCACAGAGATCCGCCTGGCTCTGCCTCCCGAGTGCTGGGATTAAAGGCGTGCACCACCACCACCCGGCCTCTATAGTCATTTTTATACTTAAAGAATATTAAATACATAAATATCTACCTCTATGTATTTTACTGGCCTTGTTTATCAACTTATTCCTTGAAATTAGTAATAATTAATCATAGCATAAAGGAAGAAATAGTGTTATAAATTCTATTTCCAAATTAGAAAACCATTTTCCTAAGATTGTTCATTGACCAGCCTCTCTGCTTTCTGGAGAACTGTGTGGCATGTGTGCCATGCTCCCAACAGAGTTGACTACCTGATCAGCTCCAGTGCCCGTATCTCCACCTTGAATGTTTTAGATTGGCAGAACATATTACTCTCCATAGAGAAATCCCATTACAAAATCTCCTGTAAGTTTTGGACTTTACTTAGTTTCTTTTCAAAGTGAACTTTATATTTATTTTCACACATTAAATATGATAATCTCTTATTTAGAATTGCACCAAGTAGAGATCATTAGAAAATACTGATCCTTTCACAGTAACTAGCATTCCCATTCATGGACACAATATACTTTTATGTTATTTGATGCCACCAATAAAGTTTTATTGTTTAATTCAATCATTTCTCCCTTTATCCATATCTCTTTAGAGTTACCAGTGTCTAGTAAATTCCTAGTCTATAAAATTCACACAATATTTTCTTTGTAGATGGAAATAATTGATTTGTGGATTCAAGTGCTCCATCTACCATTCCTAGCTTTGTGATCTTGAAGAAATCCTTAACATCACATAGACTCAGCTGTAAGTAAACAGGGCAGCGAGATGTCTCAGCAGTTAAAGCGCTTGCCAGCAGGATGGGAAACCCGAGTTCAATCCCCAGAAGCTGCACAGTGGAAGGAAAGAACTCCTGCACGTTGTCCTCTGACGTTCACATGTGTTGTGGCAAGCATGTGTCCACATGCATACACCAGTACACAACACACACACACACACACACACACACACACATACACACACACAAAAAAAATAAATGGTTTTTTTCTAAATATAGTGTAACAATTATGTTATGGAAATTATGGAAAATAATTGAGATTAATTCATAATTCAGTGTGGCATATTACATACATTAAGTCTAATAAACGTGAATGAATACTATCTGTCTGTGGGAAAGGTGTCAAACAAAGACTCCATGGAACACACAGGCAAAGAGAGGAAGCACAGTACAAATAAGGAACCAGCATGACTGGTTCCAGCAGAAAAATCTTAAAACAGCAACTGCTGGTTGTGATGGAGAAGTGTTTGTGTGGGGATCCTGTAAGAACCAGAATCTGGTCTGGAAGCCATCCCCGCACATCTGGAGGACTGCAATACTGCAAAGGGGTTTGATGTGACCAGAGCACAGCATGGTCCCCAAGCCATAAGGAGGTTTTTCCTATAAACATTAGCAGTAACAACCCTGAAGGAAAAGAAGAAATTCAGCAAAGTATTTCTAGCACAAGAGAATATATTAAACTCATCCTGAGCTCAAATATAGACCTCGTTTACTCCATAAATAACATGAGAAATTAAAGAAATTATCCAAATAATTCATATTCTCTTCCAAAAGCAGCCCGGCACTTGGCCTGCAGTGATTTGCATATACTTAGATATTTGAGCCCTGGCGCCCAAACTGGATAATAGTTTCCATTCTCAACTTCACTGTTCACATAGACCCAGGCACAGTGCCTTAAAAAAGCCGAGGACTAACTTTAGCCACTGGCCCTGCTTTCAATAAAGCCTTATTTTAATAGAAACATTGTGTCTCTCTTCCAAGTCCTCCACGTTTTTAGGCAGCTTGCCAGCTGAAGGCAAGAAGAGAATTCTAGCACATTGTCCCCAAATTCCAGGCAGATCACAAAAATAAACTGTCCCAGGATGTATTCCTTTTAAGAAAAATTGCTTATTCAAGCCTTGCTTTTCTTGTTTGCCTTCTCTCTTGCCTTCCCAAACACTTTTCCTCCTAACATCACACTGTAAAGTTGCCATCTGTCTCAAACACACACATACACAAAGGGAAAGCCACTCAGGATGAACACAGGGAAGAAAAAAAGTTGGATGCCAGTGGGCTTTTAAAGGATATGACTTCCCCATCCCAGTGGCTCAGCTGACTGTGTCCCAGTCTGGCCATACAGGAAAAATAAGTAAGTAAGCAGATAGATAGATAGATAGATAGATAGATAGATAGATAGATAGATAGATAACTTATTCCCTGTTCATTATTTCCAGGGGAGCACTTGTTAGTCACCACCCTCTGATAAGGGATGGTCCACAATTAAATTGTGTGCGAAGGACAGTGAAGCCCAGTTACACAATCTTTCTGAAGACCACAGGTTAATTGAGAAAGTCTTTGTGTGCAACTCAGTCAGATCCACCTGAGTCAGAGTGGCCAGGGACACAAGCTAACTGCATCTCTTTTAGAACAAACAAAAAATTGGACTATGCCATCATCTTGCTTAAACCTTCCAGGAACAACCTATTGCCTAAGGAACTGGGTGGGTTCACCCTGGCCAGCACAGAGTGCAGGGTTGCCCTACCTCCCTCATATCTTACCAGCTGCCTGTGTGTCTGTGCCTTTGGCACTGTGTCCCACCTTGAAGTCTTCATTCACAGGGAAGTTCTTCCTTCCTAGTGACAGAGAGGCCATCTCTGTCTGTACTGCAAATACAAGATCTAGAGCACCGTGTACCAATTGTCTATTACATCTTAGTTTTCACATTATTTAAGCAGCCTCTGAGTTTAACTTGCTTAGTTATAGGTTTCATCAGCTACTTCTCCCACCTCCTTCAAACACAGTAGTGCTATTCTGGCACCAGGAACCTCCACAAAGTGAGTGTGTTGAGCTACATTCTCTCCCTTTGTACTAAAAATGGTGAATGCCAGAAGACTGGCTACCAAGATATCCCAATAACTTGAAAGAGCCCTTGCCATTATATTCAATATCGTGAAAGAGGGTCTGAACAGCCCCATACTCTTGCCATTTGGCCAAGCCCAACCACAATCACCCAACCCTATCTAGTATTTAGTATCTTGCTTTGTGTCAGAAAGACAAGAAAATATCCCATTCACATGGAAACAAAATGCATCTATACTCAGTCCATCTGATTCCACTTATGTGCTTGTGAGGGACATTCTGGTTGGGTACCTGGTAAGATATAGTCAATTGTTCTGTTTGGTACAAAATTATAACATCTGTCTATGAGCCAGAATGTTCCTCTGTCTTTCTTTCAATGCGCGCGCGCGCGCGCGCGCACACACACACACACACACACACACACACACACACACACACACACACACACCACTTCAGAATAATCTACTAAAATAACTTTCCCATTGCTCGTCTGAGAACTTGAAGGCCAAGGAGTCAAGCTTCATGATGTAACTTGAAAATAAGTTCAGATAGAATTATCCGATGTTCCTAGAACAGAGGGGGATTGCCTTTACCTGCTGTGACCGGCAGTAGGCAGCCTATCATGCTCACTGCCAAGTGGTTCTTTAAAACAGAAGTTGATGGGTGGAGAGCAGGGCTGTGGAGTGCTGGCCGCTGGTGGAAGAGGAGAGGTGTAGTGTGTGGCCACACTCAGAAAGCAGGCAGGAGAGTGCCTGCTGGGTACAGAGGCCAAGAGAAAGGGGTAGAAAAGAGTAGAGTAAAATCCACAACTGTGCTAGAGCACACCATACTTCAACTGTTAGGAATTTGCTTCTCAGTGCAGGTTGAGAATCCTTGTTCATCTCCAGTGCTTATGGTGTACTACCAGAGTACACAAGAGCTTTTCAACTCAGAAGCAAAATCCATAACCTGAGAAATTAAGCATTGCCCTCTGCTCAGTGCCATGCTATATTCAGAAGCATTTGGGCGATCTATATGAGCAAACACCAGATGAGGGCGATGACAGAGTAAGCAAAGACCTGATTCCCTAGGCCTGTACTCAGGCCAGGCTCCTCACTACATGCCTTGCTTCTTGTGTGAAAGATCCCTATGTCCAAAAGGATAGAGTGGCAACCTCTCTGTGCAAGTGCTTCTGTTTGTCTGCTGATACCCAAAGATCTTTCTTGAAAAAGAAAGAAGGAAGGATTGGGCATAAACTTGGGAGGAGACACCGTATGAAAGGGATGAGTGGGCCGTGTTTGCTATACATAAACCACAAGGCCAGGAAATAGATGGGCTCTCACCTTACCCCAACCTACAAATGTGATATCCCTTATCACACATGACCCAGTCACGCACAGTTAAAAACAACATAGATACACCATCACTTTAAGCCTTTATGTATGCTTCAACTCCAACAAGTCACATGGTAGAACTGAGAAAAGAGTCTATAAATACAATTTACAAGGTCAACAGTATTCTACAACATTCAAAATATTATTCTAGGAGGAATGACTATGAAATATTACAAATAGAATTAAGGAAATCTGTTGTTTCCCTACCAGTCCTAGAGGGCAAACTACTAACATTTAAAACATAGGAATGGCCAGGCAGCAGTGGCGCACGCTTTTAATCCCAGCACTCGGGAGGCAGAGCCAGGCAGATCTCAGGGAGCTCAAGGCCAGCCTGGTCTACAGAGCGAGATCCAGGACAGGCACCAAAAGTATATGGAGAAATCCTGTCTCAAAAAAAAAGAGAAAAACCAACATAGGAATGAAAATTGCACAGAGGTTCCATCGTGTCTTTTCAGAGTATTGTCAGCAAAGACCTCTAAAAGAATTGCTCCCTCCAAGCCCCTCCCTACTGATGCTGCATGCTCTCCATAACAGGTTATCCTCTGTTCATGAGGTCCTCCTAAAGACCACCTCTCCAGGTGGAGAGGAGACTGAGCCACGGTCAGGGGTCTCTGATTTCTGATAGTTGTTCTTTGTAGTTGAGTAATGTCAGGGGATGGGAGGGAGAATACAGGCCATAAGCAGATCCAGAATTTTCTAGGAAAGCCAGTCTAAACAAGGCTCTAAGAAAAGTCACTCCAAATGTCAGCCTGGCTAACAGAGAAGGTCCAGAGAGCAGCAAAGACACGACATATGCTTTTCCATCCACTCACTCTGACCCAGGGCCACCGCTATAATCTTTGCTAAGGTCAGTGGTGAAAAGACAACTGCAGGAATGTTTGCAGAGGTCTCTCCACAGTCTCTGCCATGAGCTTTACAGCCCAGGTACCAGTTCAGAAGAAACAGACAGAAAATGAGCTGCAGCAGACCTGGATCGAAATAAGTTCTCCCAGCATTTCAGAACACAGTTATAGCTGGGGTTATTTGTAGCAGGGGAGGGGACGAAGAGTGTGTGAGCGTGTGTGTGTGTGTGTGTGTGTGTGTGTGTGTGTGTATTGCTGAAACTTGGACTCTGGCCCAAACATTTTAATAGGTACGGCACAGGGAGAGAAAAGGGGGAATTAAAAAGAAAAAACTATTTAGCTAAGCAATTTAAAAATTCTTTGTAAAAAAAATAATAAAAAGGACTTTAACAAAATTGCAGCTGGAGCAGGTCTGTGAGGGTAACTTGGTAAAATACTCTGTGGATGGCTGCAAACCTCTAATGGAAAGTTGTGTAAGTGGCTGAGGCCAAAGTAGGCATTAATTACAATGAAGAATCAGTTTAGAGTAGGCCACAACTAAATTGGAAGCTGGTCCTCTAGGTAAAACAAAGAAAGTGAACAGCAGCCTCAGATTTGATTACATGGCAATACAAGAAAAATGTGCTGTATGTTGTCTATTATTAAAGCTGCTTTGGGGCCCTGTGCTGGGTGCCTCAGGGATTTTAATAAAAAATTAGTAATAGGTCTGCTGCCCTGGCTCACTGTGGCTTTTTGGAGTATTTGTGGGTTCAGGACTGGTCCTGCAGTGCAAATTAAGTCATTTCAGACAAGCTGCGGCTAAATGTGTTACATGATAGCAAAATTCAAATACTGAATGTTTGCTAGGAGGACACAGCCCCTCATTGGAGGCTGATTCAGACTGTCAAAGAAAGAATAAAATTTTATCCAAAGGAGGAGGAAGAAGGAATGAAAAGAAAAAAAGAAAAAAAACACGTATATGAAAGCAACAACTAGTGTTACTGTGTAGCTTTGAACACTAGTCCTGATATATAAACCATAAAATATGCCAAAGAGTAAGTTAAGGACAGAGAAGGCTGGAAGTCTGGGAGTTTTTCCTTACAAATGTTAACTCTATAACTATTTTTATATTGATAAAATGATACGTTAATAGTATTATCTTTATTGCTAATATCACCACTGGGTCTATGATATGATTGTATGCATCTGAGCCATGAAACACTAGCAAAAGTTCACCCTGATGGAGAAATCAAGCCTATAAATCTACATTCTCTCAAAGATGAAAATGCAAATTATTTTTGATAGAAGTTGTACAAGGAGGCTATTTCCCACCTTCCCCTGGGTATGTCAACAACTTAGTGTAGTCTGGTATTGGCTATTAGAAATAGTCCCTGGAAACAACCTAGATGCCCTTTAACTGAAGAACAGATAAACAAAATGTGGTACATATACACAATGGAGTACGACTCAGCAGAGAACAACAATGACATCATGAGGTTTTCAGACAAATGGATGGATCTAGAAAAACATCATCCTGAGTGAGGTAACCCAGACTCAGAAAGACAAACATGGTATGTACTCACTCATAGGTGGATACTAGATGTAAAACAAAGGATAACCAAACTGCAACTCACAACTCCAGAGAGGCTACCTAGTAAAGAGGACCCTAAGAAAGACACAGGGATCGCCCAATGACAGAGAAATGGATGAGATCTACATGAGCAAACTGGATGTGAGGGGGGAAATGAAGGGCAAGGGTCGAGGGAAAGAGAGCTTAAGGGAGCGGGAGATCCCAGCTGGACCAAGAACAGAGGGAAAACAAGGAAAAAAGAGATACCATGATAAATGAAGACCCCATGGGAATAGGAAGAAGCAAAGTGCTAGAGAGGTCCCCAGAAATCCACAAAGATACCTCCACAATAGACTACTGGCAATGGTCGAGAGACAGCCCGAACTGACCAACTCTGGTGATCAGATGGCCAAACACCCTAACTGGCGTGGTAGAACTCTCATCCAATGACTGATGGAAGCAGATACAGAGATCCACGGCCAAACCCCAGGTGGAGCTCCGGGAGTCCAATCAGCAAGAAAGAGGAGGGATTGTATGAGTGAGAATTGTTGAGACCATGATTGGAAAAAGCACAGGGACAAATAGCCAAACTAGTGGAAACACATGAACTATGAACAATAAGCTGAGGAGCCCCCATGGAACTGGATCAGACCCTCTGGATAAGTGATACCATCGATTAGCTTGAACTGTTTGGGAGGCCCCCAGGAAGTGGGACTGGGACCTGTCCTTAGTGCATGAGCTGGCTGTTTGGAGCCTGGGGCCTATGCAGGGACACTTTGCTCAGCTTGGGTGAAGGGAGGAGGGGACTGGACCTGCCTCAACTGAATCCACCAGGCTGGGCTGAATCCCCAGGAGAGTCCTTGCCCTGGAGGAGATGGGAATGGGGGGGTAGGCTGGGGGGAGGAGAGAAGACAGGGGTATCCATGGCTGATATGTAAAATTAAATTAAATTATAAAATAAAAAGAAAGAAAGAGTCCCTGTTTTGTCTTTACTGACAACACATGATGCTGTTAAATTCTGCTAAGTGATATGCAGATTCAGTAACCTGCAGATGCTTGGGCAAGGGGTACTTTGATCTTGGATACAGAAATGACTCAACAAGGAGACAGGTGGAAAGTGTCTTCCTTTGTGAGCACAGACAAGAGAGGAGGTTACAAATCAGAGGAAAAAACACTTTTCTCCAAGTAGTTAAGACATTTTCTGTTGTAACCACTTATTAAAGTTTAGCAAATAAAAGAAATCCCAATTCAAGTCCGACAGGAACAGCCCTTGTCCAGTATGGAACAATATCCAGCAGTACAGCCCACCAATCTACTGGTAGAAGATGGGGCTGTGCATTTCAGGTGACTTCAATAAGCCTGAGGAAGTGCCTGTCAGTCTATCTCATCCCCCTACTCACTGTACAATACCCGAAGTCATGGGATCTATACACCTGCTACTTTAAATGTTATCATCTACTAAGGTTTAAATGAATCCCTGAGAAACCAGTCCAACAGTCACTGTGACAATGGAAGAGGCATGGACTTTATGAGCTGTTGATTCATGAGGGCTTCCTTCTCAAAAGTAAGATCCATGTCCTTGTGAAAGCTTGTGCAGAGCGGGAAGGTTCTCCTTTGCCCTGCTGCCTCCTATCACGTGACGCCATTGGCACCTTGAACTGGGACTTCCAGCCTTTCAAAGTATGAAATCAGATTTCTGTTCTCTATAAATTACCAAGTTGACAGTCTCATAGAAGATAAAAACAATTATGACATTGGTCTTCACATGAATAGGGAAACAACATAAAAAAAACAGTGAGACCAGTTGAGTAGGGCACTGGTCTACATAGACCAGATAAAGGTCTTATCTAAGCCACACTTATCTAGGAATCAATTCTCAGAGGCCCAACCCTCTCTGGAGCAACTGAAAACAGAACGGGATGCAGAAGATGCTCACGGTGGGAAATCACTTTGATTTCAGACTGGCCCTGACTTAGGACCAGGGAAAAAATATCTTCTGGACATTTTCCAGGGGTCAGACATTACTCAGGCTGCTGTGACACCAGTGAAAAACCCACCTCCCTTTGTTTTGCCCCAGATTCCTAGTGCACAAGGACTCATAAACTCTGCTAGCTCAGTTGTTCAAAAGGTGGAAGTAAAAGAAAAATATAAGAAAAGAAAATTTGGACAGAGAGAATAAAAGTATCAACAATATATAAAGCAGGCTACTCTGCTTTTATCTCAAGCATACAAAGGCCTGATACTACTGACATTTGTTCAAAATTATCAACTGGAAGACACTAACAGGTGGCTTTAGATCTTCCAGCACCTTGGTTGGGGTGATCTTATCACAGCCCTTCCATATTACATTTTGAAAATATCTAGTGGCAAGGACTAATGTTCTTTACTCTAGCAATGATGCTAGTTTCAAAATCAACTACACTATCATCTTGTACTGAAAATGCATTACATCATCTTGAATATTTTCAAAGTAGGATACTAGATTTTTCAGAAGTCACACAATGACCTTGATAAGGATATTTCAGAGGCATCTCTTGTCCAATCAGTGGCAAGCTACTGAGTTACAATATATATGTATATGCATATATAGGAACCTAAGAATAAAAACCTCAAAATGGAAAAAAATCACATATTGAGATTTGAAGTAACGATAGACTACTTCTGTTTATACATGTATTTTTGTAGAGTATTTTTAAAACTCACCCTTGCAAAGTTGAAATTTTTCCATATTTCATTATCAACAGATAACCTCATGAAAGTAAAACTTCTCCAAAAGAGATAGTTTCTTCCGGTGCTTATTGCTTCTTTCTAGATCTATGCCATATGCACAAGGCCTCCAACAAGGGGCCCAATTAAGCCCACAGGCCCTTAGTAGTTAAATAATAAGTATATATATTCCCATGTTTTCCAAAATTTTTATGTAGAAGAACAAAGGTGTTGCAACTTGAATTCACTGAATCAGTCCTTGGCTCCAGGTGAGTATAAAGAAGAATATATTTTCTACCCAAATGAATAAAAAGACAGAAACTTCTTAATCTAACTTCCTTTTACAAGGAAATTTAATTGATAAGCCTCAAAATTAAAATATTTAAGATATCATGCAGGGAGGGATACACATACAGAATTTGTAAGCCCTGGAACCCTCAGTCAGCCTCAGCCAAATAAGACAGAGCCCAGGGTGGCCGCAGGGCTTACAACTTACAACTGAGTCCCAATTATTCAAGAGAGTCCCAGCACATGGTAGGTACCAAAAGTGTGTTGACTGACTGATGGCAATAGCAAGGATGCCTGGCAACAGTCACTAAAGATAAAAAATGAAAGGATCCCTAGTGTGTAGGGACCTCAAAGCATGAATTAAGACAAGGGAACTTTTCATGTCAAGTTTCCTTCTCAAGATATCAATCTTTAAAGTGAGTACACAAGGGGTGTGTGTGTGTGTGTGTGTGTGTGTGTGTGTGTGTGTGTGTGTGTGTGTGTTTAGCCTTTAGGGTTGTCTTTAGAAACAAAATACAGTCCCTCTTTGCAGACTGTATCTAAGAGGTAAGACAGACAGACAGCAACCCAATAACAAAGAAAGTGAGAGGATATATGCTGTGGGATGGTCTGTATTGCTCTGGTCAATAAATAAAACACTGATTGGCCAGTGACCACGCAGGAAGTATAGGCGGGACTAAAGGAGAGGAGATTTGAGAGAACAGGAAGGTGAAGGAAGACACTGCCAGCCGCAGCCATGACAAGCAGCATGTGAAGATGCCAGTAAACCACGAGCCATGTGGCAAGGTGTAGATTTATAGAAGTGGATTAATTTAAGATATAAGAACAGTTAGCAAGAAGCCTGGCATGACCATACAGTTTGTAAGCAATATAAGTCTCTGTGTTTACTTGGTTGGGTCTGAGCTGCTGTGGGACTGGCAGGTGACAGAGATTTGTCCTGACTATGGGCCAGGCAGGAAAATTCTAGCTACAAATGGTGCACAACGTGGGGCAAGAGTTTCCACATAAAACCTGAGAAAAAAGATACTAAAACGGAGCTAAAAACAGTTCCTAGTCGTCTCTTTCAAGTTAGCGGCAACCTGCGTGTTTGAGCTACTATGGCGGGTTCCTGGCATGTGCACTCAACCTGCGGGAATGAGGCCTCTGCAAGTGGCACATTAAGCTGGGCCTCTGCAAGCGGCACATTAAGCTGCATGGTAGATTTAGCCTTTGCTAGTACAAAACAAAAAAAGAGGTTTCTGGGCTACACGCTGCTTTGACAGAAGCATAGACCCACTATTTCTGAGAGTTGATGGCTCCCAGAGCTGGTGGAAAATGTACCACCACCATGTTGGGAAGCTGAAGTGGGTGGAGCCAGCAGCCACAGTGCTGTTTCAGTCTTAGAATGCTGCAGTTTAAAGCAATAGGCTCAAGGTAATATAAAAAATAAGCCACGTAAAGATGGCTATCACACAGAGAATCTGGATTATGTTCTCTTTGATATTCATAACTGAAGAAAAACATTTGATTGCAAAAGCTGTTGAGTTATGCCAAAATGTATATTTTAAAGGTACCTTGACTTCAAAATTTGGATATAAGGATATGTTGCTTTGGAAAAGAGGCTCTGCTTTTGTTTCCACAGAAAGTCAGAGGCTATGGATTTGTTCCAGATTAAGATACATTAGGTTTGACCAGCCAAGACCCCCTGAAAGGTCTCTGATGACACCATGGTCCAGATCCAACATCCAGAATGATTTGAAGGCAACTGGCTCAGACAATACAACCTCATGGACTACTCCATAATCCTAAAATTTTCTTTGTGTCCCCATAAGATACAGTGCCCCCCTCCAGCAGGAAGTAGTAAGAGAAGCTACATCCAAATTCCCAAATATACCAAGCTGGCTTTGGAGATGTGTAAAAGTTAAAAACTTCCTTTAAAAAAAAAAAAAGAAAGAAAGAAAGAAAAGGGGAAGTGCCGTGGGATGGTCTGTATATGCTCTGATTGGTCAATAAATAAAACACTGATTGGCCAGTGGCCAGGCAGGAAGTATAGGCAGAACTAAAGGAGAGGAGATTTGAGAGAACAGGAAGGTGAAGGAAGACACTGCCAGCCGCAGCCATGACAAGCAGTGTGTGAAGAGGCCGGTAAGCCACGAGCCATATGGCAAGGTATAGATTTATAGAAATGGATTAATTTAAGATATAAGAACAGTTAACAAGAAGCCTGGCATGACCATACAGTTTGTAAGCAATATAAGTCTCTGTGTTTACTTGGTTGGGTCTGAGCTGCTGTGGGACTGGCAGGTGACAGAGATTTGTCCTGACTATGGGCCAGGCAGGAAAACTCTAGCTACAGACATGTCTTAGTTTCTGTTTCTCTGATAAAGCACCATGACCAAAAGCAACATGCATGGGATAAAAGGTTTAATTTCAGCTTACATGTCCTGATAATAGTCCATCATGAAGGAAGTCATGGCAAGAACTCAAGATGAAGAAACTGATGCAGAAGCCACAAAGAGGTGCCACTTAGTGGATTGCCCCTCGTGGCTTACTCAGCCTACTTCCTTAAAGCACTCAAGACTACCAGCTATGGGGTGGTGCTATCCACAGTAATCTGAGCCTGCTCACATAAACATGAAGAACATGCCCCACAGACTTGCACACAGGCCAGTCTTGTGTAGGCGTTTTCTCAATTGAGGTTCACAGGCAAAGAGAGTAGATAAGAGGAGAAATCTGGGGAGGGAGGATGGAGGAACAAGAGAAGGAGGAAGATTCCAGGGGCCAGCCACCCAGGTACACAGCAGCCACAGAGTGCCAGACCTGCCTATTCTTTCTTCTGCCTCGGTATTGACCATTCAGTTCTTTATTAGACCATCAGATGTTTTAGACAGACATAGTAACACAGCTTCACAGAGTTAAACAAATGGAACACAAAAGAATGCAACATGTCTTTGCATCATTAAAGCAAATGTTCCACAGCATAAACAAATGTAACATACCTTAAAATAATATACCACAACATTATCTTGCCATTAAAAAGGTTCTTTTTTGGGATTTTAAAGCTCAACTGAGGTTAGAAATAATTTAATCAATTCATGACATAACAAGATGTAGATTAATTTCTAAATGGTCTTATTAAATAAAAAAACATGGAGCCAGATATAGGTGTGAAAGCCTTAGAGAGATCAGAGGAATAGGAACAGCCACAGCCAACCTTATCTCATCAACTCTGCAGCTTCCAAATGCAAGTTACTTTCTGTCTACCCACTCCTTTATTGCCTTGCTGTTCTGCCATCTGATTTGCTCTCTCTGTCCAGCTACATCACTTCCTCTTCCTGCCCAGCTCTGTCACTTCCTGTCTATCTGTACAGACCTCCAGACCTACATGGTTAACTAGTGTTGGAATTTAAGGCATGTGCCATCACACCTGGCTCTGTTTCCAGTATTGCCTTGAACTCACAGAGATCCAGACAGATTCCTGTCTGGCAAGTGATAGGATTAAAGGCTTGTGCACCCATTCCATGGCTTCTTTGTTTACTTATAATGGCTGTTCCTATTCCTCTGATCTCCAGGCAAGCTTTATTTTTTAAAGCACAAGTAAAATATCACCACATTTCAGCACAAATAAAATATTACCAGAGCAAGATTTTTTTTTTTTTTTTTTAGTAACAAAAAAGTGTTTGTGCTAATAAGGACCTGGAAAAGGACAAAGTCAACAACAAATGTGACTTAGCTTGAAGTACTTCACTGTTGTTTCCCAATCAAATAGGAGCAATGATTACAAAACATAAGATAAGGAAGAACGCAAAGGTAGGTATGTGTGTAAAACATGCATGTGTGTGTGTGTGTGTGTGCGTGTGTGTGTGTTTAATTTATAAACATGGGTATACTGAACATAAACACATTCAAATTAACTTCTGAAAGGAAGCATACATTGGGTAATGTCATTTACAGTAATGAAAACAATAAATTTACCCTGAACTAAATTTGGGGCTGTCTCTTTCAAATTCTGTGAGTCATCAGTTTTAATAAAGGAATAAATAAATAATAAATTAATAAATAATAATTAATAGATAAATAATAAAGGAATTAATCCATCAACAATTTTGAGTAATGGTGTTGGTGAAAAACCAGATCTATACATGCCCTCTAACCATGGCTCCTCTAGCGGTCTGTTGATCTACATTCTAAGTGTCAGGGCTCCCTCTACTTCTCTCTGTCCTTTTGGGAGTCTTGGACTGTGGCACCCATTCTACTGACTGTCTGAACACTTCTCTTTTGAAAAGCCAGCTCAGAAACTCAAGAACACAGGGGATGCAGCAACAGAATGCAGCCTCTTCTTATGGAAATAATTATGTGGCAGATTCCACTTGGGCTTAAGAACCAGCCTATAGAAAGGGAAAAGAAATACCCCTTTGTGAGCAGGAGAAGCCCTGAAAATGGAGTCCGGGACTATTGTTGAACCCAGCTCAAGATGGCCCGGCCCACAAAGGGAATCCTGGTTAGTTCTACTCTCAAATCTGTAAAGACCAGATAGTGCTGTTCCTTCAAAAACATGACTACTGCTTACACCAGACACTTAGCATTCCTTAGTTGCCTGTAGTTCTTTGTCTAGGGTTGTGGCCCCATAAGATTTCCCTTTGCCACATTGGCATGTCTATAGGTGTTGTCCTTGTTCAAGTCTTCTTTAGGCAGCCGACAAGACTTCCTGAGTGTGGCTTCTCTAAAATCCCATAGCAAATTTCCTCTTCCTCTCATTCTTAAATCTCTGTCCACCCCTTCTGCTATGATCCTTGAGCCCAAGTGCAGGAGCTTTTTGCTGTGGATGTAGCAGTTGGGGCTGGATACCACATGGTCTCTTGCTCTGCATTTGGATCAGTGTGGTTTTCTGTAATGGTCTCCATCTATTGAGAGGAGATATTTCTTTGATGAGGGGTGAGGCCTATGAAGATTAAGAATGGAAGAAATATTCTTCCCTGGGGAAAATCTTCCAAATTGGCTATCAAATACCAAGTGGTAAGCCCTGAAATCATATACATACAAGTAATATTATGTAAATTATACAGGTTGTATGAATACACACACACACACACACACACACACACGCACGCACACGTGCACACACACAACAATAATTAAAGAAATTAAAGGCCATGAAAATAAGATAGAGAAAGGTACATGGAAGGATTAGAGGGGAAAGAGGGAAAATTATAGAATTATATTTTAATTTCAAAAATAAAAACAATTACAAAGTGCTTTGTTTAAGCTATGTTTTCTAAGTCAATAGTTAATATCATATAAAAGATTTTTTTAAGTAAATGGTTTTAAACAGTCATGCATTTGGGAGCTGAAAATATGGACAAGGAAACGATCTGAAACCCAAATTTTAGGAAGCTTTAGGATCAACATTAAGTGTATGCCACACACAATGTAATAATCAACAGAAAAGAGGCATTGGTAAGTCTTCACAGTTGTTTGCATAGGGTTTTCTGGGGTGGAAAAAACAAAAGTACAGCTTCCAGGGAAGATACTACTGGACACTTCCCAGCCTTACCTTTGTACTATCATACATACCATGTTTGTTCAGAGATACCTCAGGGAAAAGGACTTTGCAAAGTCACTCGTCTGAACTCTAATTTTCTCTATAGATCACAATGAATTTGTGGTGATTTGAATGAAAATAGGCCCCAAAGGCTCATATATTGAATGTTTGATCCTCAGCTGGTGGAACTGTTTGGGAAGGATTAGGAGGTGTGGCCTCATTGGGAGAACTGTGTCACTGCAGGTGGACTTCAAGGTTTCAGTGTAATTCTCAGTGTTTGTGCTCCCCCTCCCCAACCCCCTCTGCCTTACGGATGTGGATCAAGATGTGAGCTCCCAGTTGTTCCTTTGCCACCATCAAGGACTCTAACCCTCTCAAACCATAGATAAACTAAATGCTTTATTTTATAAGTTGCCTTGGCCGTGGTGTTTTATCAACAGCAATAGAAAATTAACTAAAATGGATTAAATCAAGACCTCTGATTCTTATTGCCCCAACTTCCACTGGTTTTTTCAATCTATAGGTCCGTAAGATTTTTTACCCTTCTTGAATATACACTAATACTCTCCCTTGCCAGTATTTTCCACAGACCAACAAACTAATCCAGGTTTGTTGTGAGCTAACACAATTCTCCCTACAACACTGATTCATGAGTTTGTCATTCCACAGGTTGTTGCTAGAGCCCAGTGACCAGCAAAGGACATCATGAGAGATGGTAAGGCTCTACCACACTCACTGAGGTGAAGGTAAGAGTCCGGACCATGCAAGGCCTCCTCCACGCACACAGTGCTTTGCATTCAGTGGTGATGCCCAATCTTGTGTTGGTCTAGAGTAGACAGGATGTCTGAGATAACACCCAGTGCCCATCCTGCTTGTCTTCAGTTATGCAGAAAGTGCAGAGGACCTTCACGAATTTGAAAAAAAAAATGTTCCTTTTGTAACCTGGACAAGTTCTGTCTTAATCTTGAGATCACAGATCCTGGGTATTTAACTGAAGACCCATCATCACCCTTTTCTGATGTTTCTTCCTTCCCTGCCATTGTCTTTGATCTAGAAACTTCTTGTGATATGTAACAAAATAATCGGTAATTATTGTTTAGATACTGCCTCTCAAATTATCTCTATTCTTTGATTAAAACATTGATATAGTCAAATAAATGCAGATAGCTAAGAAAGAAATTGACCCCAGGACTGGGGTCAAGAGCTAAGGAAATGGTTCTGTAGGTAAAAGAACTGGCTGTGCAATCATGTGGATCTAAATGTGGGTCCCCAGCACCCACATAAAAGCCATCAAGGTAGTGTATACCTATAATCCCAACCCTAGGAGCAAGAGGACAGGAGGATCTCAGAGCTTGCTGGTCCCCAGGCTAGTCAAGGAAACAGGCAGCTTCAGGCTCAATGAGAGATGATCTCAGGGAAATAAGACAGAGATCACTAAAAGAAGACACCTGATACCCTCCTCTAGCTTGCATGCCTATGCGCAGAGAAACACACATACACACATGCATCCAACACACACATATCCAACACACACACACACACACAAACACACACACACACACACACATACACACACACACACACACACACACACACACACACACACACACACACACACACACCAAAACAAAACAAAACAAAAATAAATAAAAAGCAAGGATCTAGCAACTCAAGTACTTCTTAACATTAAAAGATATGATCAACTAAAAAGCTGTGGGTAGTGTAGGCGTTCTTTTGAAGACCACTGTTTGAAACAGGCAACAGTGATATATTGGATGTGGTGTGTGTTGCTGTTGTTTTTTGATGGGTGATGTCATTCTGTATGCTGTGAAAATGTGTTGCTCTTATTGGTTGATAAACAAAGCTGTTTGGCCAGTGGTGAGGGAAAATAAGGTTAGGTGGGACATTCTAAAGAGAGAGAGAGAGAGGAAGGAAGAAGACAGAGCAGGGGAGATGCTGCTAGCCACTGCCAGAAGAAAAAGATGTAAAGGTGCCAGTAAGCCACAAGCCACATGGCAAAGTACAGATTTATAGAAATGGGTTAATTTAAGATATAAGAACTAGATAACAAGAAGACTGCCATGGCCATAGTTTAAAAATAATATTAGCCTGTGTATGTTTATTTGGGTCTGAGTGACTGTGGGACCAGTGGGTGAGAGAGATTTGTCCTGACCTCTGGCCAGGCGGGAGCGGGACACAGAAAAACTTTCAGCTACAGTTTTCAAATCGGCGTCTCCAGCTACAGCATTCCGTCCTTCAGCATTGCATCGGAAGAGCAGATGAACTGAAAGTGGTTACTTCCACTGTGAGGATGCCACCATGACCCAGTGCGTCAGCTAAAGAAACTGAGGGAACACATTCGCAAAACAAACACATTGTTCTCAGACACACAGGAACAAACAAACAAAACCCTCTTATTGTACTAGGCTGTTTTCTACCCTAAACCTAAGGGCAGGGGTGAGACAGGAGGTCATGTGTCTGTAGCGATCATGAATAGAGGAATGCCACACATGGCCGCCCTTGCTCTGTTTAGTAATCTGTTTCTCCTAGATTGGTTCATGATGGCAAGCTTTGTTCAGCCATGTGACCACCTTCTACTATTTTCCTATTTTAAAAACTATTTATTTATTTTTATACTATGTATATGAATGTTTGCCTGTGGATGTGGATATGTGCCTGACATCTGCAGAGACCAGAAAAAGGTATCAGAACTCCTAGAATTGAAGTTAAAGATGGTTGTGAGCTGTCATGTAGGTGCCAGGAACTAAATCTGTGTCCTCTGAAAGAGCAACCAGTGCTCTTAATGCCAGAGCCATCGCTCCAGCCTCCTCCATTAAAACAAATCACTGTTACTGATCTCCATGTTCTTAAACTTTGAAATTCATGCCATAAGTATCTATTGAGAAATTATAATCTTCATACACTACTGTAGGTGCATGGAAATAAGTCAGTACAAGGAGAACAATAGGCAAGGAATTTCATTAACCATCTTAGAGCTTATAAGCAAAGGTATTCAAACAATAATTAATAAAACATATCTTACGTATTATGTTCAATAAATTTTATTGAAAAATTCAACAGCACGACAAAGCAGCAAGAGAGCTGCAGATGCATGGTGTGGGTTTGTCTCCAGCATCTGGTCAGGTAGCTGAAAGAATAAGTGTCATTAAGGACAGAAGTTCTGAGATGTGACTTGGGAGGAAGGGAGGTGAAAACGGCCAGTATGAAAATACTCTCTCTGTGTAGGTAAAAATCAGGGAGCATTGTGGGAGGAGTAGATGATCACATTCTTGAAAAGTAGAAGGTATAATCCGAGACCCTCTTGAGTCATTGACACACATGTCCTAGGTGACCGTGTGTGGTTTAGAGGAAATAACTGGCTGCTGGATTAGAAATCGACCGTAGGTTCAGGAGAACTGTGTAGAAGCTGTCTGAGTAACACAGCAGAGAGAGGGTGGGGGCTCAGGCCACGGTATCAAGAGGCTAAGCTGTCCTCAGACGCTAACTGCACTCTGACGACACAGTCAGCTAACTCCTGGCAGATCTGAAGTGACAGCAGTTAGAGACGGAACAAGAATGATGACAGACTTCTGACCTTACAATGGAAAAGCTGCAGTTACCTTTGGAAGATATTAGGAAAACATGGAATAAAGTCAACGTGATGAGGGAGAAATGTGTGGAGCTTGAGATGGCTGCTAGACATGCATATTAACAGGTCTAGTAAACAATAGGATAGAGACATTTAAAGTTCCAAAGGAACTATAGAGATAGATAAGAAATAATGTAACTTTTTCCTTTGTTATTTGTAACTATTTGGAAAAGCTATGATCTATAATTAATGTGCCCATATTTCAATTCCTTAAAGTTTTTCAATTCCTTATAAAATTTGTAAAGAAAGAGAAATATGAAAGAAATAAGAAAGGCAGACAAGCAAGTAGAAAGAGACTGACTGGCCCAATGACTGACTTATTGATTGATTGATTGATCAATCGATCGATTGCCTCTCTAGATTTACAGGCTGAGAACACATACACCCCTAGGCTAGACAGAGGGCACACTCCTAAACAGCTTTGATCGAATCCTAAAACCTCTTCATGTTTTTCCAGACACACAGTCTTTTATGCTTCCAAGTCATTCTTGGTAGATCTTCCATTAGAAATGGCTCATAACATTTTAACTTGAAGTTTATCTACCTCCAGTCTTTCAAATAATTAAATATTTAAATGCTTGGGGACGCTGGCTTGTGTGAAGTAGGGATTCTTTTGCAATGCAAATTTTTACTCTTAATTTCTCTGCTGGGTAAAATAAGAGTTACAAGGATTGAGTTCGCTTCTGGTGCGTGTAGAATAGAATCCTGCCCACATCATCTGGGTTGTGAGATGCCCACTGGGCATCAGAAGATCCCTCTCACAGAACCATCAGAACTAGAAAGAGAAGAAGAAGAAAAGAAAAAAACAATCAGCTACCCTTTGCAATCTGATCACTGGCCTTTTCTTCCATATCAGCTACTCTTCCTGGAAGGAGAACCAGGCAGGAGCCTTCTGAGAGGATTTACAGACACAGGACTCTCCAAAGTTGGGCAGGCTGCAGCTCACAGGTGACATCATCTGGGCATTGGTTTATTTGCTTGAGTTTCCACCACTGATGAGCCTCATACCAATTGCCCAGCAAGAAGCAAGAAAAGCGTTGAGCGCTGTTCACTAAACTCCAGGCCCCTGGCCTGCAGTGACCTACTACCTGTGGGGAATCGGTGTGTTTACATGTGCTAGAAGAAGGGCTAATGTAAGGGGCTGTATTTACATCCACCTTTGCCACCCTTCCCCTACATTTCTTACATATTATTGTCCCATGGTTTTTCTCCCATAAATTATCCCTGGCAGGCAAATATTTCCCTAAGACTTTATTTATTTTCTACAAGAAAGCAAGGGAGACCGTCTTTGTTCCTGACTTTAGTTTTCAGAATGTGAGTGAGTACGTCTGAGCCAGCTTGGACAAAGAACAGGGAAGGGTGGGCAGCTGCAGCGGCGGGACTCCACAGAGCTTCCCCTTGCTGTCTTCATTTGCATTAAGTTGGTCATGACCTTCCAGGTGTCTTTAGGGTTGAAGTGTGTGCTGGACCATTTGGAGCTGAGCCTGCTGGTCTGAGTGGCCCTCCTGACATCAAGAGGCAGCTTTTAAAAGAACAGAGGCACCTTGTCAGGGCTCAGGGGTCACTAATAGCCTGCCTTGGGCCCTCCAATGGGTCATGTTCAGCTTCCTCGTCCAACACAAAGGGAAAGGCGGGGGAGGCTGGGGAGGTGGGGGATAATTATCATTCTGGTGTTTTTTTCCTGAGGCCCGGAGTTATGCTCCATGTCACTGTGTTAATGTGCCTGCAACCAGGGAGACACATAATGCTCCTCTCAGCCCTGTTTATTAGCAGGATCCATTTGCAAAAGGCCCTTCTTTTGTGCCACAATATGAATGTGCTTTGATGGCAAATAATTACAGCAGTCCTTTTGACATGAAGATCCACAGGCTGCCCTAGTTAAGCCAGTAATTAGCCTGTCCTCCTTTTTTTTATTATTATTATTGAGAAACTACGAATTATCCTCATATGTGCACCGGCCACTGCCTTTTCTCCTCTCTGTTTCTCAGCTCTCTCGGCTCCCTCTCTCCCGCTTGCTCGCTCCCTCTTTTCTTTCGCTCGGCTCCCTCAGCACGCTGGATAAGCGGAATGCAGCTGCACAAAAGCAAGATAAAGCTAGACCATCAAGATGATGAACAATCTGGATGAAGAGCCTTCGAGATGAACACAAAAGCTGGAGAAGTGCAGTTGATGTAGGCCTGGACAGCTGAAGAATGCGCGGCCCCAGGATGAATGGCCCTCATTTGTGAATATACAGATTTTTCACGATGAATAAAAACTGAGTGGAGGTCACAATAAATAAACTTTCCCCCCTTCTTCTTAAATAATAATTCAGGTTCCCAGCACCAAACAGCTGTAAATTGAAGGTTGTGCTTAGTTTTCTCAACTCTCAAAGGGGATAATTAAGTTAAGATCACATTGTTTGATATATTAGTGTAATGATGAGCTACTATATTCTGCTTGTTTCAAGTTATTTTAGTTTTTTCTTTCCTATTATCTGTTTTTTTTTAATTACATTTCAAATACATTTTAAATGTAGGAGCAGGAGCTCCAAAACAGAGTTTGCCCTGTGTTTGGGTCTTTGAAATGTATTCATATAACATTTAATTAAAGCAGGGACAGCACCCTAGAATTGTGTGGAGGTAGAAATATCTGTGCTATCTGACTAATTCTGACATGATCTTGCCAAAAGGCTAACTCTTTTTCCTTATTGGTGCAAGATAATTAGACCACCATTAACCTCCAGGAGCGCCACTGTCAGGATTTCTTGGTGTGATCAAGTCAGGATTTGGGAAGAGTTTCATAATTTTGTTTAAAATCACTGAGGAGGCAAAGATCAGTTCTGAAGTTTTCTGAAAACCAGACTCAACATTTCATAAAGAAATTCAGCCCAAGGGAGAAGCTGCAAACAGTTGCCCCTTGTGTCCCATAACACTCATGCCCATTTGTGAAGTCTTGACATAAAAAGGCCAAAATAGTGTTTTGTGTTTTATTAATGTAGGGTAGATTGCCATTTTCTTCCAATGCTTTTTGAACTAAAAATACATTAGAAAAATCAGAATGTCTATATCAAAGAAGAGAAACAATATATTTCTAGAAATTGTTTTCCACTTTTTTTTGGAAGGGTGACCATAAAATTCTTGATTTCAAAAATAATCATTAATTGCTGAATGTTTTATTCACTCAAACAGTTGCTTGTTTAATTGTTTCACCCCTACCATGATCACCACATTCATAATAGTCAGTGTACAGCAAGCTTACCACACGCACAGTCAGGAGGGTCTCTATACCTGAGCTGGGATGAAAGACTTTACAAGCAGAAACACTAAGGAATGTTTAAAAATATTGAGAACCAGGGGTGCTCTTATTACCTACCAATGAATAACTTCTGGAAGTTCTTAGCTCTGAAGACTTTCAATTCGGAATAGCCCACCCATCATTTGATGGAAAGCCACCCTTCCCTGTGACTCTCCCTGCCAACTAAGAGGAACCAAACAGACAGAAAGCAAGCAAGAAGCATCCTGACTGTATGTGTAACCCACCAAAATCAGGGCAACAGAAATCAAGACTGGTGCAAAAACCAAGACCAAGAATTCCTAAGAGAAAAGTCGGAGCTCACCCCCAGTCTGTAACTGGGGGTGGGGATTCCCTATAATCACCGAGTCTGTTCTGCTTTGTCCTGCCCAACCAATTAGATGCAGTGTGTGTGTGTGTGTGTGTGTGTGTGTGGTGTGTGTGTGTGTGTGTGTGTGTGTGTGTGTGTGTGTGTGTGTGCACGTGTGTAGTGGCTCTCAAGGAAGATCAAGTCCTACTGCTTTTGTTAGCTGCCATTTTAGGACTAGGCTTTGGCCAAGGAAGATTGGTTTAGGGTCAAAAGTGAATTAGCTCAATAAACTTTTAGATACTGGGAGTGGGCCTGTCTAAATACTCTGAGGGCCATTTAGCCTCTCTGTCACTTACCTTTCACCTTAGGATGCACTAATTACACCCTCAAATTTACTGAATGTCTTCTGTATCTGTGACTATCCCACACTGTGCTTTCCGGCTGAGAAATAAAACAGGTCAAATTGCTGTATTTATAGAACTTACCATTCAGTGGGAAGAAAGAGCTAACAAACAAAGACATAGATGAACTGCAGTGTGCGGGATGAGAGAAATGCTCCCAAGAACGTCACTGAAGGAAGGAGGAGGTGGGGTTTACACAGGCTGGTCTGTGGAGATCTAACAGATAAGGGAACACTTGGCCAGAGGCCTACATGGAGTGAAGAGCCAGGCAAGTGTCTGAAAGAACTTCTCAACTAAAGGCAGCCCAAGATCAAAGGCCTAGGAGAAAAGTTTACCCCACATGGATCCCAGTGGAAGGAAGGAGACTGAGAAGGGGTGAGCAAGGAGATAAAGGGCAGAGAAGAGAAGGAAGATGAACAGAAGAGGATTCGATCACAGAGACTGCTCACCACCAACTCAGAGAAAACCTTCTTACTAATTTAGCCATTCTGAGGTTCTAGAGCTTTGCCCCTGCTGTATTTTTTGCACAGTAACATTTATATATATGAGAAACTAAAAAGAATACTCCGCTAGTTGAATTACTGTGACTAACTAGCAAAACCATGGCACAATTAAGAATGACATGCGGGACTGGAGAGTTGGCTCAGTGGTTAAGAGCACTAACTGCTCTTCCAAAGGACCCAGGTTCAATTCCTAGCACCCACATGGCAGCTCACACCTGTCTGTAATGCCAAGATCTGACACCCTCACACAGACATAACTACAGGCAAAAACAACAATGCACATAAAATAAAAATAAATTTTAAAAAGTGACTTATGCAGATACAAACAATATTCTCTCTTCTTCTGTCCTAAAATTAGATGGTAAAGACACACTACCAAACAAAAACATATAGATGCAAAAGCAACCTGCAAAAAAAAATCATTCAACATTATTACTAATTAAGGAAGTGCAAATTAATACCACAAATTATCAATCCATGCCTTTTAAAACTGATCAAATTAAAATAGGCAATATATAATGCTTATAAGCTATGGGGTGCCTGGGGCTCTCATTAAGTTCTAGTGGGAAAACAAAACAGCAAAATCTCTTTGGAACAGAACTTGACAGTTTCCCACAGAGTTGAGCTTGCCATGTGACCCAGCACCTACCTACACATGGGACATTTCACACCTATGCTTTTGTATATGAACATGCACAAACTTGTGCTCAGATGTTTAAAGCACTTTCATTGATCATCACTTATACTTGAGAAGCTGGTGGACACGCACATACACTGCTATAAGACCATACTCCTCAGAAATAAAAGGGGATGGCCTATGTGAAAACACACAGATAAAAGCCCAAAGCACCTCATTATGAAAAATGAGCCAGACTCAAAGGGACAAATGCTGCATGATTCCATCCATATGGCATTATCAAAAAGGTAAAATTATCCAGTTGGTAAATAGATCAGTTAGGCTTCCATGAGGCCAGGAGAAGGAGGAAGGAAATTGATTACCAAGAGAAATGAGAGCACTTTTTGGAGTGATGGGAATAATCTGTCTTAATTATTGGAAGGTTACACATTGCATAACTTAGCAAAAAATATACCTACATGCATAAAGAGAATATTTTATTGTATATGAATTATATGAAATATGAATAAATTTTTGTATGCAAGTGATTTTTTTTGGGTTTTATTTTGGGGGGTGGTAATATGAGTGGGAAAGGGGGAGAGCATCCAAGCCAGGGAGCAGAACTCTACCCAACAGAGCTACCCCTACCCTATCGTTGTCTTTCACATATGGACATCCAGACAAAGCAGAGCTCACACCACCCCTGCTCCAATAGTCTCCAGTGACAAAGAGGTGATCTATTGAGCCTACAAAACACAACCTCTTCCTTCTCATTTCCCTCCACAGTTACCCATTATATCAAAGACCCAGTATCAACCCAGATGCTTATTAAGCACCTATGATTTACAATGCATGTGAACAGATACATGAAGATGTTTTCTACTTTTAAAAGCCCAGAATTCAATTAGGTAAAGGAAATATGTATATGAAAAGATAAACCAAAATGTAGGGCAAGATACAAAAGGTGTCACTTAATTGGTACAAGCAATTACTGTCATTCAAAATACAAGTGTTCCATCTTAGAAAATAATTCTTCTTATTATCATTCATTGAAAGCCTATTATCTGCCACATCCTTTGCAAGCATCATCCCATTTAATCTTCAAAACAGCTCTAAGATTGGAGTTGCTCTCTACTCACAAATGGGGAAATAGAACTCTTTAGGGATGAGTCATTTGTTCATCCTCTCTCAGCTGCTAATATAGGACGTGAACTGGGATCTACCTGGTTGCAAAGCTTGTTGGATTTGGGTTGGTTGGGTTTTGTTTTTGTTCTTGTTTTTTTTTTTCTGTGTTTGTTCTGTTTTTCTCTCTTGGCTGAGTTGGTTGATAAATAGTTTTGAAAGTGCTAAAGAGCCTGGTTAGATTTTACAGGGCTCGAAACACCCGAGACCCTTAAAACAAGTATGATAGAAAACCCAATAAAAACAACAAAAATACAATGCTTATTTTACAAACTGTATTAGATTACAAACTGACTATATGTTAGCTAGCAAATATTTTATAAGAAGTTTGGTGTACAAATAGCTGGGGGTTTTATTCATACCTAGTCTCAAAATGAAGTGAAAACTTTTCAAATATAGCTACCTCTCCTCCTGGAATGGATTTTCCATATTGGGAATTTTTTTAGATAGAATTCAGGTTGACTTAGGTGAAATTTATCCTACTGTAAGCTACTTAGACAGCTCTAAAATGATGGAGGAACGCATTAATACCCCCACAAATTACAAACAATCACACCTATGTACTCTTTTACCACAGAGGTGTAATGTCAAGCTCAAACATTTAAAATCAAAATTATCAAATGCAAACATAAAGCGTTAACTGACTCACACTTCCTGTTTCACCGAAAGGGAATTGCCTTCTTTCACACATCACATTCCACTCTTTTTGTAACCTGCTGGTACCCAGACAGCTTTGAGGTGGGTAGGGGAAAAAAAAGAATTTTGAATGAAGCATATATTGTAAACAATTAAAATGCTTTTAAAAACATATCTCAGCCACACAACTTTAATTCATTTAGTCAATTAAGCTTATGTTTGTTAAGAATCTTTAAGAAGAGGACAGACAGCAAGCATTTTCAACTTTGCAAACTGTACCACTGTGTTGTAGCATAAAAGTAGACAAGCAATACATGGCTATGAACTCCCGTGCTCCAGTAAATTCTGTTTATTAAAGGCAGGAGTTCCCTGGTCTACCATGAGTAGATCTTGGTGTTGCCCTATGATACACAGCATTAGGTTAGAACTCAGAAATTCTAAGAGTTGCAGGCCATCTAAGGATTCTTCCGACTGCTTTAACTACAGACTTTCTGTCATCCATTCCTCTCTACCGTGCCCTCTATTCCCCATGTGGTCTTTTGACTTGACCAGCACTTAAACTGCCCATGGATTTCCATTAGCAGCTATGGCAAAGGAAGTGGATTTATTAACTCTTTTTCTTCACTCAATATCCTCATTTACAGCAAAGTATGTACCAGGAAACACAGAACGAGATCAATACCCAGCATGCAATGAGGAGGCACACAATGCTAGTTTCCTCACTTCATGTACGATCACATGCTTATTTCTTCTCTCCCTCTGTGTACTTTGATTTTCATTTACTCTGACCCAAAACAGTGCATGTTTCACTGGTCCCATATTTAATACTGGAGGTCAGCTGAAAAAGAAATGTTTTCCAAGCATGGTAACGTAGTAGGAAAGAGGCTTAGTCTTTAAAATGGTTCTCTTCTCTTCCGTTCAGACCCCAGTTCACCAAAGGCGTTATCAACCAGAAACTTGCTTTGAAATCCTCTTGTGGATCTTCTACTAGTTGATTCTGCTTGGCATTTCATCACTCTGTCTGTAAAGTGGCGATATAATTAGTTAAGCTGTAAGTGTTTCTAAAGCTGAGTATCATGGATGCTGTATACTCTAGAACTACTTATAGTGGACTAAAGCGGGGGAAAGTGTCATGCACTGATAGAGCTGCTGAAGAGCTCCAAGCAAACTGAACCGGCATCAGCCCTGTTAAACATCTTCATCTTGGTCATTTAATCAACCTTTCTCTAAACAGTTCATGGCACCTGAAAGGAACCATTGAGTATCCACTCCCAAATTCTCCTAAGTGTCCATAGTATGGACAGCACACAGGACTGAAGCCTCCTGATTGATTTTTAATATGCCACTTGCATAGGAAGAAGTTCCTATTGTTAGGATAGAATAAATATAATATAATAAAACTCTATATTCCTCTATTGCAAAGACATGGTAATTGAAGTCCCTGGACACACTGTTATGTATACCTGACTCCTCATTTTGTTATTATAATTTTTCACTCCACAAGAGTAAAGACTTACTGTGATCAACACAGAGTCTCTCCTTTTCAGCAGTTTCCCTGAACAAAATCCTACAGCTCTGAGGCGAGAACCCTGCTCTGGGTGTGATGAAAACTCCATTTGTTCCACTGTCTGGTGCAGACCCCACTACCCACCCACACAAGAAGCAGGAAATTTAATCTTATCTACAAGCTCTTCCTAGCATTCTTGTTTTTGGTACCCAGAAAGGATACAATGAATGGCCCTGCATACTGGCCCTGAGTAATGGGCCTTCAAAAACGCAGAGTATTAGACAAATACATCAGCTATGAGATATGGCACCAAAGGCTAGTCCCACAGTATCGGCATTTTTAACTTTCATTCCAAAGTGACTGGATGATAAGAGGATACAATTCGTATTTTGAATTCAGGGTGAGAAGATCTATTTAATAAAACTGTTTTGCTTTGTAGCTATACATCATTTCCTACCAAAATGCAAAACAAAGCCTGTATCTTTCCACCCGTCTCTCTTCAAAACATCTATAATGATAGATTTCTATTGTATTTTTTTTTTCATTTCGTGAATGAATTTTTCAAGCCAAAGTTTGGTTGCTGCTTGTTGATGGCACCACAAGCTTTCAACGAATCTTTCTTCACACAGAAAGCATCTTGCAGATCCAGACAGACGAGAAAGGAAGTTGTTTGGGTGAATAATGAGAGCTGGGCCAGAGACTCCCATGGTGGCATGTGTGAGGCCGGATGAATAGGATAGCACTCAGCATGTTCAAAAGGCAGGCTCTTTTTCTATTATCCTTGGCCTGTTGCGCCAGCCCGCTAATGAGTGGACACACATTACCATTCATTAGCATTTTTATGGGACTTTATATTTGTGGTGCACATTACAAATTGTATTTGTTAGCCTCACAACATTCCTTGTGAGATCATCACCATCGATTCACCCTTACAGAGTAGCCCATTTTCTAGGGACTGCAAGTATATGTGCAACATTAAAAAAGACTAACTACAGAGTCTTGGATCCAATTCTAACAAAGACCTCAAGTAAAGTTTAGGTAGGAAATGTACCTCTGCTGCTATGTGACAGCTCCTGCACTACAGTTTCCCTGACTTGTCTACAGCCAACTTCTGCAAGGCTGTTCAAACCCTGCTTAGATCCATGACTCGACGGCATGACGTGTATTTGTTTATTAATCTGCAGAGTTACTCTTCTTATTCTCTTTACCCTGGTCCTTTGACATTTTGACACACAGCCAGTCTTTCTGCCAGGGGTGGGGGGGAGTTATGTCTACTCTCCACCATCTTGCACACTGAGTAGTTCATAATGCAAAATACTAACCACTATGGGACCATGGCAAAGCTCCATGCCTAGCAGTCGCTCCATAGTGCAGATCTTTTCTCTTGGCCTTTCTAAAACATTCTATGTCCTCATCTTGCACACTTAGTAACCGCTCATGCTCTCTGAGTTTTCTTCAGCTATGTACATGTATTGACAGTATGGAAATCACCCTTGGATACTCAGCGTATTTTTAAGCCTTTTATTTTTCCTCCTAGTTCTCTGTGATTGAGAGGCAAGATCCGCACATGAAAATAGACTGGTAGATTCCAGAGTGAACCCGTTAGCAAAGCTGCTCCAGTTAGACTGTCACTCACCTGCCAGTGACCTGGTTTTCCTCACTGTGGGGATAATTCTGACATAGGTCCACATCAATGGCGCTGTAGAGATGGGAAGGAGAGCTCAGACAGAGACCAGCCCAAGGAGACCCTTGCAGATGTACCCAGAGCCACCAATACCTAGCAGAGGGGCACACAGACTCAGCATTTAATGTTGACAGTCTCATTTCAGAGGCTTTCAGACAATACCTACATTAGACCATGCTTAGGTACATGAATGCTTTTTTTAAAATTCTAAAATAATTTCAGATTTCAAAATAGTACAAATTAAAACAATTTATACATAGATACCCTCCACCCAGACTTCTACGTATTAACATCTTACATAACGATTGTACTAGTACCAAAGCCAAGAAATTTGCATTGAAACAATACTATTGCTATTGTCTTGAAGGACCACGCTTGGGCTAGAATGATGACTCAGTGGGTGAAATCCCGTGCTGTGCAAATAGGAGGACCTGAGTTTGACTTCTCAGAACCTATGTAGTACTTACTGTAGGGAGTTGGAAAGTGGAGAGAGAGAAAAAAAGCTGGAAGCTCCCAGGCCTGCTAACCTGGTATACACAATGGGAAACCAACAGAGACATTGTCTCAAACTGAATGGAGGCAAGAACTGACACTCAGTGTTGTTTTCTGACCTCCACATGCATGCTATGACATATGCACACCAGCATTCACATAGGAATGTGTGCATGAGTACACATGCACACATACACACACACACACACACACACACACACTCAATAATCAAATAAAGACCACAGTCAAATTTTTCTAGTCGTCTTATTAAAGGTTCTTCCATTCTAATCTAGTTCTCAGTCCTGGATCGAACACTGTGTTTAAACTGTCCCTCACTCTTCTTTTGTCTTTTTCCAGTTTGGTATGTGTGAAGAGCACACACAGGTCAAGTCTCTCAGTTAGGGCTTGTCTGTTACTTTCTTATTCCAAATCCTGGTTATGAATTTTGCCAAAAATATCACAAATACACTTGGTAATATCAGGAGTCATGTGATTTAGATCTGCCCTGCTATTGGCAGAAGGAACTTTCATGGCCTGATGAGAGTGACTTTTGTCATATTTCTCCACTGTAAAGTGACAACTATTCATATGTAACTTATATGCATCTTGGACAGATGCTTTGTGAATACAAAAATAAATTGTTTAGCAATAGTTCCTCTTTTTTAAGCTTCACTTTCCATAACTATATTCCCACAAGTGTGATCCAAAAATATTAAATGAAAATTTCAATCAATAAACAGTTCATAATATTAAATTGCACACTGCTCTAGGTAGCAAAACTCCTCTTCTTATGCCCTACCCAAGATGTGGGTCATCCTTTTGTGCAGATATCCGTGGGGCACATGCTGTCATGCCACAGTCACATGGTAGCCACCTCCCTTACTAAAGGGACTGTTAGGCTATCACAGTTTGTTTTTACGTAATCCTATTTGACTCCGTAATTGTCTAACACATGATAACCGTACATACTTATAATTGTTTAATCTTTTTAGGAATTACTGTTGCCAAACTTATTGTTCCTCATTTATAAGTTAAACTTTGTCACAGGTTTGTGGAGTCTGGAAAAAACTGCAGTATATATAGGATCTGGGATCATCTGTTGTTTTCAGTACCCACTTGTGGTCTCAGAATGTATTTCCCTTGGACAAAGAGGGACTCCTGTATTGATTTTAGCATGCTTTGCAGATTTTCTTTGATATGCCAGTTTCTAGCTAGGCATTTTTCTTATTTTATTTCTTCTGATCTTCACATTCATACTATGTCATAGATACTATGTATCCTTATTTTATTATTGAGAAATATGGGGTTCAGGTTGATTAAGCAACTTGAACCAGCTCCTTTCTTTCACAGAGTTTAGCTATGAAAGAAAACCATGCATGGTTCTTACTCTTAAAATTGATAGAACTATGCCGGTTACACATGGCCACTGGCTTATCTTATTCTCCATGGGTGTGTCACTGCTGAGACAGTGAACAATCACTTATCCAATCAATCGAGGTCAATATATAATGACAGGGAGTGCAAACACACCAACTCCCAGGAAGGAGTTGAGACTTCGGTCACAAAACCATGCACTAGGTATGTCCTGGGTCCCAGAGGGTAGGGAGTATCTTAAGAGAGATGCATGTTTAATTGATATAAGAGCATGTAGCAACTCCTTTCTTATCAAAATATGCCACATTCTCTATTTTTATTGTGTTTATAATTTCTGTATGAAAGGAGACCACATCTAGCATGTTCACCATAGTATTGCTCAAATATAGCATGTTGCCTGACTCATTGGGATAAATAAATGTTTTTCATGTGGGTGTTCTAGTCAAAAGCTCCAGAAGTATGTTCTGTGTAGCAAATTGCACCAATGAGAACCAAAAGGAGCTGGTCTTCAAAAGAAAAGAGTTGGCTAGGTGAGTTTCTGTGGCTGTTGTTTTATTCTGTGCTAGGTAAAAGTACTTGCTCATGCAATATATGAACCATCAGCATCAACACAGAGAAGAGCAACCTTCTTCCATGCAATGCTCTTCAGCCCCTGCCACCTAACAGTGTGTTTGGAAGACTCGGCCAGGTATTCCTTATAGAACTGGATGTAGCCAGAAGATTCCAGCCAGTAGAACTGGCCTTAAGCAGATACCACAGAGGTTCAAATGGCTCTCCCCACCTGATGGAGGACAGCTTCTAGTAGCCCCTCTTGCTGTTCACCTTGAGCAACCCCCGAGGTGGGAACAGCCTTCCCTGAAGTTATGTGCAGTCACAGGAGGATTGTGGTTAACTAGATTGTGTCAGATGACCAACCATGAACCAATCAGCATGGCCAAAGTAGTGTAATGCTCTGATTGGCTAAGCCTCTATCTCAAACTCAGCCATTACAGTTAAGTGAACCCAGCTGTATCAAGCATATGGAATGGATTCTCCTACAAGAAGAATTTTGTTGCCAGCAATAAATGGAAAGAAGTAACTAACACCGGCAGTTGAAGACACCAAATGTGGAGCTGAGGTGCAGCTCAGTGGAGGAACACTTGCCTAGTTTCAGCCCCTAATACCCTTCCTCCCCATCACCTGATGACCACTCCAGTCTGCACGTGGCTTTATCAGGTTACCCTCCTCAGCCTTCCCTATTCTGCCCAAACCACAAAATACTTTTCTCTCCAACCTGTCCACACAACGCCGTGATAACTGGGTGTGGAGTTTCTAATAAAATGACAAACTTCTGGAGGACAGACATTTCTTCCTCCCCAACTTGTCCCAGCCAGCCCTCATTAAATCCCAGCACATGCTCATCCCGGGCATCACAGCGACTGCTAAAAATATGAGGCAGAGCCATCTGCTGTCACATCAGCTCGCGCCTGGCCTCCTTACTGACCACCTAGCTAAGTCCTTTCACCACTGTGCATACAGGAGAGACATACACTGGACTAGCAAGCAAGAGCCTGCTCCTGTCCAGCATCTAAGCAAAAAAGGGACCCTGCCCCCTAAAAGCTAGAAGAGACTTGTGAAGCCGAAAAGGTTGGATGAAACATTAAGAGTTTTGCCCCTACTGCTAAGGGCAGAGAAGCTGCCATGTGTAGAAAGAAAAGGAGGGAAAGAGAGAGAGAGAGAGAGAGAGAGAGAGAGAGAGAGAGAGAGAGAGAGAGAGAGAGAGAGAGAGAGAGAGAGAACGCCCTCAGTTCTGTAACACCGGCCCCAGTTCTTCCTTGGCTACAGCGCTTGGTTTCCATGGGCCCTTGACCTTGTACTTGGAAAACCGGTCACGTGGAGCTCCAGCTATCAGACATCACCTGCCTGGGTCCGTGCTTCTGACTTTTGTCTGAGTTTCTATTACACAAATGCCACCAATTCTGTCTTTGCAAGATTGAATTGAAGATTGAGCTGCCTGGAAAGCCAAGAGTAGCGCCTCGCCTCCCCTGTGCTCCAGCGGGGGACCTGGCGCGGGTCTCCAGCACACCCCCTCACTGGGAGCGGATCCTACGAGCAGATCTGGAGGAGATTTTCGTTGATGCATGTTCTCAAGCCCGCTGGCCTTCTGAATCAAAGGTGGAGTTATAAACCAGAGAAATTGACTGCAGGCCTCTCTAGTATGGGCTCATGAGGCTGCAGCCTTTCACTCCGCTTTAATAAGGTTAAAAATAGTTACAAGAGAAGCATTAGAATCGGGGCTTGAAAGAGCAGTGTGGTGCATCTGTGACTCGGACCTGGTCGATGTTTTACAGCCCTGCCTATTAAAAAAGCCAGGCCATCGCTGTTCCGGCCCTTACTCACTAACCACAGTGTCTGGGGATGCTGGTTCTGGGTCCCAGAACCAGGAAGCGGGCTGCTCACCGCGGTTCGCAATTAAGGAAGCCCGGTTAACCACCTGTTTTCTGGTTTCCCGTTAAGGACAGCCCGAGGATGCAGAAGACTTTTGGCAACTTAGGAGAGCTCAGTCTGACTTAGGACCCCTTTGAGAAGGCTGGAGGAACCCCATTAAAGGGACAAGCCTATACAGACAGGGAGAGAAAAGCCCATTAAACCCATAAAACCTCAGACCAAAAGGAGAAACTAAGGCAGAGATCACACCTGACTCCTCCGTCTCCTGCCCTTGTGAGTACTGGAGTTAGTCTACCCACTGCGTACTTCTAAGCAGAAAGCTGCAGTGAAGCACCATACATCCTGCTGCAACCTTAACTGGGATGTGATTATAAAGTCCCAGATCAAAAGATGGCAAGGATCCTGGCCCAATGCCAGCCGGAGTCATGGCTCCTGATAGAACTACTAAATCAGGTCCTATCTGGACCTGAGAATAATAAAGCAATTAACCACGAAGTGACAGAAGCTGGGTTTCACAGTGAAGGCTGTGCTAAGCAGGCATTTAGCATCAGGAGAACAAGACCCCTTTCTTCAGCCACCTGCGGTCACCACCACCCCCCTCACAACAGCACTCCCTCCCCCTTACAACTGGTTGAAAGGGAAAAATTAAGCCCAGGCCTCCACTAACAGGCAGACAGGGAGGGGACAAGGGACAGACCCGTCATTCAGAGGCCTCCAGAGGACATTTTGACTTGGATCAGGAAAGAATAAAAGAGCTTACTAACTACGCAGAACTTTTCAAAGCCAGGCTCCAGCTACTTAGTTAATTGGCAGAATGAAAGGCAAGGAGGTAACGAAAGTGGTGTTATCAAAACTGAAGGAGGAAAGTCCCTGAGGGGAGCACCAGCCTCCGTGACCAAAGACTGGAGACACTAAAGTAGAGTTTTGGAAATCATGCCTAAGCTCTCAGGCCTGCGTTGTTATAATCATGAAGACCTTCCTGACCTCCTTGCTTTACCCTGAAACATACACACACACACATACAGACTAATATCATATTTTAAGGGGACTCTATTTTTTCCCCACTTTGTGGCAGAGCATAGAACCCACTCATGTGTCATGTCTTCCTTGCCAGCCACCAAGGTAGGCTGGGGTAGAATTCAAGAATGGTGTAGCATTTGGAACCCTCTGTCAGTTAGACTATTTGTCTTTCTTTCTGAAGAGGATCCAAAGGGAGAAAGCTCTAAAGTGAACTGTTGAATGCCTGGGTGTGTAAGGATGGCACCCTTTAGCTTCAACCAACTGCTACAGTGTTTGACAGTTCAATGTATCTGTTTCCCCTATTAACTTCCTGAGAGGAAGAATTTAACCCACATGGAAGGGGGAAAATGTGAAAGAAAGAAACCCTTTCTACTATCTCTTTAGAGAAAACTGCATGTATAAATCTATTTGAAAAGGTTAAAGAAACAAGATACATTGGGTAAGTTATGTGCTAACTCTTGAGAACCAGAGCCGTATATGAGGAGGAAGTAAGTTCCAGCGCACGGACTTCTTCTCTGAAGAAAATGCCAAGCACAGTGACACAATCTTTGTTCACCTCACATGTAATACAGCTCTCTCAACAGTATGGACAAGCCAAGACCCCCTCAAGTTGAAAGGATGATACATCTCTAGACAACTGTTTACTGTTCCAGAAAAACAAATTTTAAGGGCTGTGGACAGGCTGTTACCAAAATATATCTATTGGTCACGTTCAATACCAGAAGGCCTCACATGAAGGGATCATTGTTCCTTACTGAGGATTAGCTATCATTGACAAGAATAGAGTCAACCTGGCCCACTTCAAATGTTCCCTCTGTGAAAAAGAACATCCTACATGTCTGTGAGCACATGCATGCATCCACAGTTAACCGGCTATTTTTATGGCGGTATTCAAACCATTGAGGATGGGGCGATGAAAACTGACAGGCCCCTAGTTGGAGAAGGCTTAGCAGGCACCACCGCAGCAGCCCTTTAAGCTCCTCTCTTCTTAGGAATATTTGGCTCAACCAATGAGAGCAGGATAAACACGACTGGCATCTTAATGACCTTTGAGCATTAGCAGATGGCCCTTTTATGATCACAGATTAGCAGTACATGGTTGTTTGTTAATGGCCAAGAGCAGGTGCCAGTGGTGGCTTGCACATCTTTTGGTGGTTGTTCCCTTGCCTTCCTAGAGTGAGCAAGGAGCTGACTCTCAAGAAACCTGCCTTCCATGTGCTTCGTGTCTCCCCTGCCTGTGACACAGCCCAAGCTCCATACGCAGAGTTTGCAGCGGTTCAGTCTCTTCTCCTTCCCTTCCTTCCTCTTTCTTTCCTTTCTGGCCACTCCTCTTTCTTCTCCCTCCATCACCCTCTCCTTCCATCACTCTGAAAACAGCCTCATCTGAGGCCCAGTGCCTTACAGGTTTTGGATTGTGTAAACCCAGCAGCAAAAGAAATCCTGGCACAGTAGACATTTCCACAGGAAGATGTCTGGTACTTTCGATATAAATGACAAAAAGAAGAAATCGCAGCCATAGCTTGATCTAAAGCTAATTAAATGAGTCAGCCCACACCATACGGCACTGAAACCTTCTTTCTGCCATTTGCAACATCCAGCCCAGGTTACGTGCTAGATCACGTCTTGCCACCAAGTTCCTCACCTTTGGGACCACTTTTACTGTGTCTGCCTCTTACTCCCATGCTCTTCCATCCCCTAAGAAGAAAACCAGCTGTGTGGAGCGAGTACCCAGGTTATGGAAATGATTTTCTACCCATGTTTGTGCAAATACCCCTCCGCATAGTTTATTTCATTGCTGGAGCAACTCAGGAGGGCACCGGGATACAGAGTAATTGCCAAATTGCTCTGTCTGTATTCATCTCCGTGGGTGGGGAAGGGAACTCCTACAATTAGCCTCAGATGCTGACAGGCTCCAGGCCTCTGGGGCTGCAAATACTCAGAGAAGCCAAGGAAGCCAATCACAGATTAGAAGTAAGACAGGTCTGGGTGATCCGGTGGTTTCTTTCCCATCCCAGGTTCTGAAGGGGACATGGCTGTGTGGTCCACTGCAAATCCTACACAGACCTAGCCCTTGCCTGAAATAAAGTTGATGCATTCCTAAAAAGTACGTTGAACATTCACCGTTGGGAAAGAATCTTTTCACTCCAATATGTCTATTACAGCTTCCTTATATAATGCAGGAAATTGCAGGCAACTTATGAGAGAGAGAGAGAGAGAGAGAGAGAGAGAGAGAGAGAGAGAGAGAGAGAGAGAGAGAGAGATCTCCCAAAGGCCAGGTTTGTCATAGGAATGAATGGAAATATGGACATTTTCAGAAAAAAAAAATTGGATGGGTTGAGGGACTTCGTCTGTGTTTTGACAGGATTGTTCATTTAAAACAAATCCTATTTTCAGCTCTGAAAAGCTGTGTTTCTCAAGTGAATATTACATCTGTAGGGTATTCATTGCTGTTCAGGGCTAATCACGTCTTGTCAGAAAAGAGGATTAAATGCCTATAAAGAGATCAAATCACAAAGTCAAATTTGAAAGTAGCCACTTTGTTTTGGCTTCCCTCAGGAAAGTGTGACTGACTGTTGCCTGGGACTCTGGCCCATCCTTCACCTTCTCACAGGAGGGCACTTGCAGGCCTAAGCTCCGTGGGGGTGGGGCTCTCTCTACTCTTGGCCAAGTTTCCAACCTTGGTGAAGATTTTCCTGAAGCTTTGTCTTTGCCCCCGTCCCTCACGCTGCGGCTCGGAGGTGGAACGTCAACAAAGAAAAAGAAACCTAAGGTGTTTAATTTCAGGATCTGTTGGCCAATCCACCCCTACCCCCACTTCAAACACGAGACAGTGGAAGGAGAGAAGAAAGCCGCACCTGGCCCGCAGGGAATCTTAGACGCAGGCAGGGCTTCACATCAAGCTGGATGTGAAGTAGCGGGGACGTCTTTGTCTCTGGTGAGCACATAGGAACGAAGAGGGCAATGCGTAATAGCCAAGGAAAGACTTAAAGAGTACTACAGTTCCCAGAGGTCTTGTTTGGAGACAGGATATGGCTGTATTTCCCAAGCTTATCAGTTCCTCAGCAATGAGTCAGAAACTCTCCATTTTCCTGCTGTGGGGTTACAAGGCAGGGATGCTCCACTGCTGATGGATAAACACTCCTCCCTGCCTGAGTCATAGCCAGATCTCACCTTGGTGTCATATCGAGCTAAGAAGATAAAACGGAAAATCCATTACTAATTAGACTGTTAAATTTAACAGCTTTAACTCCATTTTATGTGTAGCATAAAGTACATAAAGAGAAGATAGTGTTACCAGTGACCTTTAGCTACAACTCATGGTCATCTCCATACATCTCAAACCAGTTGCCTGAAAACTGTGCTTCTCAACACCTAATAATCCCACTTAGGCACCTCTAAACTGGAAGGGTGTATTTTTTTAAGTAGTCCCTCATCCTTTAAAATGTAACAGGGGAATAAGAAATAAAATCAATTCACAGAGTTCAGAGATGCTGGTGGAGTTAGCTAAGCACTTTCTTTGGGTAAGTCCACTGAAGAATCTAGTCATCCCAAGATTCCTGGATTCCAGTGGTGAAGGACCAGCAAGCATGGTCCGGAGGCAAAACTCAGCCCATTGACTACTGTTGTAAACTAAACATGGTTTCTTATATTTTTGAATGGATTTTTGAGTATGAAAATTACAACTATTACCACATAAAAGTTATATTGAATCCGAATTTCATAGCCCACTGATGTAGTTTGTTTGGAGTCCAACCCCTTGATTGTTTGAGTTTTGTTTGTAGCTGTTCTCAGTCAGGTTGAGTAGCTACAGTTGAGGCTGTATGGCTTGTAAGCTCAACATGTTTGTAAGTTGGCCAAGTAGAGGCAGCAAACGGCAAGGGTGACGTTATAAACGGCTTTGCTGCATGAGCAAACAAAAGGAAGTGGGGTACCACTTCTTCCAATGAGAAAGCAATGTCTAGAGTGTAAAGCTGTTTGTTCTGGTAGATGGTAACAGTTGTGTTAGGATAGGAGTATTATAGAGGTGTTAGCAGTCTGCCAGAGGGAGGGTGCTGGAGGAAATCAGGTCCCACATCTGACATTTTCTAATTTTGGATTATAATGTAAATTGTTACTTGGATGTCTTTATGCATTTGGACAGTATATTCTGGTCACTGCAAGTTTCCCAGCTCAGCTCTGTTTGCAGATGTTCAACTGTGTGAACCTTAGTGAGTCCCTGAAGCCTCATTCTCAGCACACCTGAGGATGGTTGGCTACCTCCAGGTTATGATTTCTCTTTTTCAATGTTTTCCTTTCCAAGGTTACTTTCAAGGCCTGTGATACACTCTAGATCAGGTCACGTTTTTGAGGAGCCTATCTCTCTTGAGGCTATGAAAGACGGGTTTGTGTCTCTGCCACCACATTTGGTCCATGTTTGCTAGACGTCCCATGTCTCATCCAGACTCCATTCACCACCAGATGCATGTATTAAACATTGATTTAAAGTTATTTTCTTCTCTCTCTCTTTGCTTCCCTTCTTCCCTTTCTCTTTACCTCTCTCTGAGCTCAGATTTTGAAAATTCCAACCACAGTATCTATGTTTCACAGTATCAATGTTTCTCATGACAAATCATATAACTTCACTGTGCCAATTTCCTCCCCTTAAATTAAAGGCATGAATGGCCATCCTGAATATATTTTAACTCAATGGTGTGTCAGGCATTTAGTGTATCTACAGTCAACATTAACCAAATGGGTAGATGATACAATGGTCAAAGTTGTATATATGGATTATATTTATCCCTTTGTTAATTATGCTTTATGCCCCGTACTATCGTGATAACAACAACATGAAAAGTAAGTGTTCAGTAGACACTTGAGTAAACCTGATGTTTAGTTAATTTATCTCTACAATGAACACTTCACCATGGAAAGAGCAGGCAACATTCCAGATCCAAAAGATAGCTGGATGATAAACAAGAAATCGCATCATTTTGCCTCTTTCTGGGATCAGATGGCTTTCCAAATGTACTCACTAACACAAACTCTGACACATCTGCTGCAGTTCCCTAAATAAGCCTTAACTCCTCTTTCATCTTGTCCTTTTCTCTTGCTGCTTTTCTGATCAAAGCACTCTTTGTGACCCTCCTTAATCCAAATAACATGGACACATCCTGCAGCTGCAGCATGGATGCTGCCTGTTCTTGCTCTTTCTGTGATGAAACGGAGGTCCTCACAGAACCTCCTACCTAATTCACATAGACGGTGCTTAGTCTGGTGTGTCTTCTCCCCGCTCTCAGCCATCTCTGCATGTCTCAAGGATAAGGTTTATCTTTATCATGTGAACTGGAAAGTGTGTACACAGAGTGTGCAAACTGGCTGCATGACTGATGCGTATGTGCAGGAAGGGGAAGTTGGCTGGATGGCTGAATGAAAGGAGCTCAGAGATAGACCTTATGCTTGGATATTTTTGAAGCCAGTTCTGAGAGTTAGTGGGAAGATCAGTGTCCCCTAGACAAAGGGGAGAGGAGTCACAGACGCCTGGCTCACAAGATATTCAGCCATAGGATCCAGATGTATGTCAGAATTAGAGTGTTCAGATAGTCCATGGTATGTAATAAAAGGTAAAAAAGTAGAACTTCTACTAAGGAATTTCCCTGATTGAATGCTATGAAAAGACGGAGCAGTAAAATGGCCAAGGTTTGGGGGAGTCAGTACTTCTCTTCTTCCCATTTCAATGACAAAGAAGCAGAGTCACAGCTAGAGTGGGTAGGTACCTCACAGTGGCACTTCAGCAAAGCCCAGCTGGCCAGCGGTCATCACTACACCTCTTGATAAACTCTTGTCCTACCTATCTGGTGCATTACCCAGGGAGCAGGTGCACACTGGTCCCTTGGTCCCAGGTGTTCACAGCCTGGCCTTTTTTTGTCAGGGAAAGCAGAAGGTTCCATTTCCCAAATGAGAATACTCAGGGATTCTTTGGTAGTATCCAAAGTTACTTTCAACATAGGCACTCAAACATCACTATCCAACCCTACAGCAAAGTTCCCAATTTAAGAAGTTAAATAATTAAAACCAACCAAGAGTGAAAAAGCCTCGTGAATCTGGATGTTTCCATGAGAAAGATTAGAAAGATCACTAGTTAGAAGGGTGATGTCTCCTATGAAGTTTGCCTCGGGGAACAGCCATCTCTGCCTTGGTGCTAGATTACAAAGATAATTTTCCAAGATCTTACTCAGGGTCACATTCCCTTTTGATGTAAATTTGGGTCACTTATGTTTCTCCCTTTCCAGGTTCCTCAGGATACCTCTCTCATATGCCACCTGATAGAGTTGGATGGGTTTCATTTTTCTGACAGCACATAGATGCTGTGTGCCATTGCAAACCATGCTGCTTCTTTCATGTATACACACACACACACACACACACACACACACACACACACACATATATGTATATATATATATATATATATAATTTGTTATTAAAAAGATTTTCTTTTCTTTTACATACCAACCCATTTTCCCTCCCTCCTCTTCTCCCACTCCCCCCATCCCACCCCATCCCCTCCTCACAGAGAGCAAGGCCTCCCTTGGGTAGTCAACACAGGCTGTTATGCTATGTTGGGGCCAGACCTAGCCCCTCCCTCCTGCATCACGGCTGAGTAAAGCATTGCACCACAGGGAATGGGGTGTAAAAAGCCAGTTCTTGTACCTGGGGTAAGTCCTGGTCCCATTGGCAGGGGACCCACAAAAACATCAAGCCACGCAACTTTCACCCACATTCAGAGGGCCTAGTTCAGTCCCATGCAGGCTCCCCAGCTGTCAGTCCAGAGTCCATGAGCTCCCATTAGCTTGGGTCAGCTATTTCTGTGGTTTTTCCCATCATGATCCCAACCCCTCCTTGCTCTTATAATCCTTCCTCCCTCTCTTCAACTGAACTCCAGGATTTTGGCCAAGTGCTCGGCTGTGGGTCTCTGCATCTGCTTCCATCAGTCACAGGATGTAGGTTCTATGATGACAATTAGAGTAGACACCAATCTCAGTGCAGGCCAAGGCTAGTTCAAGCACCCTCTCCACCATTGCTATGAGTCTTCACTGGGGACAATCTTGTGAGTTCCTGGGGTTTTCTCTAGCTGCAGATTTCTCCCCATCCCCTTAATGGTACACACTGTCAAGATATCTCTTTCATTGATCTCCCTCCCTGTCTCTCCCCCATGTTCCCACCTCCCACGCCCTCCCCTCTGTTCCCCCGTTTCAGTTTGCCCAGGAGATCTTAACCCTTTCCCTTTCTTGGGGTGATGCATGTATGTCCCTCTTAGTGTCCTCCTCTATACCTAGCTTCTCTGGGGTCATGGATTATAGCCTGGTTATCCTTTGCTTTGCTTCTAACATTCACTTATAAGTGAGTATATACTTTAACAAGGTAGCTTGATCATGACTTTCCAAGGCATTCCAAATTTTCCCACTACCTATTTTTGGCAAAATTTAAACTTCTCTGGACACTAAGGGTAAACAAATACCAAACAACCAATTCTCACAGAGCTCTGTACATTGCCAATGCAGTTCCTATGTGTTTAATCCAGCTTGAAAATAAATTAAGGGAGCATCCAGGATCTGAATCTTTGTGGACTATGGTGCTTCTCACTGGAAGTATATGACTATCTAAAAACATTATGAGATAGAACTTACAGGGTTTTTCCCAATTATCTCATGTGAGATCTCAAATCACTTAAGTATATATATGCTTAGCAATGGATAGATGTTATCAGTTTCTATATAGTGCGTGTTTTCTATTCATATATATTTGAATGTGTGTGTGTGTGTGTGTGTGTGTGTGTGTGTGTGTGTGTGTGTGAGTGTGTAAGAAAGAAAGAGAAAAGGGAGAAGGAGAGGGAGAGAAAGAGAGATTGATTGATTGCTGGGGTGCTATGAGTCTGAGAATTTCGGCCTACCCTTTGGCACCTCACGTTCTTGCTTTTGTGGTAGGTCCTTAGGTCGCCAGATGATGTATTTTCATTGAGGGTACTGGTTGTCAACCACATTGTAAGCGATAACAACAGTCCTGGGCCTGCCTGGATTGTATTGCTTAGCAACACTTGGCAACTAATGAGTGGCATTACTTCTTTCTGATGCTTCACAGTAGCATGGTCAGGTTGTGTGTGTGTCTCAAGTCACACATCTTTGTCTGCTGTGTTTGGGGTGTTGGCATGACTGAAAGGCATCCCAGAGAGGATGTTCCCTGAACTGTTGAGGGGAAATGATTGACACTGGGCACAAGTGCTTTTGTGTAGGACTTTGGCAGGTCAATATTGGATTATTTCCCAAAAAAAATGCTATCCAAATCTAACCAATGCACTATTGAGCAATGTGCCAGTCTGCTCTAGAGGCCCAGTGGATGTTTAGTGCCATTCACTGGTAGCTGCTGGCATGTCCTGATCATTCCTTTGTAAGACTCCAAGGCATTGATTAAAAATTGTGCTTTTGTACTTGTCAAGATTAGGAAACCATGGCATTTTTTTCTTACAAAAATAGCTTATGTTAGATTTCTTCAGCCCTCTTGAATATTGATATAGACTCCACCTCTACTAGCTATGACTTTTTAAAACCCGGAAGTCATACCAGCAAGCATCAAATAACCCCCAGAAGTACTTTAATGCATATAATATGCTAATGCAAGCACATATAATTAAACTATTAGAAGCCGGGCCTGTAGTTCTTGGCATGCTTTATAGAATAACTCAGTGATGGTTTCGCTGTGTGATGTGGTTTTTGATATGCTTTAATGATATCAGGAAAGGAATGTTCTCTCCATTTGGTTTGAAAACAGAATGGTCAATCCATGCTCTTACCAGCTGACCTTAGTTAAATTCCTGGGCTTCTCTCTGCCTTGATTTTGTTTTGAATATGCTAGTGGTTCTAACATCTGTACTCCACAGGAATCCTATGTGAATCATAGGGATAACATCAGAGAAAGTGTCTCATGAACTAACATGAGGAGTTAGCGGATGTTTCCTACTACTACTCTGCTGCCACAAAGGTATCCTGATTAATATAATTATCCTTATGTCTCCATTAGAAACACAACCATGCTATTATGAAGCATCAAAAGAAATATGAACACTCCCTCTACATCTGTAGCCTATGAATAAAAAGTCCATGGATGATTCTAAAGTGGAGACACTGGAGTTTTGCTCTCCAAGTGAAGGTTAAGTTTGGAATTGCTTTGAGCGAAGTGATGTTCCTAGAGTTCAAATGGGGTTTGACTCAATGGATAAGGAAGCTCACTGTCAACCCTAGCGACTTAGTTTATTCTCCAGTGCCAACATGGTGGAAGGAGAGAACCGAGTCCTGCCGGTCTATACACACAGACATACACACACACACACACACACACACACACACACACACACACACACACACACACACAAACACACTCAAAAAGTTATTTAAATTTTAAATAAACGAATAAAACTTGAATGGCATCACAAACTTAATATTAATTTGAGTGTTGTCCCTACTTTATTAAAGCATAGTTGTCAAAATTGCATCATGATAGACAATGTAATGTTTTGATTTATGTGTCATGAGCATTGTACATTATTTTCAAAACTCACCTCCTAAAGTCTATGGTTAGTCTTCCCCATTAGTGCTGAACACTGGGGTTCTATAGTAGTGCCTAGGAGTCAGTGGATGGCCAGAATGTTGGTTGTTTATACACATGCCACAGCTTAGCCCTTTGAACACATAAGTCAGTTAATGAATTGAGTGAAAGAGAATGGTGAAATCTCACCTCTTTCTATTACTTTCTCTCTCTTTTCCTTTATTTTTTGTTTACTCTTTTTCTTTCCCCCACCCCTTTTTTCCAGACACGGTTTCTCTATGTAGCCCTGGCTGTCCTGGAACTCATGCTGTAGACCAGGCTGGCCTTAAACTCACAGAGATCTGCTTGCCTCTGACTCCCAAGTGCTGGGATTAAAGACCAGCGCTACCACTGCCCAGATCTTTTTCTTTTTTGAGACATGAACTCGTAGTTCATGCTTATCCTCCATTTGATTGTCCACCTCAAACCTAAGTGCTGGGATTACATGTTTACAACTGGATATCAATGACTATTCTTAGTATTTCTTGGTGTGTGTGCATGTATGTGTGCTTCTGGGTATAATGCTAGTTTTTGAGCCTAAGGGCACCTTCCTCTTTTTTTTTTTTCCAAGACAGGGTTTCTCTGTATAGCTTTGTGCCTTTCCTGGAACTCTCTCTGTAGACCTGGCTGGCCTCGAACTCACAGAGATCCGCCTGGCTCTGCCTCCTGGGTGCTGGGATTAAAGGCATGAGCCACCACAGCCCAACTTAATTAAGGGCTCCTTCTTATTGAGCAAGTATTCTGTCATTAGCTACAGCTCAGCCTTTCCTGCTTTCTTCTGATGCTCAGGATTCCAAAGTTCATTGAATATGATTTTTAAAAACCATTATGTGGCATCACTAAGAGAACAGCTTTGCAACCTGACAATTCTATCAGTTGTGTCCTAGGAAGGGCAAATACTCTCTCTCTCTCTCTCTCTCTCTCTCTCTCTCTCTCTCTCTCTCTCTCTCTCTCTCTCTCTCTCTGTGTGTGTGTGTGTGTGTGTGTGTGTGTGTGTGTGTGTGTGTGTGTGTACATTCGTGTAGGTACTCATAAAAGCCAAAAGACAGCATCAGATCTCTGATTCTGGTGTTACAGGAACGGACGCTAGAAACCAAAGTCAGGTCCTCTGCAAGAGCAGCAACACCCTTAACTGCTGAGCCATCTTTCCAGCCCGATACTTAGCACTGGGGCGGGGAGGTGGCGGTGCTTCTTCCTCCCAAGAACAACTGTTCCTTTTCCTATGGAATTAAATCAAATCATTTTCTAGCAGGTATGATATACTGATAGTTACCTGCCTTCAAAAATTTTAAGAAGAAGACAATTTTATTAAGATGTGTCCTCAGACAAAAGTGCAATCTGCTTTATGTCCTTTAAGGAGGACACTTTCACCTTTGCCAGGTGTAGATGGAGCTCCAGCTGTGTGCCAAGCACTCTGCTGGACCCAGGGCCCAGGCAGAAGGAGCCTTAGGGTGCGTGAAGAGACAAGCAGTTGCTGATCTGCCACTGAGAATTCCTTACTCACTTCACAGTAGTCCCAACTTGGAACTCTTTGAAACGTGAAGACGAAAAGTCATAGTGTGGCGGCTCTCCAGACTTGAGCACAAAACTCCATCATTTGTGCAAAGAAGTAAGAGCAGTAGAGGGAAGGGGTGGAGAGTCCAGTGCTGTGTACAGGGAGGATGGACGAGTGTTCAGGTGAAGAGGTCCAGTGCTGTGTACGGGGAGGATGGACGAGTGTTAAGGTGAATGAAGTAGAATGTCAGCGATTCCTAAGTGTCCAAAGCAAATGGAGAAAATGAAGAGGATGGAGGTGAGTGGTGAGGAGGGGTGTATTTTGAGGAGAGAGGGACAATTTTAGGTTGGTCTTCAAGCTGGCATCAAGACATGGGAGGCAGTAAGTCTCTCAAATCAGTTTTCACTGCATCAACAGAGACCCACTGCCCCCTGTCACTAAGGATTGCTGAGCCTGTCATTACATTTAGGAGCACTTTTCAACTGAGGTGAAATTGATACCAGGCTATCTCCCTTTATGTCCCGTACCTCTGCACATTGTCCCTTTGTTTTCTGTAATGGGAATGAGGAAACGTAAAAGAACAATGTTAGACTGTCTTCATTTAAAAAATGGGAGGAAAAAAAACCTACTGTATTTATTATTGTGGATACTTCCAAAGAGGTAGCTAAAATTTTACGGAGACCTCGTTAGTAAGTCTACATCACCCAGCAGTACCGCTGCTCTAGAAATCTTGTCTGCATATAAGCAGGAAAATGAGGCACACAGTGGAAATTCTGATTATTTCAAACTTCAGACTTTCTTTTAAAGTAATAACTTTAATTCACTTCTTTCTGGCATAAACTTTTTCATCCCATTATGTCAAAAAATTGTATTATCCATCCATTTGTCTGTCAGAACGTCTCCCTGTGGGGCGATAGACTCCTGGCTTCCCCACTCTGCAACTCCCTATTACATCCTGCTATCAAGAGTCACAATTTTCCACGAGAGTCTCTGGTGACTTTTGACAATGTTTTACAGAGAACTAGACCAGGAATCGCAGAGTTAAAGGAAGTCTTCCATTCGGGCAATGAATATGTAATAGGCATTACAGTGTCGGGATTCCAAAAAGTGTAAGGTTCATTAAGTCTTTCTAAAGCACAGACTTCCGTGTAGCTTTGAAGGAACCTGTCTTCACAATGGCATTAGCAAATGGCACTTTGGGGTCGAGAATATTAATACCGCACATTAAGGAACAAATTTGTTTAAATGTTGTATAGCTATACATAGACGCTGATGATTCAGAAATAAATAAAAAGTGAATAGTTGTCCAACTTTGTATGTAAATTGCCTTTTGCTTATATACATAAGAATGCTGTTTTCTCCTAAATTCCCTCATATTAACAAGCAGGAGTGTAACTAATATATAAACTAAAGTCATTCTCTTTAATGAGAATGCTAAATATTTTAAAGAAATGCACGACTGTGAAATATTGTCAAGGGCATTTTATACTTAAGTTTAAGAACGCTTATGACTTAACTGTTGAATTATTTAACATATTCAGCCTGGAAGCACTATTTATGTGTGTGTTTTAATGTTCTTACTTATGTTAGCTTTTCTTTGCTAAGGATTTAGGACCTTTGATTTCTGTTTATAAAATTTACATTTTTTAATCTCTTATTTCTATGTATTTCCCATTTGACTGTAGCAACAATATCCAGAAGGAAGCAGGTTGGGGAGATCTCATGACGCCTGACACAAGAGCTGTACATAAAAGAAATCTGTACCACACTGCTAAGGGAACGAAGTCAACTTTGGAAACCCCAAACAAAGGGCTTGTTCAATGAAATACTAGTGTAATGAAAATGATTGCTGTAGCAGTATGTACTTGGTTTCCCAGCCCTTCCCAAGAATCACGGGGGACAGGGAACTACGTCGTCCTGTACAATCCTGGAATCCCATGCAATCAGTATCTGCTGCTTTGAATTGTCAGCTTCTATTTTTCAACTACGCATTGTTTTGCAATTATTGGCCAGACTCGGCTCCATCAGAGCAACATAAAAACACATTTTCTCTCATTTTTCTTCAATTAACCTTGATTTATAGTTCTTAAGCATAGAAGGATCCCTCAAAGATTCAGAAAGGAGTCTGGGTGGAACCCCCATCAGTGGTGTTCAGGAAATGGAAATCGACAACCAAAGGCAGTGTGAGGGCAAGTTTTATTTGAGCTGGTCTCATTAAATTCTACTCATGCAGTTGATAATAGAAAAGTAGTCCAGGTGATTTGGGATGGAAATGTACCTAAGATTTTACTGGAAGCATTTGTGATTTTGTAAGAGCTACATTTGAAGAGAAAGTGGTCCAATTTTAAGGCTGGTATGTTTTGGGGTCATCTGTTATTTCATTTTATAAACTATACATATACATGTATGCATAGTCTGTATATTAAATATATATGCCATTATTACCAATGCTACTGAGCAAAAGTGTAAAAGGCAAAGTAATGAGGCCTCTAAGGGATGATGCCTCTGCTACAAAGTCAGGGGAGAAACTGAACGCTTTTTCTGGGCATCGATTCCCACTTTTACTTAATCCTGTGTTTCCCTAAAATGAGTTCCATGGGAATTATTACACTTACTTTAGAGAGGGGTACCCCAATTAAATGAGCTTGGAAATGTTGGATTAAACAAGAGTTAGTAAAAATTTTCAGTCTTAAGTTTATGACTGTGCTTTGTGACTCCTCAAGTAAGGTAAGAGCTGATCATTTCCCAAACATCATTGGCTGCAGATCTCACTCTCTCTCTCCCTCTCTTACCTCCCCCCACCCCGTGTGTGTGTGTGTGTGTGTGTGTGTGTGTGTGTGTGTGTGTGTGTGTGTGTGAGAGAGAGAGAGAGAGAGAGAGAGAGAGAGAGAGAGAGAGAGAGAGAGAGAGAGTGTATGTGTGTGTGTGTGTTTCCCAAGATATATCCAGGCTAGTGTTCCACAAAACATGTTTTGGGAAATTGGCTTCTTTTTGTACAAACTTAAGGAATCTAGCCTATGAGGTGTGTTCTGTGCTGGAAGTTCATTGTTTTAAAGAAATAAGGCTCATTATCAACCACACTTGAGGAAGAGACTTTGCAAATTTATATTTATGTCCCTAATTGTTACAACGTCTAGTGTATATATGAGGACAATAAACAGGTGTTAAATGAGTGATTAAAATGTAAAACAATCTAATGATTTATATCTAGGTGCATTGTGCAGGGGAGTGTTGTTATTCTTATTTACTTCCTACTCTAAGGAGACACTACTACACTATTTCCCTACATATCACAGTTGCCCAATCCTTCTAAAACAGAAGTTGATTCAAGGAAAAAGGTACAGGAAGAGAAGTAATTTAACTGCATGCCAAATTAAAAAGATGGGGATTCATTTACTTATCTATACGGGTCACACACTGATGCTCCATCACCAACTGTAGGATGTATGCTATTCACATTGTTCCCATTATTTTCTTTTGTCTCCCCACAAACATGCACAAAAACACACAAATAACATCAATTCCATCAAAGACAGACATAAAGGGGTTTGGCTAAGGCTAGTTTTACAATTTAATAGATGGCAGAGAGTCAGTATAAAGCTAATTGGTCTAAAAAGGGCTACTCAAATCAACAGAGCACCTCATGAACACCAGACATTGTCACCCTACTCTAGAGCTGCCACTTTCAATCTTTGAAGAAGTCTCAAGATGTGTGCTTTTTCTTACATGTTTATATGAGACCATATACAAAACCCCTATGTGAATTGATATATTAATTTTGTCAACATGAATGAATCATATTTTGGAAATATACTAAGATTCCTAAACAACTAATGGTATCTGGATACAGCACTAGTTTGAATTAAAAATGAATATGTTAGGATGAATGAATGCTGGCTAAAGTCACTAACCACAAGCCATGTTCCTAAGGATATTTAGGTACATAAAGATACTTCTGTGATTCCTGCACTTTCTCCTCAAAGGTGGGAAGAGTTCTAGATGAACGTGTCCTAGTTGCCTTGTTAGCTCCAAGCTCCCTTCACAATTTCATCTCCTAAAAGAAAAACACTATGAGGAATAAAAAAACATCATTGATTATTTCATAGGATAAGCAGGAAAAACTTGAGTTGGGTACAAAGAGCAATCCAGAAATGAAGACTCAGTGAGTGATGCATGCAAAAGGGTGACCACTGTTTCCAGGTCCCCACAGTGGAGCATCTCACCAGGATGAACTCGCTGGGTCTTTCACTTAGAGTGGACCTACCACAAGCACAAGTCAAACATCAACGTTCCGTGAACATCTCTGCGGTGATAATGATCACCCTAGGCAGAGGTTGTCCCAAGTCAGGTCTAAGGTTGAGACTCGAGATGAGCTAAGGCAAGCAAAGTTCCTTAATCAGGTTGGCTCCAGGGCTGAGGAAGAGTCCACAAGACAACTTCTGATATTAGATCAGGAGCTTTTCCTCCCTGTCCACTAAACTGTAAGAAACTTGAGAGAAGAAATGGTTTCAGCCAGTTAACTCTAACACCAAGTAGCTCCATCTGACCGTGGTGCTAACTTTATACATGCTAAAGAACTGAGTTAAATGTACTGCTGCTTAAGCTCACTCCCTCCTGTTAAAGGAGGCAGAGGTAGAGAAGCTGTATTGATTTGTGTCCTTTGGGCAACTCCAAGTAAAGAAAACTCTGAGTGTTCAAAACCAAACAGAAAGCCATAGTGATTCTCCAGAAAACAGACCTACAGTCTCTGAAATACCCTGATTGTCCTCATCATCTGGGATCAAGTTCTCACCATAAGTTATTATTTTTCCAGCAATCCAAATCGTCTGCTCACTAGTAACTCAGTTCAACCTACCTGTAGGTCAGTGGCACTCCTGCTGGTGCCACTGAGGTAGCTTGTGACTCAAAGGAGCTTTAGGAATTAAAAAATAGCCAACATAGTCGGCTTAATTTTAGGACTCAATGTTTTCTTAGCAGTACAAAAGTCAACTGACAAGGGATGGATTCATTCCAAGATGTTCAAAAGCTAAAACCTGACTAGGTCACTATTGTCAATCAGCTCTTCAGGAACACTTCCAGAATCTGGCAGTGGGGAAATGGAGCCAGATAGATCCTAGACAGTACAGGGGTCTGGCACTGAGTAGTGGCAGTACAAAATTATTTGCCATATAGAAACTGACAGTGAACAAGAGACAGAAGCTGGCTGCCAGTAAGTCAGTGTCAGGGATGCAGCAGTTAAGCAGGTGGACCACCCAGCAGGTCCATGAAATAGCATGACTCTAGCGGAAAAATATGGGGCAGGATCCAGACAAGGAGGTCATTAATGGAACAGTATTAGAGTAGGAAGTGAAATAGTGACTCCAGAAAAGTTCACTTAGACACTTGAGTTGAAGGAGGTTAAAATGGTACTCAGTTACGACTACAAAGATGTAGAACAAGAACATGACTTAGCATATGGGCTAGGGCAAAAAGTCAATGACAAATTTGCTGAGTAATGTGGTAGATAGAAATGTTAAAAGATACTAGGAATCTTTGAGCAATGGGAGAGAGACATTTTTATTATCTTAGTTATGGCAATAGTTCTATAAATACAAAAATACTTCAAAACATATCAAACTGTATACTCTATAAATGTACCATTATTGTATGCCTTAAACCACTTTTTAAAAAAATTAATGGAAGGGGTCAAAAAAGAAAAACAAACCTAATCAAGGCCTAGATGTGATGCATAACAAACTGAGTATGCTTAACTGACCCCGTCTCTGCACAGCTTTCACTTACTGAGATAAAACGAATCGAGGAAGCCCACAGTGGAGTGACTTACTGATATGTGAACTGACTTTGCCTATAATATTTGAAGAGTTCTATGTAGCATGAATCTTAGAGAGTCTTATTAATAAAATCAAACCCGGGGCCAGTTGTTGGGGTGAAATGCTGGATGGTCAGAGAGACAGAACAAGCCACAGCTATCTCACCTTGCCAATTCCTCAGTTGGTCCTATTTCCTCAGACTGGAAGCTTCTGTGTCCTCATCCCAATGGCTCTCAGCTGAACTGCTGCTAGAAGCCTGAATGCTTAACCAGCCAAAATGCTTAACCAGCCAAATGCTCCTAGTTTCTGGTCCTCACGCCTTATAAACCTTTCTGCTTTCTACCACCACTCCCTGGGATTAAAGGCTGCTTTCTGGGATTAAAGGCGTGAGTCACCATGCCTGGCTGTTTCCAATGCGGCCTTGAACTCACAGAGAACCAGAGGGATTTCTGTCTCTGGAATGCTAGGATTAAAAGCGTGTGCTAACATTTTCTAGCCTAAGCATCTTGTGGCTTTTCTGTTCTCTGACCCCACATAAGTTTATTAAGGTACACAATATTTTGGGGAACACAATACCACCACAGTTCTAATCAGAGGCAATAGTGTCACAAGACAGATTATCAAAAGTTATGTCTTCCTGGGAAGGGCACAGATGTTGTATTCCATGAGTCCTCATATTCATTTCTTTCATGTGTTTATACTGCATTTCTGAGAGACTTGAAAAAATGATGTGTATGCTACCATAGCAGCCCATCTCTTCTGGCAGACTCCTGAAATTCAGGATCAAAAGACCCATATAAAATCTGAGGAGTCATTTATGTACTTATAGTGATTATATTATTTTCAAACAAAAATCCTTGAGTCTGGTTGCCTAGGTAGTCTCTCTGTCCAAGGCTAGAACCTCATGGTAAGAACAACCTCATCAGAAGTCAAAAGGAGTCAGAACACAGAGAAGCTGTAGATAGTTGGCATCTAAGATGTCAAGCATGCTCATTCTAACTGTACCCTGTAGGTTACCAGGCAGAGGTCCCTTTTCTCCTGAGGTACATCAGCAAGCCAAGTGTGAATCCCTCTTTTTCTACTTATATACACATCATTGATCCTTCTTCTGGTAAATATCATTTGTGTAGATTTCCCAACATGATTACTCAGCTTATAGCCAGGTACTTGTGAGCATGAAAACCATTCCAACTTTGTGAAAACCTCTGGGTGGTGGAAGCCCTCATTTCATGGGTATAGGATGAAGAAGGTATAGGGTATAGGATGAAGAAGGTATAGGGTATAGAATGAAAGGAATGGGATAAAGACTGGTTTCCCAGACTGCAGTCCAGCACATGCCTTTCCTCAAAAGCAAAGCTTGATAGAAATGAGAACAGTGTTTACCCTGCTAGCCATAGAGCACAGAGTATGGGTGTACAGAATGAGTAGCAGTCATGGTCATGGTTCTCAAAGCAGTGGCAGCCACAGCAGAGGTAACTCATCCATGGACAATGTCAAAGGTTGCACATTACATCATGTTGTAGTCCAAGAAATAGTGTAAGGCCAGAGGGGAAAAATATAACTATCCTCTTTTACAGATGAGGAAATGGGTTGGGAGAGACTAGCATATCTTCTCAAGGTTATTTGTACAAAAAAGCAGACATGGGCCATCAAGTTCCAAAAGCTGCATTCATCCCCTGCTCATCGCTCTGTCATTGTATTTCAAATACCAACCCTCTCCCACAAATGTAGGCACAGACACCCATCTCAACCCATCTCATTGTAGACAATAGCCATTCTACTTGCTGTTGTACCGAGAATATGAACTTGGATAGACTCAGGTCATCTGCACAGGGGCATCAGTGGCTAAAGCATGTGACTCCACATAATCTAAATAAACGATTCCAACTTTACTTCAGGATAAAACACACAGGCAGGCTATCTACAATTTTCTAATCCCTTCAGAAGAGCATGTTCTTCAAATCTTCAACCAAGCACACCCCATGTCCACAGGCTATAATGTCCAGTCTTGGTTTCTTCACAGTAGAGGAAGAAGATCTGAGACATTTGTGAAACAACCTGAACTCAAAGTGCTTTGAATTCTAGTAACTCTTGGTCCTGCACACTTGTCACATGTGTGCCCCGTTCAACAGCGCCTCTCTTGGTGCCTCACTTTCCCTGATATTACCCAAGTGTGTGTGTTGTGTGTGTTATTGTAACAGAGGGACAGTGCCCTTCCTTCTGCAGCCATTGTCTATCAGTTAGTGATATTTAATTCAATTACACAGCAGTGAGAACATAACAATTGGCATAAGCCCATGGGAAAATAAACACCAAACTATGTATAGCAAATAGTTTTGAAATAGTGGTGAAAAGAGCAGCCGTTCTAGCATCCTATCCAGGGGACACACTCGTCAATAAAGTCTGGGCACTGTCTGTGTGCTCAGAGTGAATAGAGAACATTGCGGTTGGTTCAAGAGTTGGCCCAGAGGGTAAAAAAGCTGTTGCTGTGTAAACATTGAGACCTGAGTTTGAATCCTTAGGGCCTATAACTTCAGAGTTCCTATAAGGAGAATCCCTGGAAGCTTGGGCCAATTGGCCTGGCATACAGACAGATGAACAGCAAAAGAGGCCTCATCATAAATAAGGTGGAAGCCAAAGACCTGTACATAAATCTGTGAACACACACACACACACACACACACACACACACACACACACACACACACACACTGACTTGAACATGCACATTTGTTAGGCAGAGATGTATGCAAATAGCTTGTCCTGGATTTTGAGTTTTGTCCTTGCTTATATAATTTAGCATATGATGTGGGAGATTGTTTCATATATTCCTGCACTGTCTGAAACCTAAACCTAATTCAAAGCCCAAAGATAATTCTTCATAATACAACAACAAAAATGAAGAAAACTCTCCTCTACTGCATGAGTAACTGTGCAGGACATGTCACATAACAGATCCCCCAGCAAATGACGTTGCCCAGAACATCAGATGCACAGAACAGAACAGGCACTGCTTAGAAAATGTACTATGTGCTTGCTGCCTTCCCTGAGAAGCCTGTAGTTCTGCGGCTCTTTGCTTTGGAATGTCTTATGGAGAACATGGTGGTAAATGCGAAGGTGCTCAAACAGCACATGTGGGTGTGATGGGCTTCGAAAGGGCACTCTCATTACCAGCTGTGCCCCCGCCTGCCTGCACCACACATACCTCACAGGGAAACTGCTGGCAGCCCTGAGCCATCTTGGCTCACACACTCAGATATTTTTAGGGCTTTCAGGGCAGCAAGCCCCACAATAATGCTTTGGCTATACTTTGGCTACTATTCACGAGCGTCATCCACCTTGGGATGCCCTGAAGGGAACCCCAAATTAGCAGCTTTTCTGGCTTCTCCACATCAGAATCTGTAGAGGAAGGAGAAACTGTTCCTGTAGCTGCAGTCCACACAAATCCTCCATTAGCCCTAGAGATGATCCACTTGGAAAATGGCAATATTTTTGTATGCTGGCCTCAAAGTCCCTGCTTGAAGAATGCTTGTAGTAAAGCTGCATTTCCTCTTGGAGGGTTTTTTGAAGAATGCATGCAGGTAGGAACCAGTTTTCTCTTCCAGAACAGCAAGGGCTATCCGTCAATCTAGTGGCAAGCCGCTCATCAAGTTCCCTCAACAAAGGGTTAGGGCAGTGAGCCCTCACAATAATGTGGAAACAGAAATATTACAAAGTAAAGGCTTATAAAATAATAAAAATTCTACTTACTCCGAATACCTCCCTATGCCTTTGGCAAAATACCTTAAGCATTCCACATACGGCGGGCATTGTCTTTATAAGATGGCACCTCATAAAACGGTATTAAATATCACCAACGGGGCTTCATATTTCATCCAGCAGGGTTTAGGCCAGGCATGTTCTATATCACACATTATTAGAATGACATCTGCTTTGCAAGTTGTGTACCCAGGAGCCTACCCGGATCACTCATTTCAGCGCTCATTCTGGAGGCTTCTGTGCCTTCATAATGCCTAATATGTTTAACTCATTTTGAACAGAAGTCTAAAGCCTGCCACGGCCCTCTGGCCAAAACTGTAGCTGTCAGACAACGGAGCCAGATATCAAACATTCTTCATTTATCATTAGCGGTGATGCAGTTGTCCAGAAAAAAATGTGCCCAGTGTAGTGAGAGGCTGTCAATTGTCCCCCTGTAAAACTCCTCTTCTCAAATAGGGACATTTCTCCGTGGAGGCCTTGCCATTACATTTTGTTCCTTTCCCCACAACACTGAATTTATAATGCAAAGAAAATGGAGAACATATATTCATCCAAATGGCCTCTCTGCTGAGAGATGGATAAGGAGAGCGTCGAGGGCTGCGTCACTGCAGGGTTGTACGTGCCATCGGGGGAAATTAATAGAATCAGCCTGGGAAGAGGGAAATGGGGCCCAGAGTTTCTGTGCTGAGGTCAAATCTGAATATCAAGGCACATGTCTCACAAGTTGGAATTCCCGTTGAAATTGCCACCTTGCCACCAAAGTGGGACACATACCCACCTTGGGAAACAAATTTTCCAACTTCCAGCTCCTTTGACTGCTGTCCAGGATCAAGTGATCCTTATCCCACTGTAAATTGTGCTTCTAGAATCAACAAGCAGCCCCTGAAAACACCCAGAGTTTTCCTAGACATTTGCAGCATTCTGAGGGAACATTTTATAAAGTCAGTTAGTGTCCAGGGTGGTGCTCCTGGCAATAATAGGCACTGAATGACTGGGCTCATGACATCTGCTGGGATCTGAAGTTCTTCACTGGCTAGTTTATCTTCTGCCTCTCAAATATTGCCTCTTCCCATTTAAGCTCTTAACCACATGAGGCACCCTTCCTACAGTTCTGCTAGGAGGAAAAGAGAGTAAGGCAAGCATACTTGAGATGCCCCCAGGTTTGTGCCTGCGCCTTCAAAGGGAGAGGGTGAGGGCGTTAGCGCAGTGACAACACACTGACTTCAAAGGAGAGACTTGGTGAAGCTTTATTCCCATGGTACTTCTGTCAAAGCAGAGTCATTATCCCACTTTACAGATGGGAAAACAGACCACTGTGCCTGAGGCCATGGAGAGGTATCATTCCTGGGAATATGAAAGCATTACCTGCCTGCTCTTCTGGATACTTTCCAAATTCAAATTCCTTTCTTCCAGCAGTAACCGATCTCACGTCAGTGATCCGCAAACTTCATGGTGGTGAAGACAACCAGAGCCCAAAACACATGATGGAGTCGACACCGTCAGAACATGGAGCCTTAGGAGGTTATTCACAGAGTGTTAAGTAAGACTTCGCTCTCTACTTGCCTTTTGCTCTCCAGAGCCTGATCTTGACTTTGCCCGAGATGGGAGGCCTGTAGCCTCAGCACCAGAAGATGAGGGAGGCAAATGACCTGCTCAACAAACAAACTCACTCAGGCCCATTTCCCCAGCACCCACCTCGTGACGTCGCCTGCCCTTCGGGGAGTCTTCTTCTCTCAGGACAGGTTCCCACGAGCTGGATGTTCTGCAAGATCCACCCTGGCTGACGTTGCATGCTTTTAACACCCAATGTACACCACAGTTTCTAGGATCTGGGTCTCAGGTTTCTTAGTTTTTTCATGTCCACAGTTATATTTCCAGTTCTAAAATGTTCCCTTCTTTCCTACCCCAGGTCCTTCTATGAGTTCATGTATAATCAGCTGAATAACTTTTCTGGTGTGGTGTCTTTTTTTCCTCCAAACTACACCATACTACAAAACCCTGGCCTGGGAAAAGCACGATGATGAACTGTTATCATAGCTGTAGCCTCAAATGCAGTCTCCAGGTTCCCTCCTCTTTAGTTTTTCTTCCTTTCCTCCAAGTCTCCCTTCACCCTATTTCCACCTTCTGGCTCCTAGGGATGAACAATTGTGAATTCAGAGCATGTGTTCCTTCCAAACCTCAGAGAATTTAGGGTTTCTAGTGTTCTACTGAAGACTTGACCAACTTTAATATTTCTGTTCTATTCTTTGGCACTGTCCATCCCAAGTTAAGGCTAGCAACTTAGCATTGGAATGGAATTGCAGATAAAATGATTCAATTCAATTAAGAAACACTACAAGTGCGTGCGGCTCATTAAAAGCTAGACATGTGTAAGGCCCCATCTTGGTAAAGTATGGACAACTTAGAGAACAAATACCTGAGAACTTGGTGTCTAAGAGTGCAGAGCAGTGAAGTCATGAGTCCAAGAAAATGGTAAGACCTGTCAGAGGTCAAAAGAGTGGCCTATGCAGGTCACAAGGAAGGAAGCACTTTATGGACAACAGAAGGGCTATTCTAAATATGGGCAGCACTGGGAGGCATTCCCTGTAGCAGTGACACCAGGATCAGAGGCTAGGAATTAATTACATTGTTGTCATTAAGTCATTTGGAGAAATAGATGGATCCTGGAGTGGGTTAGTTTTACACATCATCTTAGTCCTTTGTAGAAAGGATTATATATTATATATTATATATTATATATTATATATTATATATTATATATTATATATTATATATTATATGTTATATATTATATATTATATATTATATATTATATATTATATATTATATATTATATATTATATATATATATATTCTGTCTCCTCATTGGTTCAACAGCTTAAAACTGAAAAAACAAGCAGAGAATGAATATTCATTTAGTAGCTCTTTTCTCCTAGTGCCCCTTAGCAGAGTTATTAGCCGGCCATAGTAATCATGAGCCTAGTTCCCTCAGCAGATAAACAGGGCATGAAGGTGGATAACAGGGAGTCCTCGAAGACTTGGTTAATAGCAGAAGCAAACAGTATCTTCACTATACATATAAAGTCACTCTCATTCTGTATTTTTGTAAAGTGAAGACAAATCTTTACAACATTTTCCTACAAGGTTTTTTGAAGATGCTGAAGAGCAGCCAGTTCTCTTTTTACTATCTTACCTTTTCACGTTGCTAATCCACCTTCATGGTCTCCACTGCCCAGAGCTTTGTCCTCAGATGTCTGTGTTGGGAAGAAAAAGCAACCACATGTTGAGGTGCCCATTGAAAATGTTTCCATGCTAGTAAGAGCATGTTTCTAAATTCCACATTCATAAGGTGCCAGCAATCCACCCCAAGTGGTAATGTTTTTGACACTGTAACAAACAGATAGTATAGTTGTTTCATGTTTGTTGGGGAACAGAGGATGGACACATCTTTAAAATCTGCTCTTAAGTCATCCTGAGTAGTCCTTACTCTGCCTCATTATGAGTTCAGCCTTCATTTCAGAACCCACCTATGAAAGAGGTAAAAACCTAAAAAATTGTAAGTTTCATGAGGACAAGGATTTTGTCTGATCATTACATCCTGAAATCCCAAAGCTATCAGACAGTACACATTTAGCAGCTCAGTGGCCAGCCTCCTGAAGCACGGCAGTCTGGGCTCTTTGGAGAGTGCTTTGTACTGGCCCTAAGAAATATAAATTACAGACTTCCCTGGCCTCAGAAATTCTTCCATCTGTCACACAAGCTTTCTCTGTGCCTTCCTGGCAGTCATTTCAATTTCCATGACATAAAAAAAGAAAGAAAAGAGAAAGAAGGGAGAGAAAAGAAAAAGCAAAAAGGAAGAAGAAAAATAAAGTGTGGTCTATGCCACAACTTGGGGTTTGGTTTAATGAAGATTTTGATGTGAGAACTATACAATGACCTCAAGTTGGAGGTGCATTTTTTATATTGAAGGTGAGAGACCAATTAACTCCTTAAACAGATGGTTATCATACGATAACGGAGGTGCCTGTCCTATCCCTCGCCTTAGAAAGTCATCCTTTTTCTAATGTCTTTCTCTACAGAGAAAGGATATTATGCAGACAGATTGCGGGGCCCGGACATCTCTGCAAAGTGGAGTTTATAGCAGGACATCTGGAGCCTGGCATCTTGTTCTTGGATAACTGGTCAGACTCAGCCCTTAAAAACTGGCTCCAGAACAAAATATAGGGGAAGGATTTCAGGTGCAGACAGAAAAACAAAGCTGATAAAATTCTCAAGTTCTGGACTCCATCCCAAACTGGAAATGGTAGACCTGCTACAGTTGGCCTTCAATTACCTGCAAGTAATTGTTCCTTTCTGTGGCACAGAAACTTAAATATAAGAAAAATAACACGGGTTTGGGTATTTTCCCTACACCAGAGATGGAACCCAGAGCCTTGCACATACTAAGCAAGCAATCTACCCAGAGCTACAGCCTTAGCCCAGCAAGACACCCTTGGAATTGATAGTCTCTGATTAAGACCCACCTCTGTGCTTTATAAGAAAGGTGGCCTCAGTCCAGTTGATTGAACTTCCCAACTACAGTCCCTGGTCCTATAAAGTGGAACTAATATTCAGAATGTAAGAGAGAGGTGAATATTACATGGTACTACAAGGGAAAAATCATGATTTCTAGCTGCCACCACCACAAACAAAATCAAACCAAATGGCAAGAAGCCAGGCAGGGCAGGCTAGCATCTTACTATTGTCCTCAGAGAAAAGGTAAGTAGTCACGTGTAAAGCACCCTGAGTGCTCTTGTCCTTAGAGTCAATACAATTTTAAGATCAGAAACCTGATAGAAGCTTTATAAACAGGAGTTAGATGCATAAGCTTGGGCAAGACTCATAGCCATCCCGAGGCTCAGTTCATTCATGCATAAAATGAGACAATGCCTCCTTTATTGATATGATAGGATTAAATGCCTCCTTTATTGATTCTGATTAAAGACTAGAAGTCATCAAGTTTAGAAGAGAGTCTGCCCACGATGAGCATTTGTTCCTCCCTTCTTTCTCCTGTTTCTTTTTCATTTTCCTTCTGTTTTAGCTCTACATCCTCAACAGTTCTTTGAGGCATTCTCAGGAACAATCCTTGTCAAGCCTCTAAAATGAACTGTACCAGGACATCTGTCCTGGAGAACCTGAGCTTGCATCTCTGCTCAGAAAGCCCAATACTCCATTCCCTAGCTGGAGAAATAAAAAGCAGGAGGGAATCTTGACGCCTGCCCAGACTTACTGCTTCCAGGTCCCTGGTCCAGGACTCTGGTTCTTTCTGTCATGCTGACCCAGTTTCTGTATCTATAACATGGAAGGATGAGTAGGTTTCGCCATAGCTCCAACAAACTACAGCTTCTAGTTGATGCTTCACGTGCTCACTCATGCAGTTTCCTATTCTAAAACCGCCCTCCCCTGAGCCGGCACAGCCATCAGCATGCGCTTGAATGGAATGCGCTTTTTTGTAGTTGCTTACTAAATAAATTAACAAACGCACATTAGTTAGACCAACCAAACAGGATTCCCTGGGACTGTACTACGATCTCCATGGATTTCTGTAGCCTAGCATGTCTTCTCACTTTTCCGAATTTTCCTGGTCACATAGTGCAGGCCACACAGTAGACTATTCATCTCTCCCACTAGTTTCCTCAAAGCAGTGTTAGAACCTATTGACTGCCTAGCCTTATACCCAGCAGTGGATGAGTATTTCAATCGTAAATCCTCAGCATTTAAGTGAGGATTAATTAATTAATTAATCAATTAATTCTAAGCAATTAAGTAAGATGTTTATCTTGTAGCGAAATATTAACTAACTCTTAAATCACTTGAAATCAAGGATTTTTATTTTTAAAAATACTCCATACATTTTTTTAGTGCCAGGTACAAAATATAATAAATATCTGAAATACATGTTATTCCTTATAAATTTTAAATCCGTGTTTGTGATGAAGTTCTTCTGGACAAACACCAAGAGATGGTCTTCAATAAAACCGATAACTAGAACTATTCCTTAGTCTGGTAAGGCACTCCATTAAAATGATTCTTTAAAGGTATAGGGAGCTCAAAATGACTATTTCAAATGATTTCATGCTTAACTACATGAAAACAAAGGGACTTTCTTTTTCCCCTTTGGATGATTCCTTCCTTCAAGAAATTTGTGACATTCTGCAAATGTTGCCTTACAAAACGTTCCAGATTTGGAAGTAAGAGAGAGGGAGAGGGCGACAGTGGACTGCTGCTTTGATCTCCACACCTGTGACTATCAGTCCTGTTTGTTCCTCACATACATGCCTAGCTTCCTTTTCTTCTCTTGGAAGGAGACCACAAAGTCTTGCTAGCAAAGGGTAAGATACTGTGACATGGAAGCCCCTTCCACCTGATTAAATATCAAGGAAGACTTGCCCTCAGTAAGCTGGGGTTTGGAATAAAACCTCTAGAAGTTTATACTCCCTAGTCTGCTGAGGGCCATGTTCTGTGGAGAAAGATAGTGCTAATAAATTGAAATCCACCACAATGCGTAGATACAAAGAAGAACACCACAAAGATTATCCTTTCACCCATTTACAGAAAGCCATCTGAGCATCCAAGAGGGTAAGGCAACCTCAGCAGGCCCAAGCAGGCCCCAGCAGACCCTAACAGGCCTGAGCATGTCCCAGCAGACTTCAGCAGACCCCAGAAGACCCCAGCAGGCCCCAGCAGACCCTGGGGGGCTCCAACAATTCTTGAAGGTCAATTATGCCTGTGGCTATCATAGTTCAGACTGTTGCTAGGGGCTTTAGTACAGCTCGTACTTTTAACTCAGCACAATCTTTTGTAAAGAAATAATCACTCTAAGTTTCCAGAAACACCCAACTGATCCTTTGGACCCAAAGTTATTCCAAGGTGACTAAACAATCTCTTATTTTCAAGGATGGAGACAAAGCTCGTGAGCACGAGTAACCAAGTGAGTTTCATTCCTTTTAAAACATTATTCCTAATAGGTTACTGCTCTGTAGTAGGCGATTTTCAAGTTATATTAAGCAATGAATGATTTCTCTGAACTTTGTCCTTTTCCTATGCAGGATTATTGTAAAAGTTGGTGGGAGCTGGAGCATTTGATGTATCTATATACAGATACTGTAGTGGTTTGAAAGAAAATGGCTCCATGGGGAATGGCATCATTAGGAGGTATGACTTTGTTGGAGTAGGTATTGCCTTGTTTGAGGAAGTGTGTCACTGTGAGGTGAGCTTTGAGGACTCTTATGCTCAAGCTGTGCCCAGTGACACAGATCACTTCCTGTAGCCTGAAGATTAAAATGAAGAACTCTCAGCTCCTTCTCCAGAACCATGTCTATCTACACACTGCCATGAAGATAATGAACTAAACCTCTGAAACTATAAGCCACACCCAGTTAAATGTTTTAGTTTATAAGAGTTGCCAGCATCACGGTGTCTCTTCACAGCAAAAGAAACCCTAACCAAGGTGAAGGCTTTCAACCCACTCTCACTTTGTTAGGGATTATTTCATTTTCAAGCTCAAAGAGAAGGAGTTTGCCTTTTCATGATTCTCCCTTTTCGTTTTATGATGATCTTCACATGGGGCTGATAAATTCTCAAATAGTACACTTTCTGTATTTTTTCCAAATTTGTTCCAAGAAAATAAAATAAAACAGGTCATGCATCTCTGCTTCATCCTGACATCAAACTAGATATATGATATCCCAGAGAGGTACCAGGGGTCCACCTGTGAGAACAGTGTGGTAATCAGACAGAAGTGAAGGCAAGCTGGAAGTAACAAGTCCAGCTTCAACATCTCCTACCCTGTCACTCTTCCTGTTAATCCAGTAAGACACCAGTTGGATGCCTATTACTCCCCACTCTTGCCTTCAAGGATTTCCAATAATGATAGAGAAAGATATCATTGAAACTAGAGCAGACTAAGACACAAGTGTGGGTGAAATTATTAAGGCCACTCCACATAGTTAAAAGGGAGGTTTATTTTGTGAGGTAGCTTACAAGTGAAGGGATAGGTAACAGGTAATAGGTCTGGTGTGGCACAGTCCAGCGGTGTTTTCTGGAGAACTCTGCTCAGTCTACCTCCAGTGTCCAGGGTCCAGGAACCAAGAGAGCGGGCCCATCTGAATCTCAGGTCTTCAGGGTCCTCTCTCGGCCCCGCCTTGTAGGCGTGACAGTTACTGAAGCCTCAATGGGGGTTGGAACTTCCAGGTCAAAGCTGAAATGGCTACCCACTACACACAAGGAAGACACAGTTAATGAGGTGATGTAGATCAGATGACTGTTGATTCATACAAAGACCCAGAAAAGCTTCAGCAAGACCAAAGATTGTATTACGACTTCAAAACAGCCCTGACTGATAAAAACATCACATGTTCTAATCCAATAGTCTGTCAGTGAGTAAACAAAAAATCATTAGCATATAGAAAATATAGAAAAGCACATTTTTAATTGGATTATTGGATTTGTTTGATGCTTAGTTTCCTGAGTTCTTTATATATTTTAGAGATGAGTCCTCAGTCAGATGTGGGATTGATGAAGATTCTTTTTTTCCCATTTCTGTAGGCTGCCATTTTGTCTTATTGACAGTGTCCTTTCCCTTACATAATCTTTTCAATTTCATGAACTCTCATTTATTAATTGTCTATCTCAGTGTCTGTGCTACTGGTATTCTATCCAGGAAGCAGTCTCTTGTGCCAATACTTTCAAGGCTGTTTCCTATTTTCTCTTCTATCAGGTTCAGTATAACTTCAGGTTGAGGTCTTTGATCCTTTTGGACTTGAGTTTTGTGCAGGATAATAGATATGGAACTATTTGCATTTTTCTATATGCCAACATCCAATTATGCCAGCACCATGTATTGAAGATGCTTTTTATTTCCCATTGCATAATTTTGGCTCTTTTGTCAAAAATCATGTGTTCATAGATACATAGATTTATGTCAGGGTCTTTGATTCAATTCCATTGGTCTGTCTGTCTGTTTTTATGCCAATACCAAGCTGTTTTTATTATTATAGCTATATAGTAGAGCTTGAAATCAGCGACAGTGATACCTCCAGAAGTTCCTTTATTGTACAGGATTATTTTGGCTATCCTGCGTTTTTTGTTTTTCCATGTGAGGTTGAATATTGTTCTTTCAAGGTCTGTAAAGAATTGTTTGAATTTTGATGGAGATTGCATTGAATCTGTAGATTGCTTTTGATAAGGTGGCCATTTTTACTATGTTAACCTACTAGTCTGTTGTGGGATATTTGTACACTGTGTGAAAATATATTGCTGCAATTGGTGTAATAAAGAGCTGAATGGCTAATAGCTAGGCAAGAGGTATAGGTGGGACTTTTGGGCAGAGAGAGCTCTCTGAAAAGAAGAAGTCAGATGTGGAGGAAGCAACATGGCAGTTCAGAAAGATGAAGTAACAAGCCATGTGACAGAACATAGATTAAAATAAACAGGTTAATTTAAGTTATAAGAGCTAGTGGGACAAGCCTAGACTAATGCTGAGCTTTCAGAATTAGTAATAAGTCTCCATGTTGTTATTTGTGATCTAGTATCTCAAAGAAAAATCTGACTACATATGGTGTCCAATGTGGGGCACAGATATCCACATAGGGCCCAAGGAAGTAGTCTTTGGGGTAGGCTCGGAGTACAGAGGCATGGCCCTTTGAAGAGGCCTTGCTGCACAGCCAAGCATTTGAGCAACAAACACTGGGTACAAACTATTCAGGCAGACAGACACAACACATTCTCAGAGCTGGGGCAGATAAATGGGGCTCCGAGTTCTGTGCCTGCCAGCATAAGGCTAGGCTCTTATGGAACTGAGGGAGGCAAAGCCAGCTGCCAGCATGCCATATGCTAAGCAGAGTCATATGGTGGTAACCTAGCAGTTTAAGATTTGGCTTACATGGTCAGAGGAGGCTGCAGATGTGGAAAAAAAAAATACAGGTCAAGGTCAAGGCTGACAAAATCTCTAAACAGGTAACAATGTGTTTAAAAATGTGCTTAGAGGCTAAATAAAGAAACCAATAAACTAAAATCTTTAAAGAGATAGTAAAGTAATACAAAAAGAATAAGCCCGCAGAGTGATAGTGGCACATGCCTTTAATCCCAGCACTCAGGAGGCAGAGGCAGGCAGTTCTAGGCCAGCCTGGGCTAGAGAGTGAGTTCCAGGAAAGACACAAAGCTACACAGAGAAACTCTGTCTCTCTGTCTCAAAAAACAAAACAAAACAAAAAGCCATGTAAGGATGGGAAATACATAGGGCATCTGCATCCTGTATGGTACTTTGTTGACTTTGAATTTTTTAAATGCTAATGTACAAAAACAATAGCTGCTGAGAGAAATTGAATTATAAAAACTGCTAAATTAAACCAGCTTATGTATTTCATGAATGTCTTCACTTCAGAATAGAAGTAAAAAAAATATGTTGCATTGCAGGGGAGGTTATGCCTTCGCTTCCACAGGAAACAAAAAGTTACAGTTCTCTTCAAAATTAATGAAGGTCAGATTTGATTGGGGGATATCTCTTGAAAATCTTGACTACAGACATGAAAAACGAAATCAGGAAACTCTGCAGGACAGGTGACATGTATGCTGATCCCCCTGCATGAGAACAGCTCTGAGACTGGAAGAGACATGACAAATCTTGTTGGCTACAGAATCCTCACATAACATGTCATCCTGTCATATGGCGTAGATAGAGGTTTGGTTATCCAGTCCAAATGGACTTATAAAGTTGACAGATGCCTTCACTAGCTCAAACACAAAACAAAAAACATCTTTAGCTGACTTGAACATGCCGCACATTTCTTACTTGTGTTACTACAGATATACCTTTAAAAGTTTATGTGTTTTCAGAAAAAAAAAGGTGCAGACACCGATAAAGACAAGTAGCCCAGGTTATCTAGCTTCTCAGAATGCCTCTGTTGCAGTTCTCTCAAAAATCTACACCCAGAACAACTTCAAGTTATGGTCCAGCCTCACAGACTATCCAGCCAAGACTTCAGGTAAGGGCTACACTTTCTCATCACATAGAGACTAAAATGAAAATAATACAGCTAGCTCTCCCAGGACTTGAATATTATCTTAATTTTCTCAGGGTCCCCTGAAAATTCCATCACCCCCAAGACAACAAGAAGCAGTCTTGAGAACATAACACCCACATTCCCAAGAGGAAGAATAGATGGTTTTGGTCATTTGGTGGGTTATGGATGTTTACCATCATTTAGGGGGAGTTGGTTACAAATTGTTATTGGCCATGGGGCAGAAAAATGCTGAACAAAGGAGATTAGATTCAAGGATCTCTTTCTAAAGGAAAAAAGGGGGAATATGGTATAGAAAAATATAGTATAGAAATGATGGAATAAAGGAGTGGATTGTTGAGTCTAATTTTGAACAACCACCAGTCTCAAATATTTTACATTGGTATGGATTTTCATATATTGATAAATTTAAGGTTATTTTTTTGTATACTGTATATATTCTTTGTATACTGTTTCTATTCTTGTTAAAGGTATTGTACCTATATAACTCATCTAAAATATATTGTAAAGTTTCAGTCCTCGAAAGATATTTAGGATAATAAAGAAATATAGGTTAGTAGTTAGTTATCTATAGCAATCAAAATTATAGTCATGCTAGGTATGCTTTCAAGGTCAAATATATATATATATATATATATATTTAAATAGATACACAATCTTCAAATACTTCAAAGACCTGCGAATATGGCATCTAAAATGTTTAATAACATAAGGCTTTTTATGACAGTGAGACATGTCTGTTCCTGGCAGCACCAATTTACCTCAAAAAAGGATGAGAGACATTGAAGAACCTCCATATGGAGTTTGCTTTCAGTGTGGCAAAGAAACTGCCCTTGCATCAACTGCTGACAGCATGCTGTCCAAACTGGGCATGCAGGACACAAAAGAAGGCAGTTGCCGAACTTTGCCAAGACAAGGTAGAATAGTCTTTCAAAATTCCTGCTTCACAGAAAAATCTGTCAGATATTCTAGTTCCACAGGCCAAAGACAAATGCCCTAATGTTGCAGAGGAAACTTAGGATGACTATCCAGGCAGCCAGATGTCTCTGTCATTTCTTTAGCTTTGGAAGTTGCTTGCTCTGAACTTCCTGTTTACTCAGGTAGTATTATATCCTTCTTGGGTTTCTGATGAACTTCAAGAAGAGATAGTTATAGTTACAACTATCCTTGTTACCAAATTCAGAAAAGAAACACAAAAAAGATATAAAGTGTGTAAGGTTGAGAGACATAAAAGCTTAAATTATTTATCTAAGAAAATTTTTTGGGGTCTAAAAAGATAGTTTTAGGATGGTAATATGAGTTATGATAAAGAATGGTTTAGGTACAAAATTTTAAATTCCTCAAGATAAGGTAGATAATAGAGTATTTTCTCTGAATATGCCAAATATAAATGGACTGGACATTGTGAATGTAATTCTTACCTGATGATTGTTCTTACTATATATAGTTTACTGTGTCAGAGTTAAAATCATTCCTTTTTATTTAGACAAAAAGGGGGAAATGTTGTGGGATATTTGTACATGGTGTGAAAATGTATTGCTGTGATTGGTGTAATAAAAACTGAACAGCCAATAGCTAGGCAGGAGGTATAGGCAGGACTTCTGGGAAGAGAGAGAACTCCAGGAAGAAGGTGGAGTCACCAGGCAGACACGGAGGATGCAGCATGGGCAGTAGGGAGAAATGAGGTTAACAAGCTACACAGCAGAATGTAGATTAAAATAAATGGTTTAATTTCAGTTATAAGAAATAATGGGACAAGCTTAAGCTAAGGCTGAGTTTTCATAATTAATTATTAGTCTCTGTGTTGCTATTTGTGAGCTGGTGGCCCAAAGGAAACTGACTACAACGATCCATGAACATGGGAGATCTCTCCATCTTCTAATATATTCTCTAATTTCTTTCTTCAAAGACTTGAAGTTCTTGCTCAACTCTGTTCAGAACAGTGTTATTTGTAATAGCCAGAACCTGGAAACAAACTAGAAGCCCCTGAACCAAAGAATGGATAAATAAAATGTGGTACATTTATACAATGGAGTATTACTTAACTGTTAAAACAATGACATCAGGAAAACTGAAGGTAATGGATGGAACTAGAAAACATCATCCTGAGTGAGGTAACCCAGAACCAGAAAGACAGACATAGTAGGTACTCACTCATAAGTTGATATTAGCTATAAAGTAAAGGATAACCATGCTTCAATTCACAGCCCCAGAGAGGCTAGGTAACAAGGAGGGCCCAAAAGGGGAAGTGGACTCATGGATTTCCTTGGGGAGGGGAAATAGAAGAGATCTCCTGGGTAGACTGGAGACCAGCGAGGATGGGAACATGAGGAAACAGGTTAAGGTGTGGATGGAAGGGGAGAGTAATGAAAGATGTCTCGATGCTTCTATGGGTGGAGTGGGGGAGGTCAAGTAGAAAACTCGTGCAAAGGAAACTCCCATGAATTTATAAGGATGACTCCAGGTAAGACTCTTAGCCATAGTGGATAGGTAGCCTGCACTAGCCATCTCCTATAATCAGATTGGTAACTACTGCAATCGTCATCAGAAAGCCTTTATTCAGTGACTGACTGATGGAAACAGATGCAGAGATCCACAGCCAAACACTGGGCTGAGCTCAGGGAATCCTGCTGTAGAGAAGGAGGGAGGATTGTACAAGCCAGGGATGTCAAGGTCATCACAAGGGAACCCACAGAAACAACTTACCTGGGCTTATAGGAACTCATAGACACTGGACCAACAGCTAGGGAGCCTGCATGGGACTGACTTAGGCCCTCTACATCTGTGTGACAGTCGTATAGCTTGATCTACTTGCAGGACTCCTAGTGGTGGGAACAGGATCTGTCCCTAATGCTTTGGCTGGCTTCCAGAAATCTATTCTTCATACTGGGTTGCCTTGCCCAGCCTTAACACAAGGTCCTACCTCAACTTGATACGCCATGCTTTGTTGACACCCACAGGAGGCCTACCCCTTTCTGAACAGAAACAGAGGAGGAGTGCAATGGGGATTGGGGTGGGGTGGGGCGGAGGTGGAGGGAGGGAAGGGGAGGAGAGGATCGAAGGGAAACTGTAATCAGGATGTAAAATACATGTATAAATTTAGTTCATAATAAGAAGAAAATAGAGAAAAGCACAAAGTATGAAAGTCACTCATAACTTGACCATGATCTCATCTACTGAAGTGATTAAAGAACATGTGAGTCCTTACTTTACTGCTGACCCCAGCCTCCAAGGGTTAACAGACAATTCATATAACTTCATATAAATTCACTTGCTCTCCTATAAATGTACCATCTACCCCCACAACATGCACACAGAACAGCTTGGAGTCTAACTGGCTTCTGTGCTCAGCTCAGCCACCTCCAGTTGCTTACCCAACTAATCTACCTATTATTTTCATAATATGTAGAGTTAATAAATGTCTGTATTCTAGAACTATTTCAAGAACTAAATGAGAAAAAAATGCATAGGACCTTAGTACACAGGAAGTCCCAAAGTACCCAGTAATGTAATGCTAGAAGTAGAACATATCAATACATACAAAGAAATCCAGCCTAAAAAGTAACATTTAGCTACCTAGTACACTGCATTGTTTCCTAATAAATGACATTTTTCCACAAAGTGGTCCATATTGGTGACTTTGATTTATTATTTGGTGATTATGTGACAGTATTAATCCAAATTTTACTCAACCTAATCTCAAGTATCACTATGAAACTTTGTATCTGTACATTTGTGCATTTCTTCTAATTTTTATGTAGAACAGATTCCTAAAAATGTGACTTCCAGGTCATATACATCTTGATTTTTTTATAAGATAGCAACAAATTCTCTTTCAAATAGTTGACACAATTGATGTCCCACAACTTCCACATAAAAGTACCCTTTTGGTCTGCCAGCACTGACAGAGAAATCTTTTGTTTTTGTTTGAATTTATTGAGTATTAGTGGAAAAGAACACTGAGACGAAATTAAATCATTTATTTATCATTTGTCAAGATTCATGTATTTTTTTGAGACAGGGGTCTCATTATATAATCTTGGCTGACCTAGAACTTACAATGTAGATGAGGCTTTCCTTGAAATCACAGCAATCCACCTGCCTCTGCCTCCCAAGTGCTGGCATTAGAGGCTTGTGCCACCATACATGGCTCTAAGCAGGATTTATAGTGGTCTATAGAATATTTAAATTTAAATATATTTATATTTATTTCACTGGTCATAGCTTAATACACCTCAGTTTTTCTGTTATCATTTGCTTTTATTTAAATTATATTTCATATCATTTTATTGCTGATCTTTGAGGACTTTATTTTATATATTAATTTTGTGAGGAATAAGCAAGTGTATCCTCTATGTGCTATCTTATAACTTAGTCTAATATTGAATAGAGTTTAGATTCATGAAGATAGAAACGGAAAGAATTTTAAAAAGAAGACAAGAATGTTCCTTGAGAACAGAAGTGACACTCTGAGATTGTTGTAGAGTTTGTGGCTGTAATGCATATGGATGTGTAGCTAAAGAAGTATTTCCACATAACTGAGCTTAAATGTCATCCTACAGGATATGAGCTTTATGCTGAAATCAACATCATGTTACCAAATATTAAAGAACAAGAGTGTCAGGGCTACCTTGAGAGTCCTACTTGAGGTCCATGTTCCTCAGCTGGGATAAGAACAACTAGATCATGGTGCCCAGACCTGCAGGGCCTCCAACTTTACAGCCTTGGTGGTCACTGGAGCTGCACATTGGAAGTATTGATCAGAGGTCCTTCAGAGAATTTGAAGAAAGCTAAGAAGATAATCCTCAGTGGATTCCCATATTTAAAAAATCTTGATATGTGATGCTAGGTGCAGAGTTGTAACAATACTTATCCAGGGACCCCTTAGTGCTGCCATTGCTCTTGATTATGTGACCCCAGAGGTTACTACTTATGGAACTTGAAACTTGAAACTGTTGCACACAGTGTGGGGTAAGCCAGCCACAGCCTAGTTATGACTTCAGTTGTAGACAGGAATGTGTTCTGCAGGATCTGGTCAGACCTACAGAATTTTCCAAAGCAGCATGGTCCATAGAAATGCAAGGCAAGTCACAAACACTGTTACAAATGAGATGTATCTCATATTTAGAATGGAAGTGGAACTCTGTGATTGTTGTAGAGTTTGTTGCTAGGATGCGCATGGGTTTAAGAGTAAGCCTAGTACGGATCATTTGAGGAATGTTTCAGTTAGAAAGCCTATTCATGATTGTGGCCTAATACTTTTAAATGAAATTGCCCAGGTAATTGATCTTGATATACTTAAGATTTCTAGTAGCCACATTTGAAAAGCAAAAGGAGGATGGATAAAACTCAGGCTATAACATATTTATCTAAGGAAAGACATCCAAAATATAACAATGTCGATATGATCTCTGTAAAAAGAAAAAAAGTTACTTCAAGCTAATTTCTTAAAATCTTGTGTGTGTTTCATAGTTACATTCACCCTCAACTCAGCTAGTCACAGCACAAGTGTTCAACAGGCATGTGTGCCTAGTAGCCACCATGTTGGAGAGCACACTCCTAAGTCATCTCTTAACATAGCCCTTTCTCTCAAGCCATTTTCCTCCCAGCATTTCCAATTAAGCCTAATTAGGCATCACTAAACATGCCGACTCTCATGATGTACCCAATCCTCTTCTTAATGAACTCACTACAATCCAAATCCACAACGGTGAGTGTTCTCCCCGTAGATCACTAGACGTTAAGCCGAGAGTCCTGTTGCAGAATAAGAAATACTTTGTGTGTGTGTGTGGGGGGGGGGGGTTCAAGTGTCTGAGAGGAAGAGAGGGGCACCCCTTTCAAAGCAGGACAGATGCCAAATATCACAGCATTTGAGAGAAGAAGTGAATGCAGAGGTAAGTTTTCACGTGGCTGCTACCAGGAAATTCAAAGTTTGCCATCATTTACTGAGCAACTCCTTCACTTTAATTTAAAAGTATTAGGCCACAATCATGAAGAGTCCTGCTAACCCAAACATTCCTAAAATAATTGGATACTAGACTTGTCCTCATTTTCAATCATCTTACAACTAGGTGAGGAGTGGTGAGAACCAGAGCCCCAGAAATATAATCTAAGAATAAATGTTACGTTTCCAGAATACAGTTAACTTGTGAGATAGTAATACAACTGCTTCTATCCCAAGCCTAAATGCTTAACAGGAACATCCCCAAGAAGTAGAAACAATTTAAATATGACTCTTTATTTTGCTAAATGGAGGAGTGGAGGTTAACAATTAAGTGTGAAGAAAAAATGAGAAAACAAAATAGCACCTTGAAATATTTATTCCTAACTTGATAGAAAAGTGGCATTTGTGCTTTCTCTAAAGACATTAGTAAGTAGTGCAGAGAATCAGCCTATGGCCACATGCCACAGAAAGGCATTGGATTTGCAGGGGTTCAGAGACCAGCCGACTCAGGGAACCTGGCTCTGATTCAAACCCCTAGGAATTCTCTATTCTTTCCTTCCAAATGAAAGGAAGGCATGCTTGGTGGTGTCACGATTGCAGCTATAAGCAGCAGCTTTCTAATTAAAAATAAACTGGGTCCATTATTTCTATTTACAGCTTTTCTACAATTTAGCAGCCATGAAGAGATAGAGAGAGATGCTGGAAGCATATGTTTAGACTCCCAAATGCTTCTGAGAGCATCATTAGGGTAAACATCCTGCGAATGTGTTTCTTTACCTTCGCTGCCATCTCCAAAGGGCTGCCCAAGCTGTGCAGGGCGGCACTTGCAGCATAAACATATTTATCTTTAGAAGGAATGGTCCAGAAAAGATATGGCTGTGATTAAATGAGTAACTACAAAGAGCTGTACTTTTGACTCCACATATTCTCTCTTGCAGTATGCTAACATTTTTACCACAGTTATTGAAAAATGGCAAGAGGAAGGAAGATAAAGGCAAGACAGGAAATGGGGAGACGTTGGGAGGTGGAACAGGGACAAAGAACATGTAGAAGGCTTCCAGGTGGTGCCTTGGTGGAATTTCAGTATAAAAGATGTCTAAATGTAATTACTGAATGGATCTTGCAAAGATCAACAGCAATCTTGCAGGTGTTTTGAATGCTTGTCTTGTGGGGCATATGAGCAGAGTTCTTTATCCTCAGCACTACTGACATCTTGCTGCCCTGTCCTGCATGCTGCAGCATGTTAGCAGCATCTCTGGCTTCAAACCTACTAGATACCAGTCGTTCCCATGCCTCCTGGCCATTGTAGCAAACAAAAGTGTCTCCAGATACCGTGTACTGTCCCTGATGCCCAAACTGCCCTTGGTTGAGAACTCCCAGTGGCTCGGAGACCGTGCTCCACGTCTGCAACTCATCTTAAAGCATCAGTGTCCACTACTGATCCAGAACCTCTGCCCTCAAGTTGCTCCCGATTTAGTATTAGGATGAAAGTTAAAAGTTATAAGGTACTGAAGATGGTAGGTTGAACCTAAAAAATAGGTGGACATTCTTTTCTGAGAATATTCAGAAAATGTACCTTTAACTTTAATTGCCACAAAGGTTAGACACTTAGAAAAGTTCTCAGAGAAAAGCCCATTAAACTCAGCAAGGGCTTCTGCTCTGCTAGTGGGTTACATATTAAAGATGAATTTGAAGGCTCTCAGAGAAGCAGCGAGCCTGGCCCCTATACATCTTTGCTGACTTCATAAAAAACAAGGGTGCCACTTCATGACCTGCGTGCTCTCCAAGAAGACTGTGTAACATGCAGTATGCCTTCGATCCAAATAAACTCCCAGATTATTAAAAGGATGTTTTTTCCTCTTGAGGTCAAGGTGAGTCGCCAAAGCTTTTTCCCTGTTATTAACCAAGCACTAGATGTACAAGGCTTAGATATTAAAAGGCATTAGCCAAGGCCTCGTGGTCATCCAGTGTAGAGCAAATGCAAAAGTGAAGGGAGACTGCAGTACCGACAGCAAGGAAATGGCCCGAGATATCAGAATCTACGTATACAATCCCATTCAAATTCCTCTGGCCAAGTAGCAAGGCAGGAGAGCCAGGTTGCTGAGCTCCTGAGGCCAGCCTCTCCCCGGGGTAATTCTAAGCAGGAAAAAAATCCCTAACTACTGACTTACCTCGACCCAAAACTGCTGACAAGTTGCTACATTCTTTCAACAATCTGGTGTTTATTTCCACCAAGAAATATGGTACTTGTAGCACAATAAAACGGGCCCCCTCCTGAGCTCAAACTCCCCCCTACTCCTCCGAAAACAATGGAGCCAGTTTGGACTATTCACAGGCATTTGGAAAAAACCAACAAGAACATTACAGTAAATCCAAGCTGAAGAAGCATGTGGAGCTAAGAAACCCAGGGAGCATCATGGTGCTAGCTCCACCGTGTCTAAATGACAATGTTCACACAGATTCGGCTGACAGAAAGCCTAAGAGCAGGGATAGAAGTGGTTTTTTGACATCAGAATGAGCCCATGATTCCAGCATCCTTGCTAAAGGCCTTTTACTGTTGTTTCTGCTGCTTGTAGGAGTGGTCAGACCAACGCTCAGTGAGCATCCTTGCCAGAATTTTCCCTGTTTGCCATCAACACAAACATTGGCTAGGCAAAGGGGCAGAGCAGAGCTAGGACAATGGATACACGCAAGCTGGGACACCCTACTCTGTCCAGACACCAGACCTTGTGATGATGAAGGGCTTGTGATGACCCTCCAAGTACAAGCAGAGCAGACAGGACCTGATGTGGTGGCTGTCTCCCACAACATTAATGGCACCTCCAACCAGGGTCAGGCCTGGGAAGAAGGTCTTCTCATAATTAGCTCTGTCAGTGATATACGGATACACCCCTCCCTTTGACCTTTATCCTGCATGAGACCTAGGAATTGAGAATGACTTAGGCTCATTCCAAAGTCTCTCATCTTGCTATTTATTTCTTTCTATGATAAAACCAGTAGTCCAGCATCCACGCACTGTTGTCCTTCACATAAGTGTATCACTGTGTCTGGCCACGACTGAACTTTGGGGCCCAGCTGCAGGAAGTATGAACTGACAACGTGACTAAAGGTAAGGCTTTTCTCTGTGGTGGAGAGTAAGGGAAGCTCTGACCAGCTGAACATCACACTTGAAGCTCCCTGTCCCGACCACTGCTGGAGGCACATGGGCAGGTGGGAAGGTTTTCCCTAGGAAGCTGGTGTCCAGTGGGAACTTCCTTCCCCATAACCAGGTGGGAACTGGGGAAGTCTTCTCAATGGAATCGAAGCAATTCCATTCTGGGTCAGTGAAAAGCTTTCTTTTCCTGTCTACTGGCTGACTAAAGAGGACCTTGAGAGATGCTTCATAAGACTGAAAGCTTTCTAAAACCCAGCATTACTCATGCAAGATTGTTTTATGAATAAGGAATTAATTTCTAGAATGCTGAACAATTAAAATTTTAGGACAGCCTTGTTTAGTGCTAGCTCAACAGAAAAGAAGATACTTGGTCTAATGTTCATGAACATTGTAAACAGACATTTACTGTCTGGATCCAAAGACAGGAGGGCCACACAACAGTAAATGACACGCCACCACAGTATAGTCTCTGGCCCTCAACCCCAATCTCAGGGCAACTTCTTCGAGTGTCACTGTGTCTTCTTCAAAAAACTCTTGCCTGATTCTATGTATGACTTCAGACATTCTTCACAAACCTCTTAGATTTTTTTTATAGCCTCCTTCATTAAGAGAAGCAGAAGATAATCCTGTCATGTTTCTAGGTAAGATGCCAGCTCTTTCTTAAGAACAGGGGTTGAAGGGCCCAGTCTGATGCAAGTCTTGTTCAGATAACCACAGCTGCCCTTGGGCCTGACGACATCTCACCATGGGGGCGGGGGGGGGGGGGGGGCGGGAGAGGCACCACCCCTCCAGAAGGACCACTGCAGCTAATTCTGGCTGGAAAGAGTGTCATTTTCTTCAGTGGTACAGCCACAGATGTCTCATCTTACCCTTAAATAACCTCCCACCTACATTTAGTCATGTAACTAATTAAGCTCAATGGTCTATGTACAAAAAGAAGACAAGAACCTCGCAGAGGCCTGTTGAGAAGTGTGTAGGCGAGAGAGGGAAGGGGATGAGGGAGATGATTGGGGAGTAAAAATGACTAAGATTCATTGCATACATATATGGCTATTAAACAATAAAAAAGAATAGGGGTGTTCATAAGTCAGGAAAAAACGTCTATTCAGATACTCCCTCTGCCTATATCATAAATAAATGAAAAACAAGCCAACGGAGATCACAGCAGACAGACGAACACTACAGCACTGTCGATAAAGAATGTGAAAGTCCGAGGTTAGAGCCTGCTCTTAAGCTCTTCCTCTCTTGGTTTTGCTAATTTGTTTTGGGTTTTCATTAGTTTGTTGAGGCAGGTTCTTACTAGATGGTACAGACTGGCTTCTCATGACCCTCCTGAAGCCTTAGTCTCCAAAGTGCTGGGACGATAGGCCTGTCCCCAATGTCTTCCCCATTACTCTTCCTGTTTTTCTTCTTTCTAGAGGCCAGTGCCTTACAGTGAAAACACGTGAAACACGTTATTTTAGTAAGTAATGTAATGATACCTAAACTGAATTTATAACAAATAATAAAAGAAAAAAGTGAAAGTGACTCTTCCTTAAGCCAGACTAAAAGATTCCCAGCCAGGAGAGAGCAGTGTAGCAAAGAAGTGAATGGGCTGTTCTTAGTTCCATTTTCAGATGGCAGAGGCCACAGCAAGGTCATGACCTTCTGACCCCTGGCTGTAAGAACTTACATACCACCACCACCCTTTCTCTAGGAGCCCGTGTGTCCCCTTCCCTCCCACCCTTCAGTCCTGTGACTCTTCCCTCCTTTCTTTTCTTTGAGAAGTCAGCTGAACCTTCAATGCCCCATCATGCTATGCGAAACAGCACCAGGGGCAATACAGAATATCCAAAAAAAAAAGGAGAGAGAGAGAGCCAGCGATTGGCTAGAAAGGAGGTAATGATTTGTAATTGCAATACTTTCATTACTGTCTTTTAGCTCTTTGCAGAATAATGTCAAGAGCTTCGTCTTTGTAGTGTTATTGGCATTTTTCATCATATTCATGAAGTGTGGGTCAATTTTCTTCAAAAGGCGCACTTCGCCAACTTGCCACAGAGACAGACAGTAATAAATTCTACTAGTGCACTGTGAAGGCTTCGTAGCTGCAAGCAACAATAAAAAGCAATGAGCTGGGTGTCACTAAGTAACTCCAGTTTACACTGCATTTTCTTCTTTTATTGAAAACTCGGAATATGAATTTATTAATGAATACACAGGCATACTTTGAAGGGGGTGGGAGAGTGGGTGGAGGGGGTGGAGAGACACCATGTCAATTTATTTGGTATTCACACTGTGTGTGCCTATATTGTATTGTTCCATCATTTCGTGGCCAGGCTTACCTTGTTAGGCTGTGGCCCTCCAGAAAAAACCGGAGCTCATATAGCAGCACCTTGACGGGGATCTACAGCTGCTCTCGCTGTGCCCGTCACACCTTTAACCCCGGCTGTCTACTGCCGCCTTTCATTTTCCGCATTCATACATCAATAAGCTTTGCATGCTGACACCTAATTTTGCAGGCTACTTTGGTTATGGAGGCCGTGTTTTGCATATCACTACCCACCCCCTCTGACACCTACTGCCTTTAAAGGGAAATGAGGAGAAGAAAGGAAGAGGCCGAGGAAAGAGAGGAAGAGAGAGAGCAAGAAAGGGAGTGCTTTTTTTCTCTCTGCCTAATCAGAGATTTCTTTATATTTGTCAAACGCAGATATGCCAGATCAACTTTAATTGATTCCTCGGCGGCGGCACACACAGATGATTTTTGAAGGACTAGGCTTGTATTCCCAGGCACACTGTTGTGTTTCCAACAAAAAGGAGGTTTCTTCCACAAATCAAATTTTGATGCCAATTAGTTAGCATTTTCCATTCCAATTAAATTGGAGACTTGGAGACCTTTCTGATTTGGGAAGACTTTATCTATATTTTATATTAAAAATGCCCTTCAGGGGCTAATAAGCAGGACAGGAATGGCCATGGGTAGTGCTGGGTACTCAGGGGTGGGAACAGAGATGTGCTGTGTTTTCAGCTCCTTTCTCTTGTTTATTTCGCAAAGGTTTGTCAAGCCCATGGCAACCTGTTATGTGACATCACAAAGGTTTTTCTTTGCAGTTAGGTGGCTAATGTCATTAGAGCGATGACAACCCATAAAATGTTATAATCGAATAGTGTTTCTCTGCCGTACCCCACCCTCCACAGCCTGTGAGACTTACTGTACAAAAGGAGAACTGAATGATCTATGTAGGGAGAGGGAAACAAGACTGGTGGTAAGGGAACAGCTATGGCTGGATTTGAGAGGTTAGACAAACAAACAAACAAAAGCAAAAAATAAGACAGAAAAAAACACCAAATGCAGCAGAAACGCCTCCTTATCCTTATGTGTTCCTGAGTGAGCACAAGCTTGCTAATGACATGTCATTGAAAATTCCTCAGACTGCCAAATTAAGTATTTATCATGAAATTTTTGATGAAAAAGAAATTTGCTCAAATTCAGCTGTAATTTTAATAGACACTAAAATCACCTTGAAATGTAATAATCACCATGTTCTGTTTCTCTTTTTTTCTCCTTTTCACATGCCTAACCGATTGTTTTTTCTCTTCTGTATAGACCAATCTTTGCAGAACTACTCAGTTCATAAAACTGTGGGACTGGGACAATCCCGGGGCAAAGGTGGAGCCCTGCCTAGTGAATTTGGACTCCAGTGGCCAATCTGTACCTCAACCACCTCACTTCTTACCAGCATGGGCAGAAATTCAAGGTCAAAGCACTGTGCACCTTTGTTTACCTATGTACTCCAGTACCCACATTTTATAATTTTTTTAAGATTTTTAAATAGATCAGTTATGCTATGGCTTCAAGATGTTTTGAGTGTATGTCCAGAGGCTCTCTGTGTTGAAATTTAATTCGTGCTGTGACGTATAAAGAGAGTAGAATCTTAGCCCATCATATTTAGAGGTGAGTTTAGGGATGGGATCAGATATCATTTGGGTAGATTCCCCCATGATGGCTTTACACGACAAGAGAAAACAACCAGGAAAACCATGTGCACTCCCTTTGCACACCCCCAGAACACGCCAACAAAACGGTCATTGCTAGATGTGTGCTTATACCCTGAACCTCCAGAACCACAAGCCCTAGCTTTTTCTTCATAACTTACCTAGTGTGCAGTATTGTTTAATGCAACAAAGAGTGAACCAATGCGAGATATGACCCCCACTGCCTGGACTGAGGAACGCACAGCACGAACACAGCTTTTACAGCTTCTGAAGCACACTTGTTCGTTTTAGTCAGTTTCGTCTAGAACAACTACATGACCAGGCACGGTGGGTGCTCTTCAAACTAAAGGCTCATCGAAAACCTCCCTGCCATTTCAGGGTGAAATCCGTCTGTGCTGCAGACTTCGCATCTGTCCACAGAGGGCTGATGATTGTGAGGCTGAAATTCAGTGGTGTGTCAGTCCTTGCTTCAGTGCACCTGGCTGTCCCCACAGTCAGTCTTCGTCACCCTTTCCAGATTCTTCCTAAGACAATGTTCCTGAGAAGTCAGCATCTATATAGCAGGCGTTTCTAAAGTGTTCTCCTCTTTGCTTGCTCACAAGTATGATGGCATGCACTTGTTTGTTTGTTTGTCTATCTCAGACGAGGAAGCTGATGTTCAATAGATCCATGGAAACCACACATCTAGTGCCTGGATCAACCCAAAGTGGTCTGCTGTGGCCAACTTTATCCTTCTTTCCCGGACCCCCTGAGGAGTCAGCAGGATTTGGGACACATGGTATTCAGAAGAAATCAGAATCCTAGAGAGTTTAATTAGGATTAATTTAGGTTTTAAAAAAGTTCATATTTTGGGTGCTGGAAAGATGGCTCAGCTCTTACGAGTGCTACTGACCTTGTAGGAACTCAGGTTCCATTCCCAGAGCCACCACCACTGCCCCCCACAGGCTCCCTACCATCTGTAGCTCCAGTTCCAGTGAATTTAGCTTCCAGAGATACAAGGCACACAGAAGCACACACACACACACACACACACACACACACACACACACACACACACACATGCACATGCACACATATCCATGCATGAACACAGGCATATGCACAGGCAAATACTCGTATACATAAAATGAAAACAAAGAAGCCTTTTGAAACATCTGAATTTTGAATATACTTCTGGTCCCCAGTAGGTATGTGATGTTAACAACGTGGTGTTCCCAACCACTGCCAGGAAGCTCCACACAAGCCGAAGACTCCCTTGTGGGTCTAACTGCCTCAACTACCCAAGACAGAAACAACTAAATGGGGAAGGTTAAAAATTAAATAAAAGGCAAAAATAGAAGAAAATACCAATTAAGCTGTCAAACAAATAAATCAGTATGCATTTGGAATCTAAAACTCAAATTCTAGGCACAATGAGCAAATATTGGCTCCAGCCATATGAATACACCTGTAGGGAATGTTAGGCAATATTCAATTACAAGAACTGTCCCTGAGTAAGGGCTGGTGTAACATTCTTGGACAGGCTCACCGTCAGCCATCAAAAGAGGAATTATGAGGCCGAGTGAACACTGTTCACATTCACACTGTGTGCACTGCTTTGTCAATTATCATGCATGTTTCCATAATTGTTATACAAGGGGGAAATTCACAGTGTTAAATGGCCCTCAAATTCACACTTCCCTGTGAGTTTTTGTTTGGTGGTATGTCTAGGATTAGTGTGGATGACTGCTTCTGACATCCCCTTTCCTTGGAAGACAGAATCACAAATAGAGCAACAGGGCAGACACACCGGAGGAGGGTTACTGTTTGTTTCTCAGGCTTTAGTAGATCATTGGCAGGTAAATAGATGACAGAAAAGTTGGTATGTAGATAAAATAAGCAAGCATGTACTCCTTTCTGCTTATACATAAGGGATGTCTGCTGCTTCTATTTCTTGTCATTTGCCTATCGGTCCTTTCTATCGGACTTTTCTCATCGATTCAGTGTAAATTCATATTTCACAGATATGTGTCCACCCATCTCCAAGGAAAATAAAGAAGACAATGACTGAAGGATTGCAAGAAAGATTTTGTTTAACCTTGCAAAGGAATTTCTTAAAACATACCAAAACTGATAAGAGTTATGAATTTCAAAATGCAATCATACTTTACCTGAATATGATTTTGTCTGAAGGAAGAGACTGAGTCAAATAACATCTGAAAGTCACAATAAGTCTTTAATTTTTCAAACTTGTAACCTCCACCTTCCGTAGACACATCTCCACATGCGTTAGTATACACACAGCAATCAGACACAACCTTCTGCTGAAGAAAGAAATACCCAGGTAACAACATGAGAAGTCAGGTACATTTCTGAAATGCCAGATGACCAAATGGTTCTCCACACAACAGAATTTAAGACTTTGAAAGACCCTTGATAATAGAAAAGTATAACTTCTTATTCTACAAACTAATAAAAAAATTATTGATATGATAGGGCAAACAGCCAATCCAAGCCACACAGAGAGTTAAACTAATGATTATGTATCACCAATCAGTTTTTTTCATATATTACAATTGCCTTCAAGAAACAATATTTACTATTTCTAATGCTATTCAAAAGACTGGACCCAAAATAACAAGATGTACTTGTTTAATTATTATTTTCATTTCCACTTCATTCTATACATAAGATATTCAGTTCAATTTCAAAAAACCTATGGGATGACGATGATAAAAAAGGGGATAATAAAATCATCTGCAATGCCACATCATTACATTAAACCCTTGTACATTAGCTTAAAAGTCAGTTGCATTATTTCATCCTCATACCATGATCTTTAAAAGACTGTAAAATACAAATAAAACATAGATATATCGAGAGTGGTAATGTCCCTGGACATGACTGCAATAACCATAATATTTCTAACCCTAGCTACATTACAAGAGAAAGTGATTTCTTCTTTATTCAGTCCTCTGTGCTTCAAGGAAAGACCATAAGGATGCCCCCCAAGAATTTATGTTTCAGTCTCATTTGTCCATAATATAGCACCATGGAAAGGATTCTTGGAGTGAAATGGCCTTCAAGAACCAAAACGGAGTGTGTGATAGAATAATGGACAAGGAGTAAACAGCAGAATCATTGAATTTTCATCAGAGGGGAGGACAAGTCTGGACACTGCAAATACATGAAACAAAGGACCCCAATATCTACAGGTAAAGTAAATATGTTATAAGAAACTATATGTAAGAAAAGAGGTGGGTACAGGAGACACTTCAGAAGTTTTCAGGTAAGATAATATTTAAAATCTTGACACTGACTGTGGGTTAAGATCAGGGTTGGGAAAATACAAGAAATCCAAGGACTAAAACTTAAGGTCCTTAAGAAGCAGAGATTAGGAATTAGAGAAGATCCATTAAAGGGAAGTGAGAAAAGAAGGCAGCAAAGACAATGGAGTCTCAAAATCAAGTAGACAGTATTTCATGACATTTTCAGGCCAGCTTTATCAACTGAGCAGAGGCTCTGGGTAATTCAGGTAAGATGAGATCTAATGCTGTCCTGGTTTGTTAGCTGAGATGTTGGCTTCTGAGATCAAGATTATAGCCGCTACCACCCATTAATACAGGGCTTAAAGAACCAAGTACTAATTATAGTAATAACCATCACTTACTGTCTACACTCCAGCAGCCTATATGCCAAGTGTTTTATATGAACTGATCTCACTCGGTCCATGCAGGAGTGTGAAAGTAAGAAGAATTACCCAAGATCGCAGATGTGAACACTGACATGAAGAAAGCTGAAAGAATGTACCTGAAGTCACCTAGCTAATAAAAACCTGAAATTAGGATTCTGGGGCGAATATATAATACAGGCTTTCCCAAAGATGAAACAGCTAAACGTCTAATATTCGGGGTGCTGTAAATGCAATTGGGAACCTTATTAGGCTTCCTGCATTTTCCTCAGGGTACAAGAGTTCGCCTCAGGCCCATCCCTTCAAGGAAGGTAACCGAACCTCCCCAGGTTCTCAAAGACTGGAGAGTTTCCCAGGGTGCAAGAGTTTCAGCACTAAAACCAGAAAATTCTTAGTCTGACTTGGAGGAGTAGGTCATTCTGCATCCACTGAAACCTCTTTGGAAATGTCTTTCAGGGAGAAAGCAGCTGTGGTTAGCTGCGGAAGGTTTGGATTGTGTGAGCTTCCCTGGGGTGGTCTCGGAGCCTCTGTAGAATTCTGAACCTGCTCTCCAGTCTCTCATCACTATTGTTAAGCGGGATCCTGGAGTTGGTAACCAAGAGCAAGGTCACCTTCCCAGGCTTCTCATCGATGGACCTGCTTACTAGAGTCCCATCAGTGCCTGCCACATCCCTTTGGAAAACCCAAAGGTGTACCCCCAGTGGTCCCAACCTCTAGCTCCCCTGGAAATAAGGGAGGCTTCCTGGACATTCAGAGCTCTGTTTGTCAAATTTCTTCTGATCTATGCAGGTAATGAGGTCAAAATAGCAACGTCCATAAGGGACACATTTTTTCAATGGAAGCATATGTCTCAGAAAACACATTGAAAATATTTATCTTTTCTCAGAGAACAGGCAGAGCAGTATAGGATACTACCTTGTAATAACGTCCTTTGAAAAGCAGAAGAAAGAATCATGAAGCATAGGAAATGAAAAGGGAACCCTCCCAAACTATGCTGTCAGTTGAGGCCTGGGAGAGCTGCTCATTCCTTTTCGAAAGCTTTGTTCTGGGCTCAGCTGATGTGTTGAAGAAAATACACAAGAGTTCAGGCCTCTTTAGGGTTTGAGAGGGGCCCAATATCCTAGAAACATCATCCAAAGGGCTTGTGCTGGGCACCTAACCTCTGAAAATGAGCAGAAGGCTGAATCCCGCAGAACTACAATTGCCTGGTTAGGGAAACACAGTTCTTCCAGAAGCCAGTCCACTCCAGCCCACCCACACCTCCAGGTTCCTCTAGCCCAGGAGCCTTCAGCCAGAAGTGATTGTGCACTGTCCTGGAGAATCAGACAGTGTTTAGAGGGCTGTTGGCTTCTCTCCACCAGTGAGAGACAGAGGCAGGCAGCAAATTGTGGGCTTACAGGAGTAATGATCAGGCTGAGGCTGAGAAACTCTTGTCTAGACACATCCTTTACACCATCTTCTCAAATGCACCACAAATCACAGATCAAATATGTTTCATCTTTCCCCAGATCCACTTTACCTGACAGCTTAGTTTATGACAGTGGTACCCTCACTTTCTTCATCACTAGACCAATCCTTCCCCCTACACACACATACACATACACACACACACACACACACACACACACACACACACACACACACACACCCCTCATCTAATTAGTCACTCGTTTATGTGACTCTGCCCAAGGGAACACTTTTCACTCATTCTCACTTCAACCTCTACCAAATTAGTCTGAGCTTTTCATTTTGTACCTAACTTATTACAACAGCTCTGTTTGGGTTTTGGTGCCTATAAATTCTAACCGGCATTGGTCAGGGCAAGGCAACTGGTATGGCAAATGACCATAACTGCCCAGTGCCTTCACCGGAGAGGAGTTCATTTTGTATCTAACCTCGGAGAATTAGCAAGGTGGGCTCCGATCCACGTGCTGCTCATCTGATGACCCTGGCTCTCTGCAGGTTGTAGTCTCTCTAACCCACAGAGGCTTGGACTTCACTAGCTCTTCAGTTGCTTCCTGGCAATTAAGGCAAGGGCTCTGTAGGCTCAAGTTGTGAGCACGGCACTGCAGAGCTTCCGTGTCTACACACTGTCCCACCTGCCCACTATCTTCCTCTATGTCTAGCCAGTTCTTCTAGAGCCACCAGAACAAGTCCCTACCCTTACCTGTCAGCCTACAGTAACCTCCCATTTTTTTTTTATTTTTTATTTTTCGAGACAGGGTTTCTCTGTGTAGCTTTGCGCCTCTCCTGGAACTCACTTGGTAGCCCAGGCTGGCCTCAAACTCACAGAGATCCCCCTGGCTCTGCCTCCCGAGTGCTGGGATTAAAGGCGTGCGCCACCACCGCCCGGCTAACCTCCCATTTTTAAACCTCAACTATAAATAACAATTATGGAGAGAGTGTTGGAAACATCTCAGACAGGGAGTCCACCAGGTTTATGCCTATCGGTATTAGCCTGTAATATCATATGTGCTTGTGACAGCCTATGGAATGCTTTCCTTGATTCTCCTTTGAAAGAGAAGGAAATGGAGGCTCAGAGACGTAAAGGTACTTGTGAGCATCACATACAACTGATGAGCCCTGGAATGCTCCAGGCTCCATTCCCAACATGACCAGACTATTCCTTAGGCACATGGCCACAGGGTTCTTTCCTAAACTCCACTTACTGACAGAGCCATATGAGTTCCAAAAGGAGAGGGGAAGCTAATACAAACTGCCTCAGGAAGAGTTCCTAGTATGCTCCAGTTGTATGAACCATGCCTTCCCTCTGACTGAGCCTCAGCTGAGGTGGTAGGTAGGGTGGACCAGTTCCCAGTTCTTGCATGTCTTTCTGAACAACAATCAGCAGGTCCATGCAGGGATCCTGGCAGTTGAGATAGAGCGTGTTCTTGCTAGATTGTTTGGGCTGCAGGAACCTGGCAGGCCAAGCCACCAGGGATACAGCTATGGAAAGAAAGGTCAGAAAAAGAGGAGCTGAATGCTGATGAAAGGCATATTCATGGTCAGAATTAACTGGTGCTGAGTATGGGCATGTATGCCCAGCCTTCTTAGAGGGAGAGGCAAAGGTTGGTTTTCATGGGCAAACCTTCCCAGAACCTGCATTTAAAAAAAAAAACAAAAACAAAAACAAAAACCCTTCCCGAGACGACAGCCATTCTGTCCTTACAAAAGGCACTGTTTTCCTTCTAGAGCAAGCTACCTAGCTCACAGTGCCTTGGGTTGTACTCTTGACTTCACGAGGTGGTTGGGAGGATTGGAGGAGTTGACACACATAAGGCGCTTAGAGCTAAAGCTATCATTGTTTTACATGCTGCAGAATAGTGAAATTTCATGCCCATTTGGCCATGTGCTTAGTTCAAGCTTTATAATCAAGGATCAAAGAACTAAGAAACTAGGTCACTTCTTACTACAAAGCCTTATTTCACTTGACAACTAGGCACTTCCATCATACACCCCTGCCTTACCTGTAGGCAACAGAGTGAAACTGTCTATGCGGGGCCACGGGGATTATCGAAAGCACCTCTATGCATACTGGCCATGGCACTTGGCAGCCAACCTCTGTGATTCAGAAAACAGTTCTCAATCTTTCAGGAAGAGTCTACCAGGAAACCACCATATCCCTATTCCACCCTGGTCCCAACCTCACTCAAGGGCAGTTTCCTTCCAAGTGGTCACCACACTCATGCACATTCTTTCCGAATATTAAATTCTACATTTCTAGTATGGAAAGGAGATTGAGAGAAATATTTCTTGAAATTGCAGAGTAGAAACCATCGTTACCTTGTCTATTGTGCTTTTTTCCCTCCTACCGGGTCCCAGAGAGGAATCACTTGGCGCCTTCAAAAGACTCAGCCCATTCCACAGAGAAAGGGGTTTGGGAAGAGAGGGAGCACCTCAGGTTTGGGAAGAGAGGGAGCATCTCAGGTTCTGCAGTTCCCTCAGGAGCTGACAGAAGTAGCAAACTGGTGCTGTAGTCTGTTCGCCAGCTTCCGCTGAGCCTCTGTATGTACACAGTCGTTCTCCATGCCGGTGCCTCTGCCCTGTGCACGGAGTGCAAAGTGGGAAAGCCGACGCTCCTTGGATAGACTCAAGAAGGCCCGCAGCGATGGAGGAGACACGGGAAATACAGATTTTTAGTGTCTGCATTCAAGCTCCTTTGCATGGAGGAATGGGTAGTTAAGTGAAAACAGGCAAAGCTGAATCACCTGAGGACTTCGTAAGCACAGCGGTGACTTTATGAGTTGGATAAAATACGAAATGCAGTCACCAACTCAGATCAAGTCCTAAGAGTTCTTACGTGAATGGACTCTGGAATGACCAGATGTGTTTGAGAGCAAACATCTGCTATGGCCGAGGTCTTTGTCTTATCTGTGTGGATATTTTAGAAGGGCTTGATGCCAATGTTTGTGTGGCACATGGTCAGCTCTTATGATGAGGGAAGAAAATAATTTTGTTTGAAGTAAGAGTACTTCAACACCGAACAATCCCGCTTCCCGCTTTCTCTTCCCTTTCAGTTCCCCTGGAAATGACAGTATGTGTGCCTGTGTGTGCGAGGGTGTATGTTTGTGTGCATGCATGTGTGTGTGTATACAAGTGTGTTTGTGTGTGTGTGTGTGTGTGTGTGTGTGTGTGTGTGTGTGTGTGTTGCAGTGTTTATAAAGAAACTAGAGTGTTGTCTAAGTGTTGTCGTATAAATCAGAGGTCAGAAAGCTGTATTGTGTCCTATATCCAAGCCATCGCTTTCTTCTCAGAACAGTGTTAAGCAGTTAGGACGGAAACCATGTCATCCACACCAGCTGCTCTCCTCTGGGAGTGTTTGTGTACCTCCACTGGGTCTTCTCTTCAGACAATTCACCCACCTGCTTCACCAGGAACTTCATTAAGACTGAAATTTATACAGTAGAGAAAAAGGCCCTTCTGCTCAATTTTTAATTAGAATTCAAATTCAGTAGCCAAAGTTTACAACACTACCAGGGTGTCTTTTTTTCTGTGGCCTTTGCCTTTAGTGCAGAAACTGTGGATCCCTCTCTCAGCTATTGGAACAGCTGGAAGTAGGACAGGGACTTTCAGAGCAGGCACAGACTTTCATAAATCCTGGCCAGAACTCTGGTCCAGTCACTTAACTGGACCTGTTGATATGATTAGAGGTTGGCAAATCTTGAAATCAACTGCTACTGAACTCCAGGAGAAAGGGAGGCAATTTTTGCTTCTAAGGGCACACTTCCTCTGGATTCATGTAAACAAATCCTTCCCTCCCTCCTCTCAGGAGCACACAACCAACCACTCTTTAGATTCAGGACATAACCTTGGAGGAGCTTAAACACATAAATTAGATTATTATAACTGAAATGCCATCCTTTTTGCCTAAGATGTTGATAGATCTCTCCAACCATTTTAAATTATTTATTTATTAAGTTGAGCAAACAGGGATAAATATAGGACTAGCTCTTCTGTTCTCATGTACTGAGGCCAGCTTGTTGCGGGTGGCAAGGGGCAGGGAGGAGGGCATATTTCCCTTACCCTTGTCATCCTATGGCATACTGGGGAGAGGTGAGGGACAACTCTCCTGCTCTCACACCCACAGGTCCATCTCACCTGTGCCCCCACCAACAGGATCAGCTCTAGTGTGCTGCCCTGGTGAGGTGCTGTGCCCGCTCTCCTGTGAGAAACCCAACATTTTTATGCTAAGTAAACCAAGGACTGGAAGCTGGTTCCGCTGATCACTTAGCTGAGAAGCTGAGCTAGATCCTTGTGTGTTTATTTTCCTTAAATGTAACAGACAGCCTCTGACCAGCTTTCTGTTAGCTGTTAAGACTTTACTATGATCTGTTAGGCCTTGAGTGTCCCTTCTTAGAGATGCTGAAAACCAAATTAAAGTTCAACACATCTTCCCAGCCAGCTGTATTCCAAAGTTACAATCAATAGGCAACTTAACTTCCCATAGTTCTGACATTAGGAAGTCTTCATCCAGTGTCCTGATATGTTACTGAAAGGACAGAAGAAGAGTCTCTGGGTGGCCTAGATGATGAATGACCTCAACCTCAGCCCCATCTTGCCTTTGCAATGGTAATGCCCTCTTGTTCCTATGCAGTCTTACAGCCTGGAGTATTGGGTCTGTCTGACCTTTCACATGTTATCTTTCTAAAATGGCACTGATTGTGATACATAACCTGAATAAAGCTGGTACCAGCCACTGTATTATGGTTAGCTATGACTGTCACTCACAATGCTTGCCTCTCACACCCAAAGTGAGACTTGACAGTGTGGTACCAGTAGCAGCAAATTTCCCTTCCAGAAGAGAGCTTTCAGCTCCACACTTGCAGTCACAGGGGCTGTCTGGAAGCAGAAGCCCTGTCTGTCCTACGGCCAAATTCAGAAAAGCATGTGTGACCGGGGCTCTCGAGGGCCATTCTGTGCTTTTAATGAAGAGCAGAGCTCTTGTTGGGAGCCAGATGAGGACTGAGGAGGACTTGGCACCCTGTGCTGCTGGTGTCCTGCAAGAATCCAAGAGGCTGAGATAAATCAGGTTTTGTACCCCCTCAAGCACACCCTGCCCCTGCTGGAAGATGGGCACTCTCACTGCCTTTGAGAAGATGAGCCAAAGAGAAAGGTGAAGGGAGATGTTTGCATCCTGGGCACACCAATTCTTCCTTGTAAAGTCAAGAAAAAGAGATGGAGGGAGATGGGGGAGAAGCACACTGTAAAATAAAATGTTTTCTGCAAGGTGAGATTGTATTTATGATAATACACCTTTAAAAATCCACAAATGCTAATCCAATCTGATTAAGCCCTCACAGGCAGATTCCCCAAAGACACTTCATGGGCCAAGACACAATTGAGAGCCCCCATATTTCTTCATCTATCAGAGTGCTCAGGTACTAGGACCATTGGCATTCCTGGTCACAAAATAAGGGAGCCCATCAGCCACCAAGAGGGGAACATCTGAAGAGGCCTGGATAGTGCACAGGCCACTGCCATGGTTTGGCAAAGAGCCAAACCAACTTCGTCTGAGCATAAAGGTCCTAGGGATACATGTTAGTCAGGCATGATCCTGAGCCAGGAATATGTGCCCACCCCTCATTCTGACACACTGTATAAATCTGAGCAGTCACTGCTCTTCCCGGGACATTCAAGTCTTTCTCTGTTACTGATGGACAGCAAGTCTCCTCCACCCCAACTTCCCAATTATGAGGCTATTCTTCAGGCTGCTCTGTGAAGCTAGCAGTCTTCTTACATGGAGATCATCCTAGGTCACATCATGATTCTCTCCACTGATAATTCCTCTCAAGCCGAAGAACATGCATGTACCCTACATGTTCACAGACTCGACCCCAGAACAAGGCACCAGGTAAGCCCATAGCCTACATTGATTTCCTCCATATTTAGAAAATTGTATTCGAGTTCCAATCCGGAATAGTCACATGACCCTCTGTGTGAGAGGGACAGAGTGCAGAGGGATGAGAAGGAAAGCCCCTGAAGTTACAGTGGTGAGGTTGTGTAATTTAAATAGAGGGAAAAGGTGACCGGGATAAAGTAAAATACAAAAATAATTAAATACATGAAACCAGAACAAAAGAATGTGTGAAGACACCTAGCTCTGTCCCTGCTGGAAGCCACCACTGCTTTCCAGTGTGAAAACTGTTCAGAACGTGGACACGAAATGTTGCGGCTTTGAGTGCATTGCTAAACGCTCTGGAGTGCCTTTCATGTCAGGGCTTCTGAGAAATCTTCTGCAATGATGTCATCTCACTTGGAATTGTTCTGTTTGGGACTCTCTCCTCATGCAAGAAATGGCTCCTAGAGGTGATGTCAGAAGTGAGCTGATGTAGCAGACCCATAGCCTGCTGACGACCTCCACGTTACATCTGCAGCATGTGGCCTTAATGTCCTAGGATTGTTTCTATCCAATAGAGTCAAGCCACTCAGGATACTCAGGGCACCCAAACTAAACTGTCAACTCTTCTAAACAATGCTTCTAGTTCAGGGTGGGAAGTGTAGAAAGAAAAGAGGCGCTAGAGAGTTTCAGTAGAGGGAATATGATTGGCTACACTGCTGCTGGCCCAAAGTACCAGGGAATCTCCCTAGTGGCAGGTCAGTCTCACAGGCTGCTCACAGAGGAGGACCTCCCAGGTTTGCCCTAGGCTGCCCTTCCATTGGGTCCCAGGTCTTGATGAACCCCCAGGGCTCAGATAGCAGCTTTTAAGGTGTATTTAAGCAGAATAATGTAAAGTGAGGTTATATGCTGCTGAAAAAAGTACAACCAAAGCTTTGCAGGAACCATGGGAGCCACGGTTCAGTATTCGCTGATTTGGCGTCATCCACGGCGAGCTTGCAGGATGCAAGGACTGCATATGCAGAGACCCAGCTGCTTGTGATGCTGATGATGGGCGTTCTGATGAAGCGCCAATCTTCTGTTCTGAGTAGGAAAGAAGAAGAGGATAGGGATGGAGGAGCAGACAGGGGTCCTGTTAGCAGAGGACTCAGAAACCAGAAGAAAAGAGATTAAATAGGTCAGCTCATTCAGGAAGGCCCCTAACCCTACATGCAAGAAGGTAAGGGCTTCTCCCTAACCAGACACAGGTTACTGCTAGCTAAGCTTGGTGCCATGATCACTAATTAATAAGCACACTGAAACCCCGGGCAGACAGACCCACAGTTAAGAGGCCGCCGAGACCCAGAGAGGGGGTCTCCAGGGGCTGCCTCTTTGCAGTCCAGTTTATGACTCCTCCGGGAAGGCTACGCTACAGCCTTGTTATTTTCCTTCTGGGACTAAAAGGAGAACTGTAGTTTCCTGCCCTATTAAGCCAGTGCCTTTCATGATCATTAAAATACCTTTAAATACTTCATCTCTCCCCCTTAAAGTTTTCCAGGCAGAAGGGAAGCTCTCCTTCCACATAACCTTGCTCCAAAATAACAAACGCATGATGCCATTTGAATTTGGCTTCTCTCTCCTTCCCTTTTGGAGGTTCAGAAATAGCTACTTACAAACACATGAAGGCATTTGCCTCGGTGGTAAATATGTCTTCCGTGTCGATTTCAGCAGGCTATCTCTGCAGACGTGCACATGTGTGCTCATTTCCTGCCCTCTAAAATTATTTTTTTTTGGTTGTGGACATATGGTGAGCAATAGTTGGAATAGTTATTCAGGGTGCAGACTCTCCTCTGGGATCTGTGGGACAAATCCTGCTCCTTCTGTCACGTTAGAATCACCAAGAACGTATTGAACATTGCAGCGGGCAAGAGATTTTAATGGAGTGCATGCCTACCACCCTACTCATGATAAAATCATTCCAGTCCTCTGTGGCATCTTAATGGTCATATGGATAATAACTAATGAAGCAGCTCACAGTTTTTAAAAGCTTAACTACAATCCAGGTGCTGTTCTATATAACTTGAAAGTATTAAGTAATTTAATTCTTGTAACAACCCTGGAAAGTAATAATAATAATTATTATTATTATATCATTATTTTATAGATAATGAAACTGTATCAGAGAGGATTTTTCTAGACATGTAAATTTAAAACCCAAAGTACGGATGAGAGTATGCCTTTGACAATATATTGGCACACTAATTTGAATTTGGATTTCATTATCTGTATTCTTCCCTGTTATTTACAGGGAAGGCTACCTTTCCTCCTAAGGGTAGCCCTTGGTGTTCACTTGATTCCAGATTTGTACTGGAGGACAAAAGCTTATAGCTCTGGGCTCCTCTTCTCTCTTTCCTGAAAGCCTGAAGTCCCCACCAAGGTTGTGTGAAGCCCAGGGTCACAGGGAGGCATGCATGGCTTGGAAGAAACTGCAGAGAGATGAGGGAGAGATTGACTGACCAGTAGCCACCCATGTCCTTCCTTGGTAGTGCAAGCCCTCAGAGGTGACTGGTGACATCCTTCTTGACATGTGCTCAAGAAGGCTTGACCCTGGGCAATGAGGTGCCCACACTAGGTCAAAATGTAGCGTATGTGTCAAGACCAGAGAGTTGCAGCTGGAAAAAAGACATAGGTTTGAAGGGAGGGCCAATCTGAAGCAACCATGATAGACTGAAAATCAGAGTGACCTTAGCCTTAATATGCCAGGCACAATAAGGCTTATATAACAATTTCTAGAACTCAGGCTAAACATAATGATCCCTGAGAATGAATCTATCATCAGTCTGGGAGACAAGAACATGGAGGCAAAGACAATTTGATCTGAAGAAAATTCTGAGAGAGCCATTGAGAGAGCTAAGTGGGTAAAGATGCTTGCAGAGAATTCTGGCAACTAGAATTTGATTCCCTGGGGAAACCCATATAAAAGAAAGGGAGAATAGACTCAACAAAGTTGTCTGCTGATCTCTCCACACACATGCTGTAGCATGCATGCCCAGCTATACACACCATATTTAAGCGCGCGTGCGTGTACACACACACACACACACACACACACTCATAAACATACATGATCTATCATCATCATCATCATCATCATCATCATCATCAATCAATCAAATTTATTTTTTAAAGGAGAGAAAATTATGCAATGGCCAGCTGCTACATCCCTGCGCTTATGGTGGGACCCTCCTGTGTACTGTGCATTCTCTTGTTCACAGGGAGTGGGTACTTGCATGCTTAAAGAATCTAAGCTAGAGATACAGAAGGGAGGAAAGAAGGCACCCAGGCAGATGCCAGAGTGGAGGTTTCCCTGTGAAGACAGTAAGCACATGGTGCAAGCAGAGTCGGGCAGCCCTGCCTGGGGTGGTACCTCAAGCCTTGGCGAGAGCTCCATTCACAGGCAGTCTTGACCCCTGGACAAAGGGGTGTGCAGGTACCTTTGAGCCCTGCACATTAAGGTCTGCTTTGCAAGCCAGCACGCTATGGTACCTTGCTGGCCAGTCAGAAACCAAGAGCACACAAGTATCTGTCACACTGCTTAGCAGATGCAGGCTCCCTGCCATGTGTTCCTCTGGTGCTGTTCCTCCCCATGCAGAATCTCTCCTCTCCATACTTACCAACACCCCCACCTCCGCCCCTACTTCAACTCTTAGGTCAACCACCATCTCTTCAAAAAAGGCTTCTGGATGCCCAGGGAACCCCAACACTCCTGTTTCTGTACTGTAGAAGCTCCCTACTAGATAGTGTTTGGGGTTTCCAAGCTTTCCTTGTACTTCTGAATGGTGTCTGCACTCTCAGGTTCCTAGATTTGGCGCTTCCTGAAGGTGTTAACATGCCTTGGATGAAGTTTAAAAAAAAAAAAAAAAAAGCATCGGATTGGCGTAGAGACACAGGGGACTTCTGCCTGTTTTAGGACTATGTCAAGTCACTGCCTCCTTACCCTGCCCTCCATGTCCACGGTGCACTAACTCCAGCATCATGGTCGCTCTTCTGGGACAAGGCTGGAGGGTGTGCTTGGCAACATAGTCAATCTCTCTAAACAATGACATGTTGAAGACACAACCCAAAGCATCGAGACAGGAGGGCAGGTGAGCTTTGATGCAGAAGGCTGAAGACAGCAGGCAGCAGGGCGGGGTGTGGCGTACAGATAATGGGTGACTGTGGGTGACTGTGGGTGACCGTGGGTGACTGTGGGTGACCGTGGGTGACTGTGGGTGACCGTCTGAAATCCTGAGTATGAGAATCTGGGTTAGGATCAGAGCTCAGACTTCCAGGAAAGAAGACAAGACATCTCAAGAAGAACAGGAAAGACAAACAGAATGCTGCCTTGTGTTCACTCTTCCTGTTTTACCCTTGACCAAGGCATTTTGAAAAAAAGACCTGAGGGAAATCTCTCTCTCTCTCTCTCTCTCTCTCTCTCTCTGGCCATCGAGAAGGATGGCCAGAACAATGCAGGGAGAGCAAAGCTTGAGGATAACCGCCAACAAGAACAGTCCTTTCTTTTTGCACTTGGGTGAAGAGTCCACAGCCACAGCTGCACAGTGAGAGTATAGTAGGAGAGCCAGGCTCTTGTTTGGAGTCAACGAGCCGAGTGGTTGTGAGGCCCTTGGCAAGGCCCTCTCACTACCTCAGTTTCCTTATTTCCAAGATGAGTGTGTTGATCATAAGGGAGAAGTTTGTCATGGCCCCTTTTCTCAATTCCAGGGCAAGTTTTCTTTCCCTCCACAGCTGTGATATGACAGCTTACTGGGGCTTTCCTTCCTCTTTGGCCCATCATCTAAATGCAAAGGAAAGAGGCATGTGTGCAATCCAGAGGTGTTTGGGGGAAACGGTGTCAGCCAAGCATTTATCACGGAAATCTGAATATCAAACGTGGAGCCCCAGGCTGAGGGGAGCTGGGAGATTTCAGGGCACATTAACCACTGGTGGTAAGTAATTATGCACATTGACTTTGAGTCTGTTTCAATGGTCACATCTCAGTGCTGCCTCTGCCCTGTTCTAGGGAGGGAGGGGCGTGAGCTAAGGCATCTTCCTGGTGTCTCAATATGGACTAGCTGGCATTTCAAAAATGTAGCCTTTTGTTTCTTGAAAAACTGCTTAAAGCATTCAACTCCCCCATCTCTAATCCCTCTCTGCAAAAGAAAACAATAAATATGATTTCAAGGCGTTGTGTTAAATATCAGGAAGCACACACCGAGGCTGTGGGATCCAGAGCTCATGAAAACCCATCTGCAGACGCCAGAGCCAGTGACTTACAATGGACTGACAAGGAGTACAGACCTTTTCAGGTGACTCCAGAAGGAACAGTCAAAAAGCAGGTGACTCTAAACACAGCGAAGGGGATGTCACACACAACTGAAGTGTACCTGAAATGAAAAGACAAACAAACAAGGACTAAGCTTTTGGCCCCACAGAGCTGGATGTGTTTCCTCCAGAAATCATTTCTCTCAGTGGAGATCTTCATGGTGGAGACGGCTAGCCGATCGCATCCAAACAGCCACTGTTTTCCATGTTTTTACCTTACCCACATTGCAGTTAATGGCTCGGCTGCAAGTGTAACAGGAGGTGGCAGGGCCGTTTTCCAGAGGAGGTGAAGTAGGGACTTGAACAGTGGGTTAGCTGACATTGACCCTGGCTGGGCCCTGGTGGGTGGTACACACTGAGAAGATTATTTCCCTTATCACCAAAACATAGCCTGAGTGAATTTGAAAAAAAAAAACCATGAGTTCTTACCCACAGCTTAATGGAATAGAGCGATCATTCCGTTTGGGGAGGCTGGGATTCAGATACACAGTATAAGGCCCTTCACTCACAGCCCGCAGAGTATCTTGAAGCTGCCTGGGGAGGTGGGAGGAGTGCAGAAACTTTCCCAGGCTCCTCTGCAGTGTCTGTGGACCTCTCAATTCTGCTCTTCAGTCACACACTGGTGAGTATGTGGCGCATGTGGACTGAGTATGTGGCTGGTGTGGACTGTCCTTGGTGAGCACGGCATCACTGGGCCACGACAAGCAAAGGAAAATCGTCTGGCAGGCCAAGCTTGTGGTTCCAGACGCACTACAAGCCTCTGGTACCTGCCTTAGCTCTAAACTAGCATGAGAAATAAAACCTTCATCATGTGGATTTGGTGAAGATGGAGGAGGCTTTGTGATGTCCCTAACCAGTGCACCCTAAAGGCTGGCTGGTTTTCCCACCCAAGTACTCTTGGATCCTGTAAGGTTATAGGTAACAAACCAGAAAGGCAGGACAGGATTTGAATCAGCCACCACCACCACCCCCAAAAATATTCTGGGGGAGAATATATGAACAAAAGCTAAGTGTCAATGCTAGAAATGTTGACTAGAAACAACTCATGAGTCGGTCCAATAAAGAAGGGCTGTGGAACAGAGAAGGGGGAAGCTGGAAACTAAGTCTAAGATGGCCGCTGTCTGCAGAAGCATGGCTCTGAGGAGGGGAGCTGTGGGTTGGCAGATGGCAGAGACAAGCAAGGGCGCCTTTCCTAGTTCAGTGGCTGGAGGAACACACCACATGTGTCATGCACTTCGAGCAATACTTCATTTGGCTCAATGTGCTGCAAATCTCTACCTACCCCTAGGGAGAAGTTATGGAGCATGGGAGAGGAACTCTGTGTCTTCACCTACCTTCCAGAGTCTCACGGAAGACAAGCAAGAGTACAGCAAGCTAAGGGCTTCAGAAACAAGGCTGTGATGTGCCAAAGGAGCAAGTAGCCTCCTTACTTCCAGGTGCCAAGGGACCTTGGCAATGTGGTGTTCAAAATCAGCTTTGTCCCATAGATCCACTCTGCAGAAGCAGCTACAGTTTATTCAGACCTTCCCACCCTTTGCTCAGGTCTAAGATTCCTGCCCAGGCTTTACACGTTAGTTTTGTAGAAAGCATTTGCAATCAATTGAGGCAAAACTAAATTGCAAACCAAACAAATGCCTGCATGTCTTCTGACAACCTGAAAGGACAGTTTAAGAAGAGGCAAGAGGGAGGCAAGTTATTAAAAAGGAAAAAAGATGCTAACAAGATATTTCAGAATAATGGCAGCCGCGTGCACTCACAGTATGGGAGGGCCTCGTTTGGGCCTGTTTCTGTAACGATGTCAAACTGCTGCTTTCTCTTTCCTGGGCATATGTTTAAAGCACCCTGCAAATGATTTCATGTTGGATCGGGCTTCATTACTCACAGTTCATATTTGGTCTAAATTACAGTAAATGTTATTTCAAGGTTTACAAGTTAATTATTATAGTATAGTATTTACTCCATTATATAGTAATTACTGCAGTATCTAACGCCTAAAGGGTTTCTCCATATACGAAGGACAGAGAATATTTCAGAGTGTTTTCAAGCAGAACAAGACTCACTGGGTGTGGGGGGGGGGGGGAGATGTTACCCAGAGGTTGAAGTACAAGTGCCCTTTCCTACAGAATGCAGGAAGGACCACAACCTCCATCACTAGGCCTACATTAGCTCTCCGGGAAGTGATACACTATTAGCCATGGACTCCAAGCACTGGGCCAAGTCCCATTGGATAGGAGAGATGGCCCTCACACTTGCTCAGAGATCTTCTTTGCATTTGTTCCTCACCCACTTTTGTCCTGTAAGGGTTTAAATGACCTCTTCCAAAGAGGGTCCCCAAATACCCCACCGTGCTGCCTGCCACACAAGGGTCAGCTAGGAGACACCAGATAGCCCCCAGCTCTGGTCCACGTTTACACCTCCTCACTCCGTTCCAGCCCTGATTCTTTGTTCTGGCTGCCAACTCTAAAATGGATTCCATAAGCATTCTGGTTCCCACATGTCGGTCCAAATAGCAACCTGCAAGCTTGGGAGCTCTAGGGGAGTGACAGGCAGCTGCCTCAAATGACATACATCTGGGCCTCTAGGGCTGGTCAGTGTGTGGTTTCTGTTCTCTGCAGAAGCCTGACCTCTCTTGCCTTGATAACTTGGGAGACTGGAAGATGAGACCAGCAATTGCAGTCTTCAGGAAGAGAGAAAAGCTAGACTACTAATCCGCATGTATGGTGTAAACGCCTCCCGCGTGCCTAAAGGAAGCATGGTGGAGAAGAAAGCCATTTCCCCTGCCCTTCTCCGCTCTTCCTTCCCACAAAGGAGACTGCAGCTCTACTCACTGTCGGGGCAATGACTTCCATGCTCTCCTCAAATGTTCTTGACACTTTTTCCTTCTAGCTGATCAGGGCAGGAACCTAAGACTGATGAAAGTTAAAGTCAGTCAGCTTTGCAGCTGGTGCCTGGATCCCAGTCCAGCCTTCGAAGAGGCCCTCCCTCCTCATACCTGAACAGGAAGTCTGCCCTCTGCAGGCTGGCTTCATGAACCCTTGTCTGATAGCTGTCCAGTCTGTCAGCGGACATGGGAGAGCAGCTGCCTCTGCCCCACCACACCCCAGGAGCTGGTCTGTCTGTCTGTCCTCTCTCCCTCTCCAGCCAACTTCTCTAAAGGTACAGCTGACCCATGTGATCAGTCTGCTTGGCTCTGGCAATGGTTTTCCATTCTGAACATCTGGAAGTTTCCTGTGGCCATCCTTACCACCTCCATCCAACCCTCCGCGGCTTCCTTCCAGGGGCTCTCTGACCTGTGCTTCACATCCCAACTCACAACGTAGAACCCAGGCCAGTCCTTATTCTGTCTCTTTGGTCATGTCCATCGATCTTCCCTCGTAACATCCCACATAGTCCCTTGTGTCCAGCTGTGAAATACCTTTCTGACAACTAAAATCTAAGCTCTCAGAGGCCAGCACCTTCCTTGAGCTCAGCAGGGAGCACAGGGTCTGGCAACTCTAACACATATTCACTAAAAGAGAGTGATACTTGAAGGAATTTCAAGAATCCTTCTTGAGAAAAAGGAAGTGGTTTAATGTACTCAGTGGGTGGAGAAGAACAGAAAATGACGTAAGGAGGCTAGCACAGACTGGGCACTTGCTCTGCACTGATAATCTCGTAGAAATCCCTACTCTTATGGGGGCTTGTTTTCAGAAGGACAAACCAAGGTGCAGGGGAGCTTAGGTAACAGATCCGAGCCCACCGGCTTGCAGGGGAGGCTGGATCCCGAGCCCACACCCTGCGGTCCTGCTAGGCTGGCTCCTGCCGAGCAGCTGTGATGTGGAGAGCCGGCATCAGGCACACTTGCTCCCTTCCTTCCTCCCACCTCCCTCCTCCACTGTCTCTGCAAACAAGCCCTTGTTTAATGAACACATATTTAATGTGAGCCGAGAATAAAGCACATCAGCTCTGTGATTGCTTCATACACACTCTTTTTCACTACCTGTCACATCTTTACAATGCAGTCAAAGCATTCTCAGCAGCACAGATTATTTTAAAAGAGAAAAAGGAACAAGCTGGAGCAGAATAGATGGTTATCAGAGAGGACTCACCATCATGGCCCCCCACCAGCTCCACAGATGCTAAGCTCAAGATGGGGTCTTTGAGAAGTGGGGTGTCTAATCCCCATGTTCTTGCAGTGAAACCCCCCTTTTCTCTCCCCTTCTTTCCTCAAAAATTGCACATTCATGGAGACACACACACACATACACACTTTGGGGCCAGAGAGCTAGATGAGAGACATAGCATAACATCCATAAGAATCTTCTAGGGCTTTGGGATCAAGCTGTGCCCAACTGCCACAATCTGAAGAAGATGGGCAGTTGAAGTAGAAAGGGTTGACAGGGCCCTGTCTGGCCCCAGCCTCCTTTCCTTCCCTGTGTCTGATGCTCCCTCCTGGACTTCTTCCCACAGTGGCTGTAGCAAATCTCTTCTTCCCTAACCCCTCTTCTTTCTCCATGTGTGAGCAGCCTTAGCAAGCTCTAGAAGAAGTTTGCCAGGGAGACTTTATTCCCCAGAGTTTTCACTCTAAAGTGTTGCCTGTAAATAAACACACGTTGTTCTAAAACATCAATAACTTGAGGTGTTTGAACTCTTCACGTGGGCACCATGGTGGTATCTGAGTCACCAGCTGTCCTCAAAGGAAGCAGAAAGTCCCTCTGTTCAGATGTGTCCTTTGCTGGTTTATTGACTTTGGACTCACCTGCTTCTAGTTCACAACCCCCTTGAGTTGCCTTCACCTTGGACAACCAGGGCAAAGACTTTGAAATCCCAGTCCTTTGTGTAAGATGTATAACCTTGCACATACTCCATGAGACTTCTTGGATTCAAGTCACAGTAACAGTGATTTCTCAAGGAGGGTTCTAATGTCATCCTTCACAGAGCTGGCAAAGATAGAATGTGGAGTCTGCTTTCCACAGTATTTGAATAAAGGAAGTCAGATCCTAGAACTAAGACTTGCCTATGTGAATGTCCTTTTATTTAATATACAGAGAGTGAGCTAGTAGAGAAAAGAAGATGTTTGAGACAGGATATCACTCTGCAGCCCAAGTTGGCTTACTACTGACTACATAGAGCAGGCTAGCCTCAAATTTATGAAATCCTCCATCCTTTACCTCCAAGTGCTGAGATGTTCCTCTGTGTCCAATCAGAAACTACGTTTGTGGTGCCATTGGAGCCAAACACCATCACATCCAAAAGAGCTTCAGCATGTTCTTCCCACACCCAACAACAAGACCCATGAGGATTCCACACACTTGTTTGCCCTAGGCTTAATTAGGCTATACCAAAAGGTTTCTACCAGCTGCTCTGAGGGGCTAAATGCCATTTGTGATGTGCTAAAGCACGTGTTCTTAGACACACTTCCTCTTGACACAACCTTTGTCCTGTGTTCAGTATATATTCCTGAATCTGCTGGAAGTCACAGTGTCATCACCCTCGCTGCCAGAGCTGACCTACGGCTACTGTGGAACTAGGCTTTTATGTTTAGAAGTTGTTCCAAGTTTGAGTGAGAAGACAGTAAATCACGTTAATGCCTGTGGCAGGCATGCTCCATTTTCAAGATTAGCAGTCCTGTGTAACCCAGGAAAGAAAGCACGAGAAACTGCCTCCAGTTGTGCTGAGCTTCCAGTTCAACCTCTTTTGTTCAGACGCAGGGACAGGATGTGAAACAATTTACTGTCTTGTGGGTGGTAAATTTCTTTCCTCTTTGCCCATATTATCTCCAAGTCCTTAGACCCATTAGCCTAATTAATATTAAGAACATATGCATATGCAAACAAGACACTCTTCACCATATATTTCACTTTATAAGACAGGTTGAAGGGTAGTTGGGTGAGTCAATCAAATGTCATAAATTGGCTATGCATAAGACCTCATTAATATTAATTGGGGTGTGGGCATTGTGCATCAGTCCATGCTGCCATTAGAGGTGGGCCCCTTGCTTTAACTGTCCCTGAGATTAGGAAAACCAAAGCCTCTGACCTGATTTAAATATGGAATCTGCCCCCCCTCTCCAGGTACTGAGCAGAATCAGAAAGGTATTTAAAAAAATACAGAGCAGACCTTTTCTAAGACAGATGGCACACAATGAGGTTAGAAAAAGTATCTTGAGATCCAACCTGCAAGAACAAAAAAAAATTGCTTGCATTGTTGTTTCATTATCTTGCTTCTGTCATTTCATGAGCTTTGTATCTTGCAAGGAAAGAAAGAAGGGAGAAAAACTGTGAAATTAATCTTTTGTGCATGGCCTGATAAAGAAGAGACATGCTCAGACAAAAGATAGACTGAGAGAAGGGACGTGATTGATGACTAAAGTAAAGGTGTCAGAAGAGTATTATGTAAATTACTGGAGGCACACACCATTTCAGAAAGAATGAGAGGGAGCTGAAGGGGGAGCGAGGGAGAGGGAGAAGGCGAGAGAGGAGTGAGGCGCCGGAGTGAAAAAAGGATAGCAGAGCCATGTCACCAAAGAACTGGTCCCCAAACACCCATTTCTTGCCATCTTTCATCTCCTCCGACAAGCTCACCTCCCATTCTCCCCGGGCTGCGCGCAGTAACAAAGGGGATGGGGGCGGGGAGAGCTGTCAACATTAGCATGATTCCAGCCGGAAAGGTTTAGGGAAAGCGCGTGTGAAGTGAGAGGCGAGGAGGGAAGTTTCTGTTCAAGGGGAAAAGCTGGCTGGCGACTGCGAGTGTCTCTCTGTGGAGTGTGTCACGAGACAAGCATCGGCTGTTTTCATTCTTCACGGTACAAATTGGCTCCAAAAATCCCGTGTCCTTCCCCCACGTCTCTGGGTGCATCTAGGCATCTGTATTGGGCACATGGACCGGCTACTAAACAAAGGTGGGTGAGCAGTGACGCAGAGGCCGGAGCCAGGCGCCTTGCCACAAAAATCTCTTCATTCCCCCCGCTTTGGCTGCATTTTCTTTCTAAGTAATGAAGTGAAGCAAGTGTTGAAAATTGCCTCCATTTCCCTGACTGGAAGAGTCGCGAAGTAACAGTAGGCTTAGATTCGATTATGGGAATGGGTTGTGCTGTGCTGACCTTGAGGCAAGCTGCGCTGCCTTCTGGCTGGGCGGACATACAAATACCTCTTGCCTACAAGTTCAGAGATTTCTGCAGATCCTGAAAGAAAATAACCCCTTCCAAAGCCACAGAAGCCCGACCTGGAGATGGTCAGGTTCTAACTCAGAAAACTCACCCAGAAGGCTTTTTTACAGCTAGCCCTCTCTGACAGAAGCTAGCCTGTCCATCTCTCAGGTCCTATGAAGCACTAGAACCAAAATGATTTAAATATGAAGAGTCCCGGAGAGATGGAGGCTAACGTGCAGGTGGAGATTTTCACCATGTTTGTGTTCCCCTTCAACCTAGTGGGAATGGAAAGAAAACACAGGGAGTTTTCACCAGATTACCAAGTTTGGAGGGCTCCCACATACTATAAAGATTGCAGGCAAACCCTGAGCATGAAATTAAAAATGCAATGAATTAATTAATTTTAAATTAATGGAAAATAAAATCTATAATAAATCTACATAAGTACAGGTCTTGAGTGTCCTATGTCCGCTATTTTAGAAATTTTTAAATTAAATAATTAGAAGTGAAGACGGTCTATGACTGTAGATAAAAAAGGACACATTTATAGCTGAAAAGGTGTCCCACAAGACACTTCCACCAGGGACCCCAAAGACTGGAAATGTCATCCTTTCCCCAAGGGCCCATTCCCTCTCTCTCACTTTATAAACTCTCCCTGCCTGGCCATTTAGCCCACCACATACCGCCTCGTTTACGTGTTCCACGCGTAACTGAGCTCCACTATAAGCCAGGCCCTCTGGTAGGTGGTGGAGACAGACGGAATGGAAAAGGCTGTGCTTGGTAGGGACACTTGCAGCTCCAATGGTTGTGTCTTACTCTTACAGAGTTCACCTCTGGGATTAGGGTAATGACCGCTCTGAGATCGGCCCTTGCTAAGGGAGACTGAATTGGCCAAAGCCAGGCATGGCCAAGGCCCCACAAAGGGCTACTAAAGCCTTTAAGAAGACAACACACTGGGAAGCACTTCTACTCAGTAAGGTTTAGCCTCTTAAAGTTTCTATGATCTCTCCGTAGGAGCAAAATGATAACATGTACGCCGTCAGAGGACACTCCAGGCCCAACTCTAACTGCATCATAATGCAGGGTCACAACAGCAGTGAGAACTTAGCACTTGAGGAGATACTGCCTCCGTCCTAAGCACAAAATATGTGAGCTCATCTAATACAGAAACTCCCTTATTCTTACTATTTGTTTTTATTGTCATAATTATTTACATTTTTACAACTATGCAAATTGAAGCGGAAAGAAGTGACCAAATGTGGTGGTCTCCCTCACCCCTGGTTGGTTCCTATCTTTGAATACCTGGTCCCTAGTTGGCGGAACTGTTAGGGAAGAATTAGGGGGATGGACTTGTTGGAGGAGGTGTGTCACTGAGTGCAGGCTTTGAGGCTTCAAAGGCTCCCTCCATTATCAGTGCTTTCTCTGCCTCCTGCTTGAGGTTGGAGATGTATGTTCTTAGCAGTTCCTGCAGTCATGCCCTGCCCTTGCCATTACAGATCTAACCCTCTGAGACCATAAGCTCAATTAAACTCTTATTTGATAAGTCTCCTTGGTCATTGTGGTTTGTTTGTTTGTTTGTTTGTTTGTTTGTTTGTTTGTTTTTGATTTTTTGAGACAGGGTTTCTGTGTAATAGCCCTGGCTGTCCTGGAACTTACTTTGTAGACCAGGGTGGCCTTGAACTCACAGGATCATTGTGTTTAATCACAGCAATAGAAAAGTAACTAATACACTAAGGTTGAACCGTTAGGGCACAGTAGAGCCTTGAGTCTTGGCAACTAGTCCCAGGAGCTCTGTGATCAGCAGCTACATTTGAAATGACCAGAATGTGAATCTGGGAAAGGAAAAAACTGTCTCACTTTCCACTCTCGGAGAAGTACAAAGTGGGCAGTATGGGATGAGGGTACCACTTGGCTCTGTGCTGGCCATGGTCAGAGTGGCATGACAGAGTTCATGATGCTTTGGGGATGATGTTCAGGATGGCCCTGATCCAGAGGATCCTAGTGGGTTTAAACTGTTAATGCCAGCACTTGGACTTAAAAGATAAATCTATTTTAGGAGCTGGAGAGATGGTTCCACAGTTAAGAAGCCTTGTCATATTTTCAGAGAACCTGGCCATGATTTTCAGTACCCACATGGTAGCCCACAACCATTCATAACTCCAGTTTCAAAGGATTTGATATCCTTTTCAGAACTTCATGAGCGCCAGACACATAGGTGGTACACATACATCTATGTAGATAAAACATTCAGATACACCAAATAAAATAAATCTATAAATAAATATCTTCTAGTATTCAAGACTAGCAACATAAGAAGAAGGTCTTGGGAAGAAAGGTAACCATGAGAGTGGAGGGAATACACAGTTGGACAATCACTGTTTGCATGCTTCCAATGGGAAAATTGGATCTCAGCCTTATGCATACCAACTCCCAAAGGCCATCTGAAATTTGTACTGCAGGAAAACAAACAAGAGTTAAAGCTAGTAGTGAGTGGGGCAAAGAATAAGAGATCAAGAGATCAAAAAGGGTTCCAAATCCCAGCCTGCATTCACACTTTAGCTTGTGGTCTAGGACCTCACAGATGTGCAAACTGAAGTGACTTGTGTTGGGAAGAGGTAGGAAGGCCAGCCCTGGATCAGAAGTCCAGAACTCATCCCCGACAATGCTGCTACTAAAGCACCTGACTGCCTGAGCATGCCACTCTTCATTCCCTTACAGCGTGAACTTGCAATGTCAGGCAACATCTCATCTTCTTTTCTGGTCCAAATGTGGATGTTTCTCTCCAGGATGCCACACTCCAGTTCAGCAACTACTCCCATCAGTGACCAGTGGCTTCCAGCAAAGACACTGACATCCTGACCTTTCTTTCCTTCCCCCTGACCAATGGAGTCTCTGGAGGTAAACCCATCGATGGCAGTGCATGCAGTGGAAATAAACAATGCGCAGCCAGGAGAGGGGGAACTGCCTTCCCGTGGTGTGCTCAGACCATTGCAGGTGGCAAGCGGCCTCCCGAAAGGAAGCTGGCAACACCTGGATGCCACCACAAGGACTGTCACTGGCTTCCTGACAGCTCCTGAAGCCGCAGCCCCAAGTCTTCTCAAGAAAGCTTTTTCTTTTCATATGTCTGACCTTGTGATTCATCTGGCACCTGTTTTAAAACCAATTATTACGTATTGTCTTTTGAATTTCACCCCTGACACCACTCTGCCCTGACTTAATTCTAAGACTGGCTTTTATTCAAAACTTTCATTTCAGAGCAAGGCACATGCATTGCAAACGGCCACCTTCTAGAAGTCTTAAGACAAAGCTCTGGTGAATCTAGACCTGAGAACGGACACTTGATGGATGCTGTTAAACAAAATACCTTCTTGCTTCATGGGCTGAAAATCAAAATAAAACCAAGGACAAAGGCCTAAGCAAAGAGAGGAAGAGCTTCCAGGTCATGCCTTCTGTAACCCCACTGACTCTTGCCCTTGAACTTCTGAGTAGTATTTCCAGCTAGCATTTTACCTATACCTTCCCTCCTTTAGGACCTAGTCCCCCTGTGGGATCCCTGAGCATTCATTACCTGAAGCCTGGTCTTCACCCTCACTTTGTAATTGCCCAGCAAATCTATCCAAGGCTCTTTCACACCTGTCTCCCAAACCCCAAACCCCAGTCCCATCCTACCAGGTCTCAGATTCGCAGCCCCTAGGTCAGAGCTTCCAAACTACTGTCCTTCCTCCAATGTACCACATACCCCATTCATGTTCTACAGTGCTCCAGTGTTTTCCTAAGACATAGAGATAAGTGCATCGTTTTCAGCTTCCAAACTCCAATAGTTCCCAACAGAAGATGTAGAAGAAATCTGGATGCTTTGAGGAGATGCAGTAGTTACTCTGCAAGCTAACTCAACTGCTCCAGCCTCTTCTTTGTCCCTACTGCTCCTTATCACACAGTATGCTGTGTTGCCAACCTAGGCTTGATTCTTACAGGACATACTATGCCCTGTCTGCTTTTGCCTTTGACCATGTTATTCCACCTACTAAGACTGCCATGTTTTCTACCTCAGTGACCAGCAAACCCTGCACATATGATAGCTACCTTTCAGGCTCAGACCCTACTACCTATAAAAGGTAGCTTTATTTCCTGCCCTTCCCTCAAATCAGGTGCAATTCATCTCTTCCTCCACTGAGGTCCCTGGTACAGCAATTCTTACAAGGAGGCTTTTTAGTTGTTTGTTCTGAGACAGGGTCTCATTATCCAGTCTGACCTTACTGTGTAGTCAAGGATTAGTTTGAATTCTTCCTTTCCTCTACCTCCAAGTGCTGGGACCACAGGCATGAACCACCTCTTCAGTATATATGTTGCTGGGAACCAAACTCAGGGCCTGCATTCTAAGCAGGCATCCTACCAACTAAGCAACATTCTCAGCCTAGGATAAGAAGCTTTGTGAAGCAACCATTTCTGTTCTAATTACATCCGGATCTCTGGGGAGGAAGCCTTGAGAAGCCAGCATTCCTTGAGAAGTCCCAAGTTATTTTCGCTTGGCTCAAGTTTAAGAAGCTCTGTTCAAGAACTGGTTTGTGTTCTTTCTACTTCCTCCATTTAATTAACATGTATTTATTGAACAAATAACCTGTGTAAAATAATTGGGCTGTATGTGCAGATACTACAGTGAATCAGGCCCACTATAAAAAGTAACAGCACTATAGAATATGTTGTATTTTATCATGTTTTATACTGGATTATAAACATGGATTATAATAAAATCTATCTTATGAATCTAACCATTTGTGCCCATCTTTCTACTGCTATTTCTTGAAAATAGCTGTCTCTCATTTATCTCAGTATCTCTGGGCACCTAACACAATGACTTGTATTCAATAAACAGATGGTAGCTCATTAATTAATATACTTATTAATTTCTTAATTGTGGATTAATGCGACAGAGTGACAGTTTAGCTTTAAATTCATCCAGCTGAAAGAAACAGAAAGCTGTCCCTGTATTACTAACTCTGAAACAGCACCTCCCCCTGGGCCCAATATTACAGGCCTGTAGTCCCAGTTATGTGGGAGAGTGGAAAGAAAGGAAGAAAGAGAGAGAGAGAAAGAAAGAAAGAAAGAAAGAAAGAAAGAAAGAAAGAAAGAAAGAAGGAAGGAAGGAAGGAAAGAAGGAAGGAAGAAAAAGAAGGAAGGAAGGAAAGAAAGAAGAAAGAAAGAAACAACAAGTTAGCCTCTTGCTTTTATGATAGGCAGGAAGATCTGTGCCCCACAGACAATACCTGTGAGGACAGAAGAGAGCTTGCTGGCTTCTGACCATGCTCCCAGCAAGACTCTGAATCATTCACTTAATTTTTGAACAGGTGGAGATATGTGTCAATCTCACTACTTCTTATGGAAGTGCAAACTGTTTACTAAAATTAATGGTTCCTACCTTCTAAACATTGTCAGGGCCCAGCTCCAATCAGCATTAAGGCCAAGGTAGTGTTTCCTTTTTCTGAAGCCTGGAGAAGGGGCCTGTGGAAGGTCAGGGTCTCTCCAGGCTGTTGCCTTGACTGTGGGTTCCTGAGCGAGAACATAACAAACATGTGGGGCTCTGGGAACACAATGGACGAAAATGACAGTTTTTAACTTTCAGAGAAAATCTGCAGTCACTGGAGGAAATCAAATGAGTAAATCATTGCTGCTGTTAAAAACCCCTGGTTAAGGCCAATCCTTCCCAAGGTATTTTCTAAATAGTAAGTCACATGTAACATTGTGATTTCTGATAAAATAGAATTTGTAGTGGAGTCCCAGGCCCCATCAAGGAGAGCAATTAGTCCACATCACAGTTGCGAAGAATCTACTTCCTACACCATTTGTCTTTCTTACCCCTTTGTCGTAAATAAACCTTCATAAGAGAAACGTGATCGTCATTTCGTTATGTGTCCCCTCCTTTTTTCCTTTCACAGCAATGATAAAATGATGAAAATTCATCCAGCCAAAAGATGAAATGAAGAAAATCAACCTTCTAGCTGAACCTATCGATTCCACCTGCCTTTCAATTTTTCCCTTAAAATGTTTCAGATGAATAATGTTTCCCTTCTCAGAAAAGAGAATATTGACATCCCATAGAAGCCATAATGTAAATGAACATTAAAAGTATCAGAGAATCTACCCTTCTTAACGATTGGTTTTTATTGGGGAGGGCTCTGTACTCACTCTGGACACAGCTAAAATAAGCTTGTGATTTTTGACCATTTCCTCTTATGGTACCATCTGGAATATTCTCAGCCACACCCTTAGAAACCAATATAGCCTGTGCTGCCTTTTCAAAACTTAAGTGAGACAGCTATCTCCTCTTCACTACCAAAATTTTCCGACTCCTTCCCCATTCCCTGGTGAAGAGAAACTTAGCTCATGCTCTTCAGGCACATGCCAATCCTAAATGACAATTGTGCTCATCACTTTTCTCATGGCTGTATCAAAGCAGCGGACAGATGTGACTTAGGGGAAAAAAGACTTGCTAAGTCTATCCTGGTGGAGAAGGCGTGAGCGGCGTGAAGGTTGGAGCCATGCAGTGCACAGCAACATCAGCTTGAGGTGTGGTTCCTTCAGATCTTGCTGACTTGGGAAATAGAGAGTTTAGCATGGAGGCGGTGTCAGATAGAATTCTCAAGGTCCAGCCTTAGTGGCCAATGTCCTGCAGCTAGGCTGTGTCCCAACAGCTCCACAATCCCTCAAAACAATGCCAACATCTGGGACCTAAGTTCCCAAAGCCGTGAGCCAGCAGGGGACACTTCAGATCCAAACTACAAGAAGCCCACGTGCATCTGTGCTTTATCTCAAGTTATTGACATTCTATTGTATTTTACTTCATTTTTGAGACAGAGTCTCACCAAATAGCCCTGGCTGGCTGGCCTAGAACTCACTGTCAACCAGTCTAAGCTCAAACTCACAGAAATCCACCTACCTCTGCCTCCTGAGTGCTGGGATTAAAGGCGTGTAAACCTACACCTGGCAAGAATGACATTTTAACAGGGGTCCTCCAGAACAAAAGAAGGGTAGTAGTGACATGATGCCAAGCCACTGAAGAGGCTGTTGGGGAGACCCGGTGCCTCCAGATCACACCAGAAAGCCACCTGCCTCTGCACTCCCTGCAGTGCAGGCCTGTTGGAAAGGCCCCGAGTCTTTTTACACTTGCTCTCTCAAAGGAAGTTGTCACTTTCAGCTGCACAAACCAAAACTTCCAAAATCAGGTGCTTGGGGGAAAAAATTGGAAGTACTTTTAATAATTTAAATGGCTCTTCTCTGCACATGCCCAGAACCCAAATCCCTTTTCTAACTGAAGTGCTTATATAAAAATTTGACAGCTCTTATAATTTTAAATTGCTCTACACTGAGTATGCCTAGAACCTTGATCACTTCCAAATTCAAGGGCTTATAAAAATTTGAAGCACTCCAATAATTTTAAATTGCAATGCACAGTGTAGAGTGATTTAAAATTATTGGACTGCTTCAATTTTTTTTAAAAGGTCTTCAATTTGGAAGTGAGTCAAGCAGCATTCTAATACAGTAGTTTAAGACATAGTATGCTAATCAAAAACTTAACACCTAAAAATAATGAAAATTAAACCACACGCGATTCTATTCTTCTTTTTCTCTTTCCTTCTCTCCCTCCCCCTCCTTTCTTTCATTCTTCCTTCCTTTTTAGAAGAGGGAAACTCAGAATACACCTACACTTTTTATATAAAAGCCTAAGCCACGGGAGAGGAAAGGTAGGAGGGAAAGCTAGCAGGAAGAACTGAGCAAAAATGGCAGCCTCATCCCAGCGGCCTCCCTGGTGCTGGAGCCTCAGCTGGGGAGCCAGGCAAGCAGTAGGGAAGGAGGGAGCTCCGCAGAGACTCTTGCCTGTGAGCGGGAGCATTGGATCCTGTTAAGTTTTCAGTACCTGGGGTGCAACGCAGACACAACTTTCTCTAAAAGGCAGACTCTTCCGTTTGTCATAGATGTTTGTTTGATGGAGCTTTTGAATAAAATTCCTCCCTCCACTGCTTCGGGGTTTCTGTGATTAGCCAGCCTTTCAGAGAGCTGCCCTGTGATTCCAGCAGCCCCAGTCATAAGCACTTACCAGCAAGGTGCACAGATATTATAAGTCTTGTGAGTGTATGGTGTGTGTGTACGCACCTGCGTGTGTGTGTGTGTGTGTGTGTGTGTGTGTGTGTGTGTGTGTGTGTGCGCGCGCGCACACACGTGCAGGCACGTCTTGGCTTTCCTTCTGTCTTCCCTTCCCCTACATTACTACCTTTCTTAACTACTGAAGTTTCCCAGGTTTAAAGATCAGAGTGACTCTTACTGGTCTTTTCTATGTAGCACACAGGGGACCTCTCACAAGGCAGATAGACCCTGACGAGTCCCTGTGGTAAACACCCCTCTCCATTTAGCACAAAGCAAACTTGTATTTCTAAACAGCATCTAAATGTGCCCTGCTGCAGTTAGCTGTTGTGGGCTGTTATGCATGACCAGATAGAGAATAAGTACTTTAAAATGTTGTGCAAATACAAATTTAAGTAATAATATTTAATGTTTCCAGGGACCTATGCCAATCAGCTCCCAAAGTAAGAAGTATACAAAAGCTGAATTTTGGCACCTTTCTCGTCACAAGGGCTCAAGTGTGTTGGCCTGTTCATTGAGAGGAAGGGAGAGAGAGCACACAGAGTTAAGCAAAGCGGGGAGAGGCACCTTCGAACAGAACATGGCTCAGCCCAGAGCAAGTGTTCCCAGGTAGAGGGCAGGAGAAAACCCAGACCTGGTAGGAAACACCTGATTTAACGCTATTTAGGTTAGTGAAGGGGAATTGAGGCACAGAGCATGTAGGCGACACATAGCTCTTGCCTTCTAAGTTGCGTGATGTTTCCTCAGGCCTGGATGAACGTTTCCTTCACACATGAGCAACGGAACCACCTGGCCAAGGGCCTGGAGAGCACCTGGAGGTTCTGCTAGCTTCTTCTTGAGCCTGCACCAGATTTCCCACATGTGAGTCTGAACTCACCTTAGGTCAAAGGATTGTTTTTATCATTTCCAACCACACCCCAATTTGGATGATAGCTTTTGTTCTTATTTCTGATAATAGCAAATGAATAAACTAATGGAAACCTACTGGCAGTGACATTCAATAAAAAACTTTCAAGAGCCTAGATTAAAAGTAATTGGGAGCCTTTAAAATAGGCTAGAGGGCTGGACCAGGTGAGAAGGAAGAAACACACAGGACCAAGACACTGCCAATCATGGCTTTCTTAATGCTATGTGAATATTATAAACAGTTTGGTCTATAACCTAGACCTTGACTAGTGTTCCATCTAGGTCTCGGTTGCTCAACAAACATAGATCCTGAGTTCTTAACCAGGACTTTCTGTGCAGCGTGTGGGAATACCCAGAGCTGTCCTGTTGTAAAGCACAAGGGAGATGATTAAGAACACTTTGCAAAGGAGCAAACAGATTTTTAGGTCACGTGTGTGGAGATGTCACCATTTAAAATGACATGACAAAATCTATCTATCACATAGGCACGAACACAGAACAATATAGAGAGGTTAACAGAAATTGATGGCATCCCAGGTTTAATTTTACACTGGATCGGAGTCTTTGGTGATTGAAATAGACAAAGATTTATAGGGTTATCTTGTTGAAGAGGCTGTGCTAATTACTGGCACTTGTCATTTCTCCATAGCTTTATCTAAGTCAAGAAGGCTAACTAGCTCCTTTTCCCCACTGTGCATTGTTTGTTCAGGAGCTTTTGCTGAGAGAGCCTTTATTCATAACTGCACCTCATTATTAACAGGTTCATAAATAAATGAGTCCTAATATTTTTCTCCGTTAGCATTTATGATAGGGACATTTGGTCTACAAAAGATTACACTTGTCTTTAATAAAAATAGGCAGTTGTACATGAAGCCTATTAGGCCCTTGTTACTCTGGAGGAGGCAGAAAGGGGAGGAACCAGAGTTTAAATATAAAGCAATAATAATAACCTGATGTGCTTCCTCCCTGTGCAGGCAGAACACGAGAGGAGCCTCATGGCTCTGCCCAGTCACTAACTCTGCAGCCTCTTCTGCTGACCTTCTTCTCTGTGATGGAGAGGTAAGGGAAGTCAACAAGCATTCCGCTGGAATTTTCTGTATTACTGTATGACTGACTAAGTATTACAAAGGATATGTATATATAAGTACATACACTGCATATTATATACATATTTATATGTATAAATAATAATTATGTATACTATATGTATGCACTTTTTTTCTTTAATTCCCATTACAGGCTGTATTAAACTGCTGATGTGATCCTCCTCAAGCTGTAGGAGTAAGTCAGCAATACTGTGTTGGGCTGAGAAAGACTTAGCTTCTTTGAAGTTCTAGACTGTTGGCCATGAGCAGTGCACTTGGGTTAGAAAAATACGAGGAGGAGGGGAATGCTACATTAGTATACACCTACAGAGGAGTCCAGGAACACACAGGAAAGAGGTACATGGGAGCTAAGGAAGAGTAAAGTCTATGTAGAATGAGAAACGTTTCAGAAAGTGAGGACTGGTGACGTGACATGCTCAGAATCAGATGAGTGCAGTGGGAAGAGAGGCTTTCAATGGAAGAACTGTCACAGTCATTCAGAGGGTAAAAGTGCCGGCTGAAGGGAAAGGCGAGGTTGGGATCCTGAGACCTTACAAGCAAGGCTTGCTGGCCCTTGGAATGAGAACGGAAGGACAGGAGATGGAGAGGCTGAGCTAGCAAGTCTGATACCAGGAGGAAGACACTGAAAACAGCAGGGATCTGGAGGGGTGGGGTGGGGTACATGTTACACCAGATGTACATGGTGACTGCACAGAGATACCACACAAACAGGCTGGTTCATAGGTCAGGGCACAGCCAGCATTGGGTATTCCAAGAGAGCTCAGGTTGAGACTACTCATGGGAGTGAGCCTCGGGAATGCCCAAACTAAGCCAGAAGCAGACCCAGACCGTTCTAAGAGCAGGTTCCTTGGAGTGTCACAGGAACTTCCTGAACAAAGGAAGAAAGAAAAGCCAAGGCCAAACAGGAAATTCCAATCTAAAAGAGCAGAGAGGAGGCCGTGGGAGCTTCCAGGAGCATAAAGGAGGAGAGGACCGCAGGGGTTCTAAGGCAGGGGACCAAGGCCTCAAGCTAGGACAGACATGGGTGTGGGGTTGGCAAAGGAGGGCACTCTACATGCCTCGGACACATTTAGTGAGCCTGACTTCCTTTCCTGGGCCTCTCGGGACATGGTGAGGCTTGCATGAGCAGAACTGAGGTTTAAAGCATCAAGGATTGATGGAAGAGACAAACCAACCAGAGAACAAGCTAGAATGAGGGAGGCACCTCAAAGCCGCGCCCATTCCTTGCACAAGTCCATCGTCATTTTCTGCCTCCTTTTAATTAGTTTCAAAAGTCTATGCTTCCAAATGTTCCTGTGTATACGTGTGTGCATAATTTTACTGCCCAACAGAATGACACACCTCAAAACCATTGTAGCAGAACTGTATGGCACTGTGTGGTATCATAGGGCCGCCATCACAAAATGCCAAACACTGTAAACACTCCTTACATTCATGACAGCCATAGTGTTAATATTTGTTAGTTGATTTTGTGATACTTCCCCCAAGTCCTTTGTTATGGGGGGAAAAAAACCTCTGGCTGGCTGTTCTTTTTTGGGGGGGGAATGGCAGGGGCCCTCGGGACTGGGGACTGTACCTGAGAGGCCAGGTGATGATATATCCGCTCCCTGTCGGTTTTCCTGGCATTTCTCACATTTCTAGCGAGTCTCTGAGAAGATGTATGTGTTTTTAAAGGCACCCCTCTTACTTGAGGACATCCATTTTGCTCTTGCGTCCCTCTCATTTGCACATGAAAAAATCCATCACTGTGTCTACAAATGCCAAATTGCAATGCAAATAGGCATTTGTGTGCCCAATTACCCATTTTGTGTGTTTGCAAAACGGATGTGCCGGCAAATTCTGCAGGTGTGAGTTGGTAGACTGCTGGAAATTTGGCTCCCACTGAGTCAGCACCAAATAAGGTGATGTGTCCTGACAGTGTCTGGAAGGAGAAAGCACATCTGAGGGACAGCCCTTGAATGTGGTAACAGGTGTGGACAGCAGTCAGGCTATCCACACAGAGGAAGGTTAAAAACAACTGAAATCTGTACAAAGTAGAAGAATCGGGGTTCTATAGTTGATGAGTCATGCATCATAGAAGCACTACAGGTCTTTCATGCATGACCCCCAATTCAAGCCTTTTAATCCAGAAGCACGTTTATTCAAATGTTTTCAGGGTATAATACTGAGCTGTGCATAGGCACTGTGCTGCCCACAGGTGTCCAGGACTTGCTCACTTTGGTGAACTGAAACGTACAGCCCTGTGGTCAGTGATTCCCCGTTTAGTTTCCCCTCAGCTCTACAAAGCACCATTCCACTCTTTCATTCCATGAGTTTGATTGTTTTAGACTTCTCGGGTAATATTTATCTTTTAGTGACTGACTTCTTCCACTTAGCTTTATGCCCTCGAGGTCCATCCACATCGGTGCACATAGCAATGACTTTATTAAAATTGAAGAACTTTGCATTGTGTGTGCGTGATATAATTTGATCAATTCATCTGTCCATGGGCATTTTGGGTGTTTTCACATCTTTATAGTTGTGGGAAGTGTTGCGAGAACATGAGCATACTAATACCCTTCTAGATCCAGATTTTATCTTTTTTTGGATAAATACCCAGAAGTGGGATTTCCTGATCATATGGTGGTTCTAGTTTTAATTTTCTGAAAAGCTGCCATGTTATTTTCCATTGTGGCTGCACTGTTTCGCATTCCCACCAACAGTATAGCAGGAAACACCATTCTTCAAAGCATTATCGTCTTTAAAGTGTGATTCTAAGAATAAGGCAGACACTCCCACCAGGACTCGGAATACCCTGTGTGCTCCAAATCTTCACTTCATGGACCTGCAAGCCTGTTGCCATGCTGAGCTATGGCTCTGCACCAGATCTTTTGGTGTAAAAATTCCCATGCAACTGAGAATCAGCAAAGCTCATGCCCCACTCTGGAACGCTCCAGCAATGGGATTACCCTGGGAGCTGCTTCCATTCCTGGCCAAAACTCATAATAATCTCAACAAAAATTCTGCCTAGGAGAGTATCGGGAAAGGTGCAAGGAAGGCATAGATAGGCAAGACAGATGGCCCTATGTTCATTTTTGTGGTGGTTTATTTGCTTTTGTTTCTTAGATGAATCTAACTCCAAAAAGGTACAACCAGGAATTCAGTGTTTTCTGGACAAATATGTCATCCACACTTCGTCACTTCATTTACATTTTTAAAAAAGAAAAGGGTGATCTTGTGTCAAAAATCAAAAATTGGTGAGTTTTTTTTTTTGTTGTTTTTTTTCTTTTTGGTGCCTGACTGTGTAAAGCCATTTAAATATCATTGTGGTCATCACATAAATTTCATTCTAATTCTCTTTTTATTTGTATCTAATATACCTTAGCTTTTAAAAAATCAGCAAAATACAGGCTTGATCATAAAAGTACTACTTTCCTTGGGATGTCAGTAATTCTCAAAATTGCCTTAGATATTTGCTAGATATCAGAAATGGGTAATGTAGTATTTTAAGTGGCAGAAATGCATTAGTATTATGTAAGTACATGGTCCTTAATGTACTAATCTCAGCAATATGTGTAATGAAGACTTTCAGTAACACTTATTTTAAGTGTCCTCTGAGAAATGCTAATTTACAAGGAGACACCTATGGAAGTACATGTGACATCTACATGAATACCAAATGAATTCATTTTGATCAATGCTATTATAATGAATATAAAATGAATTCACAAAGATGGAGCCATAAAGGACTACCAAATTTTCTTTTAATATTATCTGTTCTATGGAGATTAGCATATGTAAAGAATCAAGGTGAAAGTATATATACACATATACAAACAAAGATGCACATATTTATATACATATGCATCTATCAAAAGTCTATGTCCACAGTAATTACTTTATTAGGAAGGAATTCTCTGAAACATTCTATTCGCACACAGAGAAAATGTGTGTGCAAAATACTTACATTTGCATTTATAAAATTGCATATTAGATATTAACAAACACAAAATTTGCATAATGAGAACAAGTAAACAGATTTTTGTGGGGTTTAGATTTAACAAAAGATGGTTCCACACTAGCATTCTAAATTCCCTGAGCTATTTTCAGAATCCAGTGGTTGGTGAATCAATTCATATTATCTGTTAAAGCTCAGTAGTGGCTTTTGTGGTTCTCCAAAGGTGATCACAGACAGGTTGACAGATGGATGATAGATAGATAAATGGGTAGATAGTTGTGAGAACTGATGCTTAGATAAGATATCTAAGTGGTCACAGTTTTTATTTAAAGTGTTCAAGAAGCCAGAATTTTTAGGAAATGTGTGTTTTTCATTTTTGCAAATCTTTTCAACAACAAATTGAATTTCATGGACATTGGGATAGTGGGCATTCCTTAACCTTTTAGGCTAAGCCACGTCACCAATCACCAGGGTTGGCGCGCACCATGACTATAGTCTGTTTAGAATTTCAAGAAGCTTGTTAGAGCTGGCCAAGGAAGGGCTCCCAGGTAAGTCCAGCTAGAGTTTAGGCTCGGACTGTATGCCTCTGCAGATCACAAAAGCTCTTGCATCGTATTTCCAACAGTTGAGTGGGTGGCCTGCACCCACTCTAGCCTGTATAGTCCTGCATCACTCCTGAGTCTTTCTTCACCTCCCTCGTCTGTGAGGTTCAGTTGAATATGTGGTAGAGTGTGCAGGCTTGGCCAGCCCATCCAGCTGCACTCCCCCCACCGTCTCCACCATGTGCTCTGGGTACCAGGGGGACTGAATCACTATGGTTTTCCATGCTTTCTCCTTCTGCATGGCTCCCATTGCTTGGCAGGTCCTCCCTTTACCTGCCTGCCAACAAACCACCTGCTAGCTCTTTGGATTCCAGCTCAAATACTCTTCCTTCCATGTGTCCTTCCTTGTCCCCTTGCTACCATCTGAATCGCATAGTCTCCACTATGGCACTTTTCACACACAGACACACACACACACACACACACACACACACACACACACACACACACACTCATAATCTTCTGCTAACGTGTCCATAGAGTAACCAGACTATAAAATCTTGAGCCAAGAACAATATTTTATTTATCTTTGTCTCGCAAGCCATTGCCCAGTGTCTGGCACACAATGCTTATTCAGTGGCATTCAGTGAATAGCCTTGTCTCCTAAAGACGCTGGTTGTCCTTTCTGTTGTCCATGCTTCACACAGACATTTAGAAATCTGTGTTCACAAAGTGTTCTCTAAGCACCATTCTGCTTTTAATTGACTTGAGAGCACATTATGAATATGTGTGGGCAAACGTATGAGCCTAAGCACTAATTATTCCCTAATGTCACCCAAACCTCCTGGAAATCAAATTCCTATAAGAGTTATCTGAAAAAAAATAGCCAAGATGATGTATCAGCGCCTCTTCTGTGTCAGGCATGACACTACTGGTTTGACATGTGTTACTTCATGAAAACCTCACAACTAAATCTCAGTACTGTTGAACTTGTGTTGCAGATGAACAGAAAGTACAGGGGGGAGTTAGGTGACTCTGTCAGGGCTACAGAAGTAAAGAATGGGAGCTCAAGTACAAGCCTGGCTGGCTCAAGTCTCAGGCCTGTGCCTCAACACCATCATCTTCCCTGAGTGTCCCTAAAGCATCTACAACTCTAGATTAGAGAACCCAATAGCCACATTCAGGGTTCACTGTATGTGTCTGAGAATTGAAATCAGCCACACACGTCACCGTCTCTTAGCTCCCACTCAATAAAGGCAGATCTCTCCTACCGTTAAGACTTTCAATGAAAATCATCCCAGGAATTAACAATCGGGCACTTAATAATTCTGAAGACTTTTCCTTTTTGGGGGGTGAATTTTAGCCTTTTTGGGTAAAGGCTTGCTGCCCTGATTTTTAAAAATCTTGTTTTAAAGGACTTACGGTGTTTTTCTACCGTTCCTTTTTGTAGAGCACAAACTGCTTCCAGTCTCGCTTTCAGCCTTGATGAAGAGTTTGCAAATTGGACACAGTCAGCTTCTGGTCCTCACTTGATTTTCATAATTGGGCTTTCAGTTTTTGCATGGCCTGGAAAGCATCCGAAGTGGACAGAAACAATATTCTTGAAATGAACTGGCCACTTGGAGCCTGTGCAACTGCTCAGAGGGGAAAGGGAAACAGCAGAATGGTTGCTGCCTTCTGGAGTGAGCTGAGTCTCCAGAGAAGCTTACACAGGGCTGTAAGCTTACACAAGGACCTGGCACCCAAACTGGGGCGACACCTCTCTCTGGGTGCAGCACTGCTTGACACCCTAAGGCCACTGCTGTCCTTGACCCCATGGGGGACCGTCTCCTTAAACTGACTCTCATTTGCCATTATCAGAGCAACAATGACAAAGTTTTTTTTTTGTTTTTTGTTTGTTTGTTTGTTTGTTTGTTTTTTTTAAGACAAAAGCAGAATCTTCTGTCAATATCTGTGAAGGTCTGAAGGAGTCTGGCAGATCACAGCTCCCTGATCCTCCCCACCTTGAGATGTGTCATCTTTAACAAGGGAGAGTGGGAGAGACAGACAGAGAGAGAGTGAGAGAGAGACAGAGAGGGGGAGAAAGAGAGAGACAGAGACAGAGAGAGACAGAGTCAGAGAGAGACAGAGAGAGGGGGGAGGGGGGGAGGGGGGAGAGAGAGACAGAGAGAGAGTCAGAGAGAGACAGAGAGGGGGGAGAGAGAGGGGAGAGAGAGAGACAGAGACAGACAGAGTCAGAGAGAGACAGAGAGAGACAGAGAGGGGGGGAGAGAGAGGGGGGAGAGAGAGGGGGAGAGAGAGAGACAGAGAAAGTCAGAGAGAGAGAGGGAGAGACAGAAACAGAGACAGAGACAGAGAGAGCGAGACAGAGATGGGGAGAAAGAGAGAGAGAGAGAGAGAGAGAGAGAGAGAGAGAGAGAGAGAGAGAGAGAGAAAAGAGATTTCACAAAACTACCCACCTCTGGAGACATCTCTAAGCAGAAGGCTTAGTGATCAATGTAATGGTAGGTAGAAACAATGATAACAAGCCAGTACCCTTTGAAGAAGGAATTATAAAACCTTTGATTAGATGACTGGATATTTGTAGATACTTAGATAAGATACTTGAGCTACAGAACCCAAGTCCTCCCTTTACTTCCAAACTACCAGAAAACTCTCAAATAAACTATTACCATCATCAGTATGTTGCCTTGTAACCCTACTTACCAAATACCTGTTTGTCACTTGGGTCCCCAGCATGTCATTCAGAAACCCCCATCCCACCATTCTGCCTTCCAGAACATTGTACCAATAAATGCTCAGGTAATTATGAAGCCAGCAGGGACAGGGACCACCCGGAGAAAGCAAGCAAAGAAATACCATCATTCAATGGCCTCTGCTGTGGTTTCTGCCTCCAGGTTCCTGCCTTGAGTTCCTTCCCTGACTTCCCGCAGTGATGGACTGTTATCAGGACTACGAAATGAAAACCTTGTAAGAAAAAGAGAGAAAGGAACAAGAAAAGAAAAGAAATTAGAGAGACAGAGAGACACACAGAGAGAGACAAAGAGACAGAGAGGGAGGGAGGGAGGGAGGGAGGGGAGAGAGGGACAGAGGGAGGGGGGCGAGACAAAATCTGATCTACTTCCCAGATGGTCAGGAGCTATTCCTAGTGAGTTTCTCTTCAGCAAAGCATTCAGTCCGTGAGAAACAAATTCTAATTAGAACCTCCTATTATATTTCACATCGTATTCACTACATGTAAATCTTCCAAACAGTTTCTCTCTTTTGGCAAATCATTATTTCACATTTATTAAGACAAAGTGCTGTAGAAGGGCTCTGACGCTGGCTGGTAACTTCAGTCTGTCCACAGGTGTCATATTTTATGCACTAGAGAGGGTATTGTCCTGTCACTCTCTATGCAGGAGCCACGAATGCCTGGAAACAAATGACTTTTGACTGCTGATCAGAACCTCACTTTAATCAGTTACTGCTCTATGATCAATAATTAATCATGCTATTCTGTCTAGGTAATAAATAATGGGGAAAATAGCAATGAATATATAGTTGGTCAGATTCTCCCTGGGGCGAAACAGAAAAGGACCAACATGAAAGGCTGTCTAGATAGTCCTGTAGGGTATCATTGAATAGTTTTAGTGGAAATTCCAGTATGGTTAGGGCTCTTAGTAAAGCAAGAATTGTCACCAGCAGTTGCTCCCAGGCTCCTTGGAGCTTATTATTCCTACCTGGACCAAATAAGCCTGGAAGACAAATGTAGAACAGGCCGTGAATGCTATGGAACATGCTAGATGGTTCCTGGGTACCACACAGTTGACCCTCTGCCATCAGACCTCCACCTGGGAGCTGGAAGCTGCTGGGTGGCAACAGGAGTCCAGGCATAAATACAAAGCAAGGTATTTACTATTGTAATGTGCAGAGGTCGAAAAGTGTAGATGAATTATAACTTCATGCATTAGATCCTACAAGAGTATACAGACCCAGCCATTTGAAAGTGTGATTATGGAATATTTTGTAGAAAGAATAATTATATTAGTTTTCTATTGCTGGGTAGAAAATGACCACAAATGTAGTAACTTAAAGCTGCATACAGTAATTATCTCATAGTTTTTGCAAGCCAGAGGTCTGGCTTTTGCTTGCTGGAAGTCTTGCTATACAGGGTCTCATGGGTCTGTAATCACAATGTCAGGGAGGGGCCTGTTCCTGGTGGGTGGTACAATCCAGTTGCTTGTAGTTGTGTGGCTAGTTTCTAATCAGTTGCTCTTCAGAGTCAGTCTTAAGTGTAGAGACACAGAGAAGAAGAAAATGCCATGGGAGTGACAGCAGAGTGACTATAGGATTCTTTGGGACTGGTGGCATTAAGAAAGTCTTATGGGAATTTTTTTTAATAGCTTAGGAGTATTCTTAGGGCAAAGAGACTAAACTGTCCTTTCCATCATATGATACCATGCCAAGTTGGTTGGATTTTTGTTTGTTTGTTTGATTGGGGTTTGTTTGTTTGTTTGTTTATTTGTTTGTGGTTTTACAAACTGTTAATACAGATGACAATGTCCTATCTTTAGCCTATAGTGATATTTTTAATTAAAAAAATATATTACTTTAAAAAATAAGATATTCTCCATTGTCTTTTATTCTATCTGGGTTAGCACTAAAAAGATCATTTGTAGTATGATATTAACAAATTCCTAATCAGTTTATACAATCTGTTTTGAATCAGATGATACATTTTTATTAACTGTTTCCCCCTTAAGACTTCAGCCCTCCTATATTCTGAGAAAGTACAGTCAAATTCATGAAAAGTCCCTGTAAGAAAGCATGATACCTTCCAATGCCTGGCTCTGCCTCTGTTGGCCTAAGAAGCCAAACCTTACCAGGGTAACTCACATTGGCCCCAAAGATGCAGCTGGGCATACAATCACTGGTAGCTTCATCACTCCAGATAATAGAAAGTCCCTCCAAATTAATTCAAGGAAGATGATAAACTCTCTTAAGATTGTCTAGCCATACTTGGAGCAAGTGCAGAAGAGAAACTAATCCTTACGTATTCGATAATCTCATACTTATCTATCCATCCATCCATATGTTCTCCCATCTCCTCTCTGCCAGCGTGTTTCGGAAAGACTCAGTCTCAGGCTTTGCAAATAGCCAAATTCTCTTCAAAACTGTAGTATTGGGACAGTTTGCCTTCGAACTGCCTGCTTCACAGTTGTGGCCTTTCTCACTGGTCTTCTTTAAATGTCACCTTGGAATTATGGCAAGTGTGTCTCAGGGTAGAGTGACTCATGGTGGCCTCACCATTCTGCCCCACTGGACACAGGAACATACTCTGAACAGCATGGGTGACATTAAAGTGTCCAGGAGACCCTGGACATGAAGATGTTCAACATGGTCAGTATTCCAAAATCTGTTATGGTAAAGAAGTTTTAGAACCCTTTAGAAACCAAGGCAGCATCTGCCTCATGTGGGCTCTAGATAGGGAAGTGTCAGGCCTATTACATCTCCTAAGAAACAGGGAATCCTAAGCAGAATCTCTGTCACCCAAAGCCCAGATGACTGAACCACTCCCAGGCCCCTGAGCAGATAAGCTAGACAGAAGAAAGCCTGTCTACGTGTGCAGGAGAACCCGACTTGGCTTGCAGGCCACCCTGACTGGCTGCCTTCACTGCATTGGAGAGGACTCATAGCCTCTTCAGAAAAGGATCCACAGCCAATGCAAACCAAACACAATCTGCTTCTTTGTGAATTGCAAGCAATTCCCAACTGCCTGAGCTAATGGTACGGAGCAGTAGAGCAGATAACCCAATACGGTGGATAATCTCAAAATCATTTTCCATTTGGCTTGTGGAATGAATTAAATGATTTGTTTCAGCTTCAGCAGATTTACCTTCCTAATTATGTTTTTTGTTAGGCTAGAAACATTCAACATTGTAGGATGCTGCCAGGGACTTATAAAGGGCAACAGACGATGGCTGTGGGGGAGATTCACACAAAGGTCAAAGATCATCAGCTTCCAGAGTGGCAACTATGTGCAAGTCATTAAATGGGACATCAAATGATGAAATATGCCTGCTATTCACAAGGCTTTAACGTGATGTCTTAGGAAATCTTCTGCTATCATTACAGAGCACCACAAGCTGGGATGTTTATAAACAATAGGAGTATATTTGATGTGTAACAGGAGTAAGTTTGGGTTTAATATACAGTAGGTGTATATTTGGCTAGGACATCTAAGACTGAAGGGCCACATAACAGGGTGGACAGTATCAGATAGCAGAGGAGTTTATAGAAAGAAAACAGCAGGGAAGAAAGGGAGTGCATCCTTTCTCCAGAAAGGCACTCTTGTGATTGCTAGCTCACCTTCATGAGGGTGACATTAACATCTTCCTGGGGACGTAGCCCCATGACTGATAACCTCCGAGAGTGCCTGCCTCTCAGCACTGTTGTATTAGGGATTAAGTTTCTGACATAGAAACCACAGCATGTAGCTAAACAAGACCAGATCTAGAGATGTAAGACACACCTAAGAGATGTGTGGTTACAGAATTGATATGCAAGGTATGAAAAGGACCTCCCTGGATGTTCTGTAAATGTTTGTTGACTAAATGAATGGATAGATGAATGAGGTGTATTTGGAAGGAAGTCAAATAAATATTTTTTGACAGTAATTCTATGTGAGCTGCCAAGAAGAGACAACTGACTGTTCACTATGGGGTTAGAAAACGTGTTCTGAAATCAGCTGCTCCTGGGTGGCAGGCAGAGCGCCTCTGAGCTTCCCACAGGTGGAGGACATGATAGACTCTCTTCTCATCTTCCCTAGTGGTCTGCTTTCTCCTTGGCACTTTCTAGACGTCAACCCAACACCGCCTTCTTGAGAAAATCCTTTAAACGCAGACTGTGCCCATGCCTCAGGACACGCCCTCTTGTTCATCTGAACCTCACCTTCTCCTAGCACGTCCACAGCCAGCTCTTCGGTGTTGACAGAGGCTCACTTGCTCGGCAGGAATGGAAGCTGCATGGTGACAAGAACCAGGGCCTCTCCTGTGCTGATCACTGTTTTTCTAGCCCTTAACACACTGGCCAGCAGTCTACAGTGAGACTGGATAAATATTTATGGTGAGTGAATGTACTGAAGTGCTGAAGTCAGGAGAGACCCCTAACGGAGCTCTAAGAAATGAGTGGTAAATACTCAAATGGAGAAGATGATAGAGGACTCCCGGGGAAGAGATCCTGCTTTTGTAGTCATGCAGAGATAAAAATAAGCAAGAGCATCTAGTGGGACCACTAGTGGATTCCTTCACAAGGTTGTAATGAGATCTAGAAATTATTAAAACAGAATGGCACCGTTTGCTGAGCGTTTTCTATACGCTGTTTGAAAGGAGCACCTCATCTACTCATCAAAAACCTGAAAAACGACTGATTCTAATTTTCTGGGATCTTACTGAAGCTTCTAGACTTTAAGATCACAGGGCTATTCATCCACATGACTCAGAAGCCCTTGGTTTTAGGCACTAAACAAGAAAGTTCTGTGTCTAAGAACTTTGTAAAGGATAACACACTAGCAGCTGTAGTATGTGGGTACCAGCAACCATAGCCAGTCACACAAAACAACAAACACTAAATAAATGACCAGCTGGCTAGCTAGCTAACTCCGGACTGTGAGTTTTCTCAATAACTAAGCACACCTCCATTTTATTTTTTTACTTGGTAAAGCAAATCTTACATTGCACAAAGTGGAAAAAAACAAAATATTCTCTCATCCGAAAACTGATGGTTACTGCTACTGTTTTTGATGCTGGCAATTAAACTCAGGCTGTGTACAAGCTAAGCACAAAGTACCGCTTAGCCACACCCAGACAAAAGCACCTACCTCTGGTTCCATTCTTTTTCCTTTTTTGCTAGGATTTAAAACTATAGAAAAATATTTAGGCCAGTGTGCCTTTTCTCAATAAATCTGAGTCTGAATGACCCAATTAAAGCGACTTTTGAAATAGCTTTTATGCGAACATTAAAACCCTGGTGTGGCCAGAACTGTTCTGTCATTTTGGTGCAGTGAAGTCTGAAGCTCTTAACTGTGGGGTAGAATCCAGGTTGATTTTGTTCCTTTTTCATAGCTGGCAGAATACAAAGCATGCACCAGTCCCACGGGGGATGAATGAATGAGTAAATGCTTCTCATACAGTTCATTACAGAATGTTCGAGGGGGCAGAGTGCAGGGCTGTATCCCACACTCAGAAGGCTGAGGGAAGAAAATCAGGAGTTCAAGGCCAGCCTGGGGTACAAAATCCTGAAGTATATTACTTAATAAATGTGCGTATTTGTGGTCACTGTTGTAGAACTAAAAGTATAAAATGCTTTGGCAGGCAAATAAGTTTGGGTTATTTTTTTAAAAAATTAGGGGGCTGAAGGGACAGCTCATTCATTAGTTAAGAGCATTGGTTGCTCTTCCAGAGAAGTGGAGTTTGATTCCCATCACCCACAAGGCAGCTCACAACCACCTTTTATTCTAGTTCTAGGTGATACAAAAGCCCTTCCCTAGACTATGTGGCCAATGCACATACGTGGTGTGCAGACATACATGCGTGCAAAAACAAACAGCCGCAAAGTAAAAATGAATAAATCTTTAAAAATTAGTCTCTGAAAAAAGTATTACACAACATAATTACAAAAACAAATAAATAAACATACTGAATAAAATATCCTTTTCTCCCCTGAACAGACAGCTACATTAGCTCCCGTTAACACACCCTCTATGGCCGCTCCAACCATCACTGCCTCCTGTTAGTGTTTCCTGGTATTCTTACTAATAGCAGTCAGAGTGCTTACATTTCCTTTCTGGGGCTTCATAGACTCTTGTTTTACAATAATGAGGACTTGAAATGGATTTACTTTCACACATAAATATACTGTTTAAAATAATAACTTAAAAAATGTATTTGTCCTGTTGGCCGCTGTAACCTCTCAGACAGGTATGCGGGGGGAGAACACCGGGGGCTTTTGTGTCTCTGAGTGCAAAGCACAGAAAAAGCAGTCATCTTCAGCTCAGGAAGCATTCCTCAAATATTCTGTTTCTTGAGACAAGTGGAATTATTCCCCACTAATTTATACGCCAGTGAAACTGGCCTGTTGGCAAGTCCACAATTAATGTGAATGCCAAGTAGGAAGGCAGCTTTGTTTCATCTCAGAGAGTACTTCCCAAGCAGCAGCCTCCCCAGCTGAAAATGCATGCAGTGTCTCTCTGTCTTTAAACTTGGAGCAGACACTGGCATTTCTTCATCTCTATTCACTCTATCATTATGATGCATTATACAATGTAATGATGTAATACACCGGAAAGCCGAAATGTGCGCGCCTTGCCAAAAATAATAATAAGAAAAGTATACAATTATTTTCTGCTATGAAAGCCACCATCACCATCATTTCATCCTTCCCCAGCCAAAATGAAAGCCTCCCTAATGGCTCAGAGTCTCTTTATGTTTGTGAATTGAACACAAATGTGAAAAGTAGGATGTCACCTCGTCTGTACAGAGTTAGAACTTTTAAGGGATGTAAACAAATTTATCACTTGAACACGACAGGCTGACTCTAAAGTCTGCTCTAGCCATATTCCCCATGGTGTGACTCGTGGTGTGATTCTAAATGTTACCAAACCTTTACTTGTTAATAACAAATTTTCCTAAAAAGGGCCCGCCTTTTCATGTTTCATTAACATTAACCTACAATCACAAGGCAGCGTTCTGGGCAGGAAGCTTGTCTCAGGGAAAAGTCACCGTCTGCTGGTAACTGTGTTCGTGGCTGATTAAATCAAAAAGAATCAGAGTAATAAGGACTCAGACATAAAGCTGACTAGTTGCTCCCTCCCCCTTCCCCCGCCCCTTATCAAACACGATTTTGAGTTACAGGAGCAGAACATTATTTTAAGAATCAGATATTTTTAATACATCACAATAAAATATTCCCCAAAGGTTGCAATGTTGAGCAGACTTTGTTCCATCCAATTCCACCCAATTTTGCCTCTCCCTCTTCTCTCTCTGTTATCTTCCCTCCCACCCCTGCTCCCACAGAATTTTCTGGGTAGATTTCTACAGCATAGCTAATGTGTTTCTTCATTATTACCTAGAATCAGCCTCTTATAAACAGGACGGAACTAAAAGATGGGAGCTGCATCCGTGACTGTCCAGCTTGCTGGCAGAAGCTCTGTCAATTTGCAATGCAGCATCATTTCAAAATGATATTTTCAGCAGTGTTATTATAATTGAAATTGGGAAATGGTTGATTAGGTGGAGGCCAAAGACAAATTTTAAGGGAACACAGGGACCAGAGAAGTGGCAGATTGCCGTCCACTGCATTGTCTCAGCTCTGAGAAACGGCTCCCTCACAGACTCAGCCACAGATCATAAAGCCCCTAAGTAGGCTGGCCACCCGCTTTATGCGCAAAATTTGTGGGATGACATTTTTTTTCGCCTGGCAAAATTAGTAGCAATGCTTAACATAATTAATTTTTATACTAAACACGTGTTGTTATTTTTTTTTTAATGTACAATTACCAAACCATCGAAACCACACTGGAGCACAATCAGATGTGCCTGACAACACATAATTGACAAAAAGGACGTGCAGGAAAATAACGTGAAAACATCAAATAAACGGTTATTGCTCTTTAGAATCTGCATGTAAAGAGTGGAATTAATCATAATTATGCATTATTAGCTAATAATTGGGTAGAAGCATACAGGGCATATCTTGTTTATTGTTGCTGTTTCTACTATTGTTACTATTATTATTATTTTGGGTGGAAAAATTTACCAACCTGAGGTTATTTTGAAGAATTCCTCATGATTGCTCAATGTGTACAGCCTGTAGACTGTTCTGAATATTCACTCTTTTCTGAAACACAGCCACCTCTGTAGAAGCCATGGGAAAACCCTAAACATCTCCCAGAAGCTACCAGCAGGTATAAGGCATGCTTTCATCCCCCTCCCTGTGGAAGCCTAGAGCAAAGACAGAAGTGTGCTCATGCTCAGACACCCAACAGATCACTTCCTGTCCATTCTCTTCTTCCTGTCTCTATGGTTAGAGCAGCAGATAGGTAGGTGATGATTTGTGTGTGTGTGTGTGTGTGTGTGTGTGTGTGTGTGTGTGTGTGTGTGTGTAATATCCTCAAAAACAAAAGGAAGATAGAACACACACAGGTGAAAGTCAATAGCTATATGTTAAATAACTGTATTTGAATCAGCAAATGACATCTTTGGTATGAAAGCTACCCACACAAGTTCTTTTAGTTTAGATCATGGTTCAAGTATCCTATGACCAAATTCCCATGCCAAGAAACTACGAAGACTGAAACACAGCACCAGGGAAAGGAGTGAATGGCCTCAAGGCGTCAAGACAACCAGTCAGAAAACGAAACCTTGGCTGACATAGCCAGTTTCCTTGGTCTATAGGAGGTAAAATAACATAAATGATCTTTTTTCCTATGCCCACCTTTTGACGTCACATAAATTATCAAAGAAACAACAAATAGAAAAGAAAATGATCGAACAGGCAAAGACAGGAGGAGACAGAGAACAAATGAGGAAATTAAACTTGATGAATTATTAAATTTGTTACTTTAAAAAAAAAGCCTACTTGGTAAGTTGAATCCATTTATTGCAGTTACTTAGTTACTGAGTATTTCTCAATTGCCTACATGTATGAGACACAAGTCTGGGGCCTGGGGATTTGGTGAATAAATGGACAAATAGTATTTCCCTCTGTAGAGCTTTTATGACGTGTGTGTGGGGGGGGGGATGTGTGTGTCAGATCTGATGTACCTTAGAGACATATTAACAGAAAAGGAGGCAGAAAGAAATTCAGAGAGAATTTTATGCAATTTAACATAGGATGGTCAGTTAAGAGCTCCCTAAAAGAATGCTATTTGAATAAAGACCCTCAACCTATTAAGATTAAAACTTAGCCATCACTTGAATACGCTGTCTATGCCGTCTCTTTGGATAGAAATGATTAAGCTGACCTAGCAGCCTCCTGAAAGTGTAGCAGGAGCCCATCGTCAGATGAAGGATGGTGTAGAGCCCCTGTGGGACTGTGCTCACGTTGATGAGATCCCTCTCTGTAAAGAGGGAACGAATATACTTCTCAGAATATGGCAACTGGTACGCCTCTTTGTTTTAAACACAAACCAGTTTGTCTTGATTCATCAGAAACAACGCAAAACAGAATAAGAAAGCAGCAGTGCTAAAGTGGGATCCATCCGGGTGGGGTGCCGGGAAAGCGAGACAGTTTGAACAGGGCTAAATTTGCCTTTTATCCCCTCTCCCCTCGCCCCACGTGTGTTCATGGTTTCACACACTTGTTGGTGTATGCATGTGCACATATGTGGGTATGAAGCACAAGCGCACAAGAGTCAGAAGCAGGCCTGACATTGATGCTGAGAGTCACCCACTTCCGCCTTACTCACTGCGGCAGGGTCTGTCAATCAAATCCAGAGCTCCTCGACATGGCTAGACTTGCTAGCCAGAGCGCTCTAGGGATCTCCTTTTCCGGTCTCCTGAGGCTGGAATTGCAGGCTGGCAGCCACATCCACCCAGAGGATTTGAACTCCCACCCTCACACCTTCCTTCAAGGCGAGCGCTTCAGCAGCCACCTCCCCAGCCCAGTTTTGTCTTTTTAATCCATTTGTTTTCTGAGCATTCCAGCCCAGAAAAGAGAATCAGTGGGCACATCTGTACTATCTACATTTCTTAAGTCTTAATTTAGAACTCACGGTCTAATAAAGACAGGGTTTTTCTGATTTATGAATTCATATAAAAAACTTTCAAAGGTATAAACTAGCACTCTTAGTTCTTGTATTTTAAAATTCACTTCTTAAAAAGAATAAATAAAATGTATATTTTAATGCACACACATTGACACTTGCGTATCTATATCAGTAAACAGTGTTGGAACCTTAAAATTGAAATGGACTCTGGAAATATACAACCTACACCCCCTCTTTTCTATGCACCAATGTATACATTGGTTAAAATTATTGTAATTTGTTTGGTCTAATAGAAAACACAGTTCTTTTCCAGGATGTATACAATGATTGGACTCCTGTTTATTCTATTTATTTACATAAGTAGTCTTAGTATAATCTAGTCCCTGGTACACCACAATACTCCCCTTCAGTCACATAACCAATTGATACAGAGTAAGATCACTTCCTCCGTGAGACTCATCTCAACCCAAGGCAGAGGCCATAAGCAACACTGGGTCTTGGGGTTGTAGAAGCAAATTCATAGGCTGTGCTTTAAATGGAACCAGAAGAGTTGTAGGAGGGGCCTTAGCTAATCCCAGATATGCTACTCCAACATCCGATGTCACGTGGGGACATTCCTCCCTTGTGCTCAGAAGAGGAACTTAAATCAAGTGATTATCCCTCTGTTTCAATGATGCGAGGGGAGGCGGTGGATCCCATCCCTGAATCTGCTTTGCTTATTGACGATGTTTCTTGATGACGCCCCTGAGCGAGAGCCAGCCTCAGACCACACTAAAACTCCAATGTGAGTACAAGTTAACTGCTGACTTCAAAAGGCATTTGCCACCCAAGTTTTGGGGAGGTGGCTTCTGCTTCCTTCCCCCCACCCCCATCCCCTCCTCCTCCCCTTCTCCCCCCACCCTCTTCTTCTGTCCTTGAAAGAAAGCACAGCATTGTTTCCTATACAGACTCCAGGGGCTGTCTCTGGATGGTGTCCTTGGGGGGCTAAATGCCTTTGAAATATCTTTCAGCTATTCCACTTGGGCACTCACCTGCATACCAGCTTCATTTCTAATTAGCCTTTGGCAATTTGATGAATATTTTTTCAACGTACACTTTTAAAAACATGAAGATGGGAATGGTTTGTGCCAGCCACCTGTCTTTCAACCAGGAACACTGTTTTCCCTAAATGGTTTGTGTGTGACAAGCAGAGCAAATTTGGCCAGGCCCAGGAAAGATGCTCTTTAGTGCCTAGAAAGTACAAAGTTTCTTCTTAGACCAGGGTGGCTGTCTCCTCACTGTATCTTACATCACACCCTTTGTTCCCAAGAACTTTGGTCCCAGAAACCCAATGAGGCTTTTCTCCCCAAAGCTCCCCTCACCTTGTGTAGGTGTCCAAAGAGTAAAAGTAGAAGGCTGGAGGGGAGTGTAGAGATGCCCTAAGTATCGTCATTTCCTGGAGAATCTATTCGTGGTTGACTAGGAAATGTGGCCTTACTCATTCAAGCACCTCTTAGCTTTGAAGCTTGATTTGATCAAAAATGTTAATTATGCTTCTCTTTAACATGATTTACAGGACATTAGTGACAGCAGGGGAGTGTTTACTTCTCACAGGTAAGAAACCACAGTCTAAGGGCTGCTTCTGATTTCCATGTAATTAGGAAAATTTGGCCCACCCAGGGGCCTAATAAGATCACCACCGTCTTTCCCTCCTGAGATGCAGGACCAGTCTCTAACTGCCGATGCCGCTCAGTTTGCACTAACTTTTTTATACAGTGAAATTAAAGATAACCCAAGGAAAATTTGCATCTGTCTTGCTGTGTCCTCTATGAATGACTGTGCGTGTGGTTAGCAGCTAGCAACTCCAGGTGTCACTTCAGTGACAGTCAGTCAGTGTGTCCTTCCTGTGTCCAAACACATGGCAGAAATTCACACACAACATAGAGCGCTGCCCTGGAAGAGGAACGATGCTGTCTTCAAACCCACAAAGCCAGTCTGTGAAGGCCCTCTTGTTCACTGCTTAGATGATCGAACACTTGGATGGAAACAAGACTAGAGCCTAAGATGAACCATGACCTCAGGAATGGGAAGACTTCATACCCCTTTGTGCTCTACAGTGGCCACCCCAGGCACGACTGTAGAATGGTGACACAACCCTTCTCTCTCATGTCAGAGTCCACAAGTCGCCACGTTAGACACATTCCTTCCTCCATCTCTGCAGACCTCTGCCAGGAACATGGCCCTCAGCTATGGGCTTTCACTAGCTTGTACTTTTCCTCGATGATTTGATGTGGAAACTTAGAGCCTTTTTATTCTCTATGGCATCAAGCATCCTCACCATAGAAGCAGGTATGGGACAAGACCCTGGAGAGTGGATACTCCACAGAAAATTCTTAACCCACTTTAAGGATGCACAGGAAGGGGTCCACAGACATTCTGCAGAGAGCAGGCAGGAGTCAGAGCTGACGCAGAAAGCTTTCGCCCCTCTCTTTAACCAGGGTGGCTTTGTGTAAGGGTGCCAAGTGTCGACATGAGCGATGTTTAGATTTACGTTGCCAGAAAAAAACCATGCAGTTTGTGCCATAATATATGTGTGTGTGTTTCGGAGGAATATTTTTTAAAATACAATAAAATGTTATCTCTGATTAGAAAGATGGATTCTCCTGCTAAAGCAGGTAACCCTAAAAGCGTGTTAACATGAAATACTAAATAAAATGCTACTCATCTATAATAAATCTTATTACACATTTTGGCAATTTTACTGCTAACATACTGAAGGTTTCGAGCAATGTTTGAAAATAGAAATCTTAAATTGAATCATTGTTGCATGAATATATGCAAAATATTCATTTCTAGCACTGTGAGGGTTGAGTGCTTTTAAATTGGAGAAATCACTCATGACTTCACCTTTTCATGCAAGATAAAGTTGTATGTGGTAACATCATTACAATGTCATGAGAGGAGAGGAAATCATACAACAGTTCTGCCTAAAGCTAATATACGAAAAAGGGCTTCAATATTTTTCAATATTGTTCAATATTTAAAGGTGCAGTGCAAGGCTTTAAATATATTTTTAAAAATCATTAGGCTTTAGATGTCAGTGAGGCCTCTACTGAGCTCAGAGACTAATAAAATCATTGATGAGTTCTCTTTAATATTTAACAGAATTCATGTCTTAGGTAGTTGCCCATTTTCCGCTCCTGTCTCTGCAGATGGGGCTAACTATAGATTTTTCTCAAAAATTATATGGAGGTGATTATAGATTTTCTTAACTATAGCACTAAAATAAAACTATTTACTTAATGATACTGTCATAACAAGAGAGAAAGCATTCTGACATTTAAATAGGACTTTCTATCACTCCTTTAACAGAAGATAGCATCAAGAGCAGCTAATACACCCATACACACTAAAACCGGGAAATTCAGTCAGTGAAAACAAACAGGCAGGCTTTTAAAGGACTGGCTGAACCCTGCATCATCAGCAGAGGGTTAGGAGCTCCGTGGGAAACGGAATTTAACTATGAGGACCACAGTTGCTGCTCAAGGATGTCTTTGCTTTTCTTAAATTACAATCAATGATGAAAACACTAGATACCAGAGTTCAGACCCCAAATCTCAGTGTGTGTGTGTGTGTGTGTGTGTGTGTGTGTGTGTGTGTGTGTGCTCACACTGCTGTAAGAATAGCTGTCATTTCACTACATTATTTTTGTGTGCTGAATCTGTGAGAGAGCATAACTCACAGAAGGTAAAGTGAGGCATTTGGGCTCTCAACTTTAAGCCTCACTTATGTGCGAAACTGACGGCTGCATTTCTGTTCTCCAGTCCCCAGTCCAGGGCTTTAAAGTCGTGGTCTGCACAATAAAATCGGCTCCCGTGTGAATGTCAACTCCTAAAACCAAATATTCCCATTTATTAAAATAAAAATGTAAATTTATAAATTATCATCCTATTTTTATGTAAAAGCATTCTGGAAAGTACCACATACCATTGTCACATGGCAAACAGCCCTCCCCATCATTGGCTGTTGCTAGGCTACCAGGAAATGGAATGGACCATTGCCAATGATGAATTAACTGATGAGCCAGGATGACAGTAATCTTTGTCACTGGATGCAGTAGCTGTCTGAGCCCTGTCATTTTCTGCATTTCATGTTAAACAGATATACCTAGATTGTAAAACAATACAAAGAAGAATCTGGAAAGAAAGAAGTAAACTTTGACAATCGGAGGGCGGTAGCTTTTTATAAAACATATGAGGCTTATTACCTTCTCTAAAGAATGCAATCCAACATTCATTAGCTTTTCTTTTTCAAATTAAAATCGGTGAGCAAATGAAACTTTGTTCTACATCAATAAAGCAGATTCAAAAGGATACATACTGGCAAGCACGCTGCAATCTGTGTGCACAAAGCCAAAGCATCCAGCTGAAATGCAAAAAAAATTCACAAAATAATCAGGATGTTTGGTCCATGATGTTACCCACGGGGATCTGTACATATGTAAGAGAACCCTTATATGGTGAGGTGTATAGACAAAATGACCAGCTAAATCTGGATGCTTGAGTTTTGTAGATGACATAAATAACTGTGGATAGGACTACTCAGTGAGTAATGTCATGTCTTCACAAGATACAAGATTTTTCCATGTGGAACAAACTGACTAATTGAATTAAATTTATTTTTCCATGAATTGTATGTGAAAATATTGAAGAGATTGGTAGTTGTTTTCTTTCTACTTATAGATTCAACTTTAGACCAATTCTGAGCTGTTCTAAGTCGAAGAACAAGGACTCAGAAGTTCTGAACACGGGTCTTTAAGGGTAGATGACAGTAAAGCCAATGCATGTTCTCCGGTGTAAGCATGCCAAAATCAAACGGCAAAATACAAAATGAAATGGCCTGATCACGTGGGAAATACGGAGATGTCTAGGAAGTAGGCACAGTGAGATCTACCAGCTGGGAAATTATACTATACTACACATGACTTGTCTCTGAAGCAGGGACGCTGTTTTCTACCACACATAGGAAAACCTGTGAGAAAGGGAAAAGAACTGGGTGAGACCTAGACACCTAGATGTGTAACTTGGAGCCTAGGACTTCCTAAGAAAGAGAAATATGTGGAGCATTGTCAGATGGAGGCAATCCGATGTTTAAAATGATACCTATCTAGCCTAACTATTCTGTTCTGCATATTGCATATTTTTCCAAAAATAGATGTGAGAATGAAATTCAATAAGTTAGATGGACACTTGGGCTGGTATCTTATCACCTGTGCAAAAGCCGAGGAATGGCACATTGGCTAAGCTATTCTTTGCCTACCTGACTATAACTCTGTATGAAATTGATTTGACCTCAGAAACAAACATGAGGCCAGCGTAAGCAGACCAGTGTAGTGTGCGTGTGTGTGTGTGTGTGTGTGTGTGTGTGTGTGTGTGTGTGTGTGTGTGTGTGTACTTTCAGCATTTTAGCACAAAGAACCTGCCCACAGGATAGCAACTCCAGGGTCTTGTTAGGCCCTGTATTAGCAGAAGATGAATGGCGGGAGGTTCCTTGGACCTAATACTTCACTGCACTCAGCCCTGTTGTGTTCTTTGTTACCGTGTGGGTTTTTGAAATGATAGATCATAACTACAGGCCCAATGTGTGTGAATGTGATTGTATGTACTTAATATTTCAGGAGAAGTATATGCCACCTAATCCAATCACTCTGAAAAATGGAAATGCATAAAGAAAGCTGTTGGCATAAAAAAGAATAAAGAAGAAATATTGATGACGCTCTCTATGGATTAGGCAAAATATATTCATGTAGCATTTGAATATATATGTATAAGCACACACATTCTGATATGTATGTTTGTATATGTAAAATATTATTTATGTATGTACACATACTAGCTGATCAATATATTAAAACAAATCGGATAGGAAACTTGTTTCTTAGAAGTAAAAACAGTTGTTTATCTCCACTGTAGGTTTTTGTCATCATTGTAAGGATATAGAGAATTCTTGGAAGATTCTTAACGAGACCAAAACATATACCCACCAACATATCCTCAAGTTCAGAAGTGTTATCCTGGCTGATAGATGTAGCACGAATCTTAAAGAGTCTTATTAATAAAAACAAACCTGGAGCCAGGTATTAGGGTGAATGCTGGAAGATCAGAGAACCAGAACAAGCCACAGCTACCTCACCTTTCCAACTCCTCAGCTGATCCTGTTTCCTCAGACTGGAAGTCTCTGAGTCCTCATCCAGAATGAATCTCAGCTGAACTGCTTCTCGAAAGCCTGAAAGCTTAACCAGCTCTAGTTCCTGGTTTTCACGCCTTATATACCTTTCTGCTTTCTGTGCTCACTTCCTGGGACTAAAGGTATGATGAGTCACCATGCCTGGCTGTTTCCAGTGTGGCTTTGAACTCACAGAAATCCAGATGGTTCTCTGCCTCCAGAAGGCTAGGATTAAAGGTGCTACCATTTTCTGTCCTCTATGTCTGTCTAGTGGCTGTTCTGTTCTCTGACCCCAGACAAGTTTATTAGGGTACACAATATTTTGGAGAACACAATATCACCACAGATAGCTGGGAGCAAGGCTGTGTGTTGGGGAGAGGAAGCCCAGGTCTGCCAGCCCAGGCACAAGCGGCAGTTCTCCGTGACGGATTTGATGTGCAGTCAATTACCTGTGCCCTCTTCCCTCTCTGTCTTTATTTGTAAAGGGGAGTAATAATATTTGTTTTACAACTACTTAGAACAGTCTCTGGTGTATAATAAGCACTATAGAAATGTTTGTTAGATAAATAAGAAAAATCCTCACAAACATAGTATTTACATGGAAAATGTTATTAAAGGAGAAAGAATCAAAGTCTTTTTTTCCATGAAAAGGCCCATTGTGGAAATGGGACATAGTTATGGTGGCAGACTATTCACCAGCAGCCTGTTGTGGGCACAAGTGGGGTTGTTCTGTGTCTGTGTTCTACAGCTCCAGAACAAGATTCCTTGCAACTCCTGGGGTCTGTTTCCTTTACTGTAAAAGTTTCTCCCATCTCCTGGTCATTTCTAGTCATCTTGTGTACCCTAAATTGTTACCTCCATCTTTCATACCACTTCATACCCTAAGGATTACCATAAAGATTTGGGAAAAGACAGGGGCCAGAAACAGAAAGAGAAACTTGAAATAAGGATGGGAAATATTAGGTGGAATTAGAAATGTAGGGGGGAGGGGGAGGTGGGGGAGATAAAGAGAGAAGTGTGGGGGTAGGGGTGAGGATGGGGGAATGAAAAGAGGAGAGGAGAGGAGAGAAGAGAAGAGGACAGGAGAGTGCACACACTGAGTCAGCACAGAGGTGGGAAGCAGCTGCAGTGCAGACAGTCAAGAACAAGGCTGAACAGGGGACATTGTCAGCTTCCAGACAGTCAGGAACAAGGCTGAAGGACTCTGGCTGTTCTCTTTTGCCCATGTGAAGCAATCCTTAAAACAAATAAACTAGTAGCTCTTTCAAAAACCAAGTTGTCTCTTCATGTTGCTGTATGACTGCAGTCAGGTTGGGGTTCGCCACATTTTTGTATTTTACCTATGGAGCAGTTAGATGGTATGTACAATGGCCATCTTTTGGCATCCTCACCCCAAGGTTAAGCCGCTCAGAAAGACAAAAGACTGACAGTGTTGGACAAACACTTTCTTTAGAACATGGGGAAAATGCAATAGTACTCTATGTTAGTGCACTTCTCTCAGTAGGATTAAAATGTAGGCTTCATGCACCTCCAAGTCAGCCTGTCTCTAACTGAGGTGAAAAGCAATTTAGAAGAGGAAACAGCCACAAATTTAGGACCAAAACCTTCTAAGAAAAAAGTATGCAAATAGAGTATTAGAAGTGGTATCATATTTCTTACTCAGTCAGCCACATTGGTCATCCTGTGATCTGCGCAATACTTTGCTTGGGAACAAGAAATGAAAGGAAGGCACTTGATACCTCAACCTGTTGGAATGCAGATACTCTTAGTTCATGGGATGAATCGCCTTCTTGCTCCAGCCGAAATCTAGTGAACTGAGAGAAGTGGTTAGATAAGACAACACTGTGACCCAGAGAACTGGGCCTTCGGTGGAATCTTCCCCAACATGAAGTCTAATCTAGTCTTTCTTGGTAAATTACAGAAATCTACTCAAGATTCCTGGAAAGCTGGTTATTTTCCTGAGAGAAACAGAAGAAGAGAGAACTGGTCTTGCTGGTGCCCAGAAAGACACTGGAGCCATCCCCACCTGGCAGTGGTTGGTGAAGGCTGAGCAGACCTATGAACAGCACAGAGGTTCGGGTGGACGAGACGACTTTTAGGTGTTCCCAGGTAGGCAGGGTGGAAGAAGAGCCAGCTGAAGTCTATCCTCCAATCCCATCAAGTTGGTTTGTGTGTAGAAACAGCAATTTAAGCTTCTGTTCAGTGCTTTGTGACTCCAGCCAGGACAGAATGAAGAACTGAAGGCAGGTGTTTCTTCTCCCTGGTGCTCTCTGGCAGCAGGCTCTGCCTAAAATATCCCATGCATGGATTCTACATTGGAGTTGTTTTGTTTTTTCCACTCTTATGTGATCTAAAAATTGATAGCCCACTCCCCACGTACAATCCTTACTAAACTTGGTTGTGAAGAGATGAAGCTCTCTACCCTTGCACCATTTCTTATGAGACCTGCCCCGTAGATAAAATCCTACACACGTGTCCTTCCGTCTCTACCCACCCTCCCCGGGCGTCACTGCTGAAGGGGAAAAGGCCATGTGATTGGACCGGTGAGGACTCTTTCTCTCAGGAATCTGAAATGGCAAACTAGAAATGGTATTACTTTGTGAGGAATGGGAACTGAAAAATTATATAGATTTGTAGGCTCAGGTCGTCATTTGAAGGCAGCCATGATGGGTAGCACAAATAAAGACAAAAAGAAACAGGAAAGAGGTAAAGGGGTGAGGGAGAGGGCCTAAGAGTTCTTCATTTCCGCATTCCTGTTAGTACAAGTGGGTTGCATGAAATTCCTGTGAGCCTTTTAATGATACTTTCTTTAAAGCTGAATGGAGCACCTTCTCTACTTTACACCAAGTTGTTCCTGCCAAAGTAATTAATAAGTTGACACACAACAGCACTGATTTTTTCCGGATATCTGGCAATTCAAAGGGTTACTTGCTACCACATACAAATTTGCTTGCTACAATATTGCACAAGTGTAGACAATGTAGGAGTTCAGTGAACAACATATCTGAGAGGCTGACAAGGTCCCATGGTTGTCCATGAGCTAGCTAGGCATTGAACATTTCAGAGGAAGGGGCTTCCACCTCCCCATGTTATTTCCTGAGAAGTCAGCAAGCATGTCGGTGCACTTAGGTATCACAGTGATAAGCACTATGTAACCCCAGAGAGGGAGATAAAAATCACCAAGGATGATGAATGCTAATTGCTATCTTCATTGTAGCACAATTGGCTTCAGAGAACAAAGTTAAGCATCCCCTGATCCCTGGAGACAACCTTCTGGCTTGGGTTTTAAAGAGCATTACATAGGCCTTTGACTAGAAGGGAGATGGGGGAGCAGTGCCCTGTGCTTTAATCATGAAGGATCCCTGATTTTCAAGTCAGTCCATCAAAAAGCAGATGGGAATTCTGACACACGTGGGTATAATTAATGGATAATCATGTATGAATATCCATAAAGGAATATGGTATGGATTTAATTGTCAACAATCATCGAACAAACATTTAGGATGCAGGAGACTGGATTCTGAGCTCTGCTACTCCACTCACGCAGTTTGGATTTCACAGTGTCAAACAGAGACAATAATATCAAATCCATTGAGTCACTGTGGCCTTAAAAGACATAATTTTATAAAGCATAGCATATAGTAGATACTTAAGAATGTCCTGTGAAATCTCAACACATTCCATACGCTTTTACAGATGAACCATTAACAAAATCCTGAATGTAATTAATATAATAATCAAAGGTTATTGAAAAATTCTTTCCTATGCTACCAAAACTCTGATATATGTATTGACACTTACATTCCAGAATGTACATTAAATCTAGAACAGCCTAACCAAGTACTAGAAAGGGAGAGAGGAAGAAGCCTAGTGGATGGTAAGCGGGTCTTGTATTCTTGTTACTCTGTGATGAGCTGGAAACAATGACTCAGACCATTATAAAGTCCCCTGATCTTGGCTGAAGGCTAATCAAATTAACTTTCCTGGGATAACAAATGATGACAAATTGGCACTTAATATCCTCTTCTACTTTAGGTCACAACAAAATGTGTTGTGCTCTAAACGTCTTGTCTCCTGTTGTACCAGACCATCTCTACACTTCTCTAGTCACATCTCTCCCACACTTGTGCCTCATTTTGTTATTTTCCTCTCACAGACACTGGACCTGGACCTGGATAATGTGGTTGACCCTTCTCAAAAAATCTAGGAAGCCCACTTCCTCCTGCTGGTACTGCAGAGCGCCGTTCCAGGACCACACTTCCACTGGCTCTCCTTCCCTGCTCAGATGGGAGAAGCCATCCCGCACCAGGCAGCCTCCCTTCCAGCCCCCTCCCAACCCCCGCCCCCCAAAGGCTGAGCAGGAGAGAGATCATTCCCCAAGGATCTTCCTTCATTAAAAAGGCAACATGGAGTTTCCAGGAAGGAGCTTCTGGCCGACAGCAGCGCAGAGTGTTAGCCAGGGAACCCAACAAGAGGTACATGCGCATCTAGCAGTGCTGTAAAGGATAACAGCTTTCCGCTGGGCACAGGTCAGGGGAACTTTAGTATGGAGAACAGGTGGGCTACCTGACAACCAGCAGGCAGCCTTGCTCCGCGCTCCCGCCATTTGAAATCAGGATGTTTGGCAAATCATTAGTGTCTGCTAGTTATTAAACAGGGAAGAGTTCAAAAGCCCACGCGTGGTTTTCTCCCAGCTCCCCAGGTGGTAGCTGTCTGAAGCAGCAACCTTTTCACTTTCTGCAGCAAGGCTTGCAAACTTCCCATGGTTATACCGTGTTTGCTAACTGGTCCTGGGAACTGAGCCTCAGCCCTGAGGATTGCCAAAGCCAGCCATTGGTGAGTTTCTGCCCGAGGACTACCATTCCTTCTTCTCCTTGCATGGTTATTGTTGAAATTACTGAAATGCACACAAATGACTGCAATGGAAGGTGAAATTTGGTGGAAAAATAAAGATATAATAGGATTCTTTCTTAAATAATTTCCTGGTGCGATGTCTGTCTGCAAAAATGAAGTGAAATTATATGATGTCAAAAAATCATGTTTCAAAATGATTGACAACATGTGAATGTTTTGCATTGTGAAATGAGGTGGAAAATTTTAATTGCGTGATGGGAGGACATAATATTTATTAGAACCTAGTAACTACAGAGGATTGCAATGAAGAGGACACAATTTTAAATTTGGCGTTAATATGTCAAGTCTAAATCTTAAATGAACATGCAGGAGTAAAATTTTTTATGAAAGCCCCTCTTAGAGCATATGATTAAGTTTTCAGATGCTAATAGCTACGCAGGATGGTCGAGGCGTGGGACATGCCCATACTCTGACAAAGAAGCTCTTTAGTGTGTATCTGTATTGAGGTTTGAACAGTGTTACCACATACCACATGCCTCCTCAGAGAGAGAGAAGGTTGATGTGTGCAGAACTCACAGGAAGGTGGTGGTTTAGCTGGAGGCCTAAGGCATAAAGAATGCAAAGAAATGGGCGGGTGGGGGGTGAGGTGGGGGTCTGGGGCGGGGGGGGGGGGGGTGCTGTTACGGAAAGGATTTTGTGGGAAATCAACAAAGCAAAGACCTAGAACCAAACTTTGCAAATAACATCTGAGGGTGGTAAACAGCACCCATAATCTCCGATCTGCTTGATGCAGAGCAGGCATCACATGATGAAAAGGACTGAGCTCCTCCATAATGGTTCCCTAGCCCTTGAGGCCTTGGTAAAATAAAACAAGAGGGCTCTGCCTCCCCAGAGCAGAAAGACAGCTGAAGAAGCAGACTTCCCCTAACCCTTTCCACCTGACTCTCAAACAAGTCAATAGCTTTATTGATCATATTAGGAACCACAGGATTCTGGCTCCTTCATCCTGTGGCAAACTCCGCCACTCAGAGAAATTTTCCCACTCAGTATCCACAGCTTACAGCTACTAAGAAACGCAAAGCTTGAGAATAGAAGCCCTCCTCTCTGCAGAGCTGATGCTAGGGATGTCAGGAGGATGGCAACAACATGAACCAGGGCATGGGAAATCCCGCAGTCAGTCCACAGGTCTGTGGAGGAGAGGAAGTCAGGAATGAAAGTGCCTAGCAACCAGCCGTGAGAGAGCTGAGCCAAGGGAAGGAGGGAGATGGAAGTAGAGACTCCATGGCCTTGTTCTTGCAGAATTCAAGGGATGTGCTGGGAGAGTCAGCAGCTGGTCACCCCTCACAGCCATGTGGGTTAAATCTTCTTAACCCAACGAAGCAAGTGTCTAGAAGCTAAACACCCAGGCTAGAAAGGTGACTCAGTGAGTAAAAGCACTGGCCAACAAGTCTAACCATCTGAGTTCAAATCCCGGGGACCTACAGAGTTAAAGAGCAAAACTACTCCTCCGGCTTGTCCTCTGACTGCCACATGCACACCATGTGCCCCTTATGTGCATAAATAAACATTATAAACTATTTTAAAAGCGAAGCATCTATTAATATGATGCATAAGTGATCCCTCTTACAAAGTATCTTTGTTTTCCCGGATATGATTAGTGAGTAAAAAAAAAAAAAAGTCTCCATGAAAAATGCAGTAATGTTTTTTCACGTAGCTCTTCCATGCTAGCCCAAATAATGTTCCTTTCTGGTAGTAAGAAAAACATATCTGGAAGATTAATTCCTCATCATATGTACATAATGCAATGCCCATGATTTGAAATGTATCCTTCTCCTGAGAAAACAGAGTTTAATGGTATGGGTTCAAAACTTCACAGGTTTCTGAATTGCAAGTCACCAAATCACTCAGTGCGTTCTGATCAGAGAGGGGATTTGTGTCTCTGTACGAAGTGATGTAAAGTGCTCAAGAACATGCCAAATAATTACAAGTTTATGACATCATCTTAATACTACAAGGGAGAGAGGAAAGACCCGAGAGAAATGTGCCCTTCCCTTTTGGGAAAACATTAATGGATGCTTACAATCTGTTTTTTCTTGTTTGGATGTTACAACCAATAATATACTTTTATGTCTATAAATAAAGATTAAAGTTGAATAAATCCAACCAAACCTTGAGCCTGTACCTCGGACTCTCGATTCACATTCAAGGCCAAGATTTATGAGTCAGATGTAGAGAATAAGTTGAAGCTGCAAGATTTTGGGGGTGGGGGTGTTATTCCACATGGTGATTATTTGTGGGGGGGTGATTATACATGCACACCTGATCAAGGTGTCACCTGCTCAAGCTCATCCAACATGATAAAACATGGCAATTTTCTCTATTTCCCTTTGCTTGCACAACAGAAATGGATGTGCACAACCTCATACCATTCATTTCTAGGCGGGCCTCCCTGTCAGAAGCACCCAGCCTTCCCACTCTAGCTCTGACTTCTGGGGTGCTGTGTGGTGATTTATGTAAATGTCTTGAGGGCTAGAAAGGGAAAGGAGGAATACCAACACTAATGACCAACGGTAGAAAAGAACAGCTTTCTGGAAAGACATTCCCCATATAAATATGATGGCCTTTTTCTTGGACAGTGGCTACATGTCCGCCTCCACCCTGCACATGCTCATTTTAAAAGCTTCAGTTACAGTGGCAGACATCAGCAAAGTTCTCCTGGCTTCCCTAGGCACAGAGATATCTCTGGAAGGGCTAGGCTGTCCTGTCCAGAGCAGATCCCTAGACACTCAGTTTACCTCTCCTTATACACTGGCTACACTTGCAGCCCCCCCCCAACACACACACACACACACACACACACACACACACACACACACACACACACACACACATCAGCAGTTCAATTCACTTCAATCCCTAATTGCCCTTACTGGGAAAGAATTTTTCCTAATGTCCGCTAACCAACATCTTCCCCTTTCCTCGGCTTCAAGCCGTTACTTCTTATTAGGCCATTCTCAAGCACTCCTGTCCTTCCTTAAAATTATTATTACTCAAATATTTGTAGACAGTTAGCATAGCCTTCCATCCCTTCAGCTCCTTCCCCTGCAAGCTTTAAATGTTATGTTCCTTTAACCTTTCTTTATAGGTCATCTCTTCTATTCCCTTTATCTTTTTCGCCACCCTTTTCTGAGTTCTCGCTAATTTACAGTATTGATGTCTTCCTTATAATGAGGTGCCCCAAACAGTGTGCTGGGCTCAGACGTGGCTGCCAGGAGAAGCATGAGCAGGGATCTTCATTTTCCTATAAGCACCTGCCCCCTGTCTATTCTGTTTGCCCGGAAGACATTTGTCTTTTCACAGCTGCAGTATATTATCTAAATACACTATCGGGCCCAATTCCTGCTCCCATTTGTCTCCCGATGAGAGTCACCTAACACAGGGTCCCTTCTCTCTGTCCCTCCTTGGCCCCCAAACACAGCCACAACTTGAATCCAAGACTCCACAGTCAATTAAAAGCAAGCCCCATAGGTGCTTTAGTTCTCAAGGCTCTCGTCTGTAATAAACTAGACACAGGTACTCGTTAGCTGTGACCCTTTTATTTACAGTGTCGTCAGCTTGGCTTTCTTTTTACAGCACTGGAGGAGATTAAGAGCAGAGCTTCTGTCTTCAGCACGTTGCCTTTACTGTGGGTTAGGACCTATGGTGCCTCCCTTCATTTCCTGAGACCCAAGCAATGAGCACAGAATCATTTCTAGTAAGTTCTGACTCTGATTAAAAAACAATCTTTATGAAATAGAAGCTAATAAAATTGCTTTCCTAATTACCCCGAGCTAGTTCATTTCCCAGCAAATATAATAAAATAGACTTACTTGGCTCCGATTCACAAAATCTGAACCCAAGCTCATTATGAAGGCATTTAGCAGGGGAGAAAAAGCATGTGTGCATAAGATGCTGTCCCATCAAGCAGAATGCAAGAAACCTTTTGAAGTTCAGACCTTTGAAGTTTGAAGTTATTGGTATTTTTTTAATGCAGGTATTTGGGCTACAAAAATATTTGTATTAGTAAATCTGAGTGCCTGTCCTAATGTAATCTTTGGAGGAAGCTTTGGTTGAGAATATCAAATCTTTATTTAAGAAAATCTTTAGATCCATTTGTATTGTGTTAGTCTGTAGGCTGTTACACAGGGCAGCAAGACTTTATATAACAGAGTAACTCATGTCCCAGGGCTATTTCTGCCATGACTTGGGCCTTTCAAACTCTCTTTCATCTATTTAAAGCATGAGATTCTGGTGACTATAAGTAGATGAAAATGTTTAGGGTTGCTTCATTTGCCTCGAAATGTCCTATCGTTCATTAACATGGACGTGATTTGCAAATATTTCTAATGCGCACGAGAACTCTGCTAGCAAAGATCCCAAATGCTGTTTCCCAGAGGAGAAAAACAAAATTACCAAAATTCAGGGGCACCTTAAGGACAGCACATCAATTAACTAACATGGTAGTTATGTGGTAGAATCAGGTATGACCCCTCCCTTCTGTCTGATACAATGAGACACTAATTTGGTGTGGTACCACTGAGGGTGACCCTAACGCTCTGCAGTACAGCTCGGAGTGACACCAAGTACGAGCCAAGCCCCTGCAGCCGGTGATGGGGATGTTAGTCTTCCTTTCTCTTTTTGGGTTTGCCGGAACCTTAGTATCCATCCTGCAAGCCCCTGGTAGGAAAGGAAATTGCCTCTGCCTTCTACCATGGAGCACAGCTCTTCTTGGGAAAATTTGTGAAATTCCACCCCCTGGGCAAAAACCATGGCTTTTTGTCAATATGCCCCGGGTAGAAATCTGACATTTCCATAATGATATGACAGATTTCCATCTGGGAAAACTGCCTTCTGTTTTCACAATGAATTTGAAGCAAGAATGAAAAATCTTTCACTTTGTCTATAAAACTATTTGAAAGAGAAAAAAGTGTCTGCATTTTTCCTACCTTGAAATAATGGAGTGGGTATTAAACGAGAAAAATCTGCAACTATTTTGGGTTCAATCAAATCATCAGCAATGCTTAAGAAGAAAGAGTAGAATGGACGTGTGCTGAGAACAAATCCTTCCGGACAAATTTGTTACTAGTTTTTGATAGTTACTGGCAGATGAAAGGACTGATGTGTATCTAGCAATCAGGGACCTGCACAGTATGGCTGGAATGCAGGGGAGTGTCAGAGCTCCAGGAAACCTATCTGGTGAAACTGACTCTAATTGATTTGTGGGAAAGTATTGTCATCTGGATTGAAAATTCACTAAAAGACGATAAACAAAGGATAGTAATGAATGAGAGGCGAAGGGGGCGCCACTGGGGTTAATATGAGTTTTGATCTCATTTCTCATTGTTTGAAACGCAACAAGAACCACCTGAACAAAAATCGAATATGCAAATGAACCAAATGAAGGGTGCAGCCATTGCCACTGAGAACTGGAAATTTCTTAGTAAGGTGGGAGGAGGAAGTTTGAGGAGAAGGAACACATATAAACATTCAGTGGGCTTGGAAAGGCTGGTGCTAGAATTGGGGGGTGAGGGTGTACCAAACACACAAAATGCAAGCACAGTGCGGTTCCTCAACTTTTGAAGATCCATTCAGCCTGAGTGGTTAGAGTTGCTGGTTTTCCTGTTTTGTCTGCCAGGGTTGGAGTGGATTGCAATCTCACTGGCATTCTTCCTGAAGTTGGGGCGTCCCTGAGTGAAAACCATGGGATCTAGGGTGGGTGGGGTTTTCTTTTTGTCTGTGCAAAGATAATTATCCTAGGCTTTTAGAAAAGTATAGGCTGTGTTTAATCACAGGGAAATAAACCTTGTGCCCTCTTCCCACCCACCTGAGAAGACCATGAGCTGTTGGAGTCATTGTTTGTGGTTTGTAGACATTTCTTAGGATCTGCAGAAGAAAACCCAGCCTGGGAGTTTGAAGGCAACAGGCAATTGAAAGTAAATACAAAGAGAAGGGCATTTCTGAGAGATGGAAGGTGTAAAGAGTGGAGGGAGTGGCCTGCTCTGAAAGGCAAGTGCCCCATGATTAGCACCAGGTCGGCATGCTGAGGGAGAACGACACAGACACAGTGACTGTGAGGCACCCGGTTTGCCGGCTCGTCCTAATGAGCACGATGGTCAAATGCCCTGGGTTTGCCATATGCTGTGGCCATATGCATATCTGGTGAACCAGATGCCCTGCTTTCTCTTCCCCATATTGCGCCATTTTTCTCACAGCATAAAGACATGGCTTAAGTGAGAAGCAGGAGGGGGCAGGGGTAGGCAATGATAGCCTGTTATTCCAAAAGGTTGTAGGACAGAAAGCATCAGTTAATCCATCCATATGCCCATTTGGGTCTCAAATATTTAATGAGCACCTACTAGCTACAAGAGGAGTTTTATGCAAATAAGAGGTGATCCATCCTCCTCTCCATTTTTTCAAGAGAGGCCATAGACACTCCACACAGCTATCAGAATTTATCCAGGGCTCACTGATGAGGATGCGGTACAGTGTGTCACTTCCATACAAGCCATCTGAGGGTTAATGTGTGCCATTTACTCTTGGCAATGATTCAGTCCCCTCCCATCCAGAAGACCTTTCATTCTCTCAACCCCCCTATAACTCACCATTATCCATCCATTCATTAAATATTTTTACTAACTTCTATATATTAGTATTCAAGATCCTATAATGAGAAGAAGGGACCGTCTCCACCTTGCAGGAGCTTACAGTCCAGTGATGGGGTGTTGCTCGAATAACAGGCACTGTGTAAGTACAACTGGAGAATATAACATCAAGCCAAAGGAGCAGGAACTCCAAAAGCATGAGCTAGGAAAGCTAGGCCTGGCCTGGAAGAACCAGGTTGTGACACTCAGTGGTACCTTCTGTTAAGACACCTTTCTGATTCTGTAAGCTAGGGATGCATGTGTTATCTCTCTCTCTTTCTCTCTCTCCCTCCCTCCCTCCTTCTTCCTCATCTGGACTCCTATAGTACAGGGTAAGACTCACAACAAAGTCCATTCGTGTCAGTTATAAATTTGTCCGGCTTGCCTATTCCTTGACAGCACCTACTACACATACCTGCCTCCACAGTGTTTCTGCCACTCACTGTATGTCAGCTAAAATACATTGTCTCAATTAGTCACTAACAGAGAAAAGAAACAGAAGTAAGATAAAACACCAGAGAATCCAGAAGTTCTTAGGACCAAAATTTGTCATTTCTTTAATGTGACAAAGATACCACCTTGGTAAAGTACCCACCTTGCTCACAAGCTTGTGAGCTCCTAATGAGGGGATTGAGTCTTCATAAGGAAATCAAGTTTCAATTGGGTCTAAAAGAAAAAAGTGTGTGTGTGTGTGTGTGTGTGTGTGTGTGTGTGTGTGTGTGTGTATACCTTTCCCAGTTTTCTGGCGTTTAGTACATTTTTAACACATGCACACAATGGTAATTCTTCAACAGGTGAATGAAATAATCTTCCTCTCCAATTAGCTGTGCTCCCTCTCCAGTTTTGCACCATGCCTTATAACTGCTGGGCATACAGGGGGCATCCACAGGTATTATTGGGTTAGAAGCCAAACTTAGTGTCCATGATACACACTGTTCCTGTCATGGCTGGTGGGAATGGGGCCACCCTGAAACCCCACATAGAACATAGCATGAGCAATTGTGCAATGCAGAAGCACTGAGCCCAAACTCCTCATCCCCAGGGAGGACACAGAAATGTAGAGGAGTGAAGGGACCCATCCCAATCTGTACAACAAGCTTATGGCTAGTTGAGTTGTATGATAGAAATAAAATTGAATTAAAAATAATGTATTTAGAATGTCTTCTGGTATTCTTGGAATTGAGTCAAACTGCCCTGGACAACACAGCAAGGTTTGGAATTATTATTTAAGTGACTTTCTATTGTGAATCAGTCAACATCCTTATAAATTAGCCCTATAAATAGTCCTTTCTATATGGCAAGTACTCCAAGGCCTGTGGTAAAAAGCTCGGCTTTCCCTCAGCTAAACAGCTTCTGGAAAGTGCAGGGAAGAGCGGCTCAGTAAAATGTCCAGAGGGATACTTCAGCCCGAATATTTTTATATTTACCTTTCTTTATCTCCACTACAGTGACAGGAAAGGGTTCATAGGTGATACAGCAGGCAGCCACTTCAGCTGTCCTTGGAAGCCTCAGGATTATGGAAAGTGACTTCCAGGAATTCAGAAGAAACCACAGCAGAGTCTCCAAGCCGACTGGAGTCTATTCACAGACAAGCACAAGTTGTGTAACATGGCATTGATCTTTAAAATGATCCCAGAGAAACTCAAAGTAAGTACAATCAGGTTTGCATTCCACCTTAAATCTCCAACATATTTCCCTTCCTCCAGGTTACCAAGTACTGGGTGACTTCTCAGGCCAGTTCCATTAAGTTTAATGGAAAACTGTATGCTGTGCCTTCTCTCCCATCGTCTCATGCCTGGGGTTGGGGTAGGAGCTCCTCAGAGAGAAGAACCCTGTGGATCAAAGCATTAGCCCATTCCTCGGCAGATTCTGAAGCGATACCTCTGCACAGCCTCTTCAGGTACTAGGAAGGTGAGAGACAGAGACTTTGACTTGCTATAAATTGTCATTCTTCAATTCCTCACTCAGAAAATTCAGTCTCAGTATTTTTCTACTCTAAGTATTTGGTTAGGGAGCTGATACTATCAGGAGAAATAGTGTTTTATGTGTTTAAAAACATTTATTGTCTTCTATCTTTTAAGTGTCTGCACACTGAGTTGGTTCCTGAATATCTTCATAATTGGACATTTTATAGATCTGGGGGCACATGTTCAATATGTCTAGCGAGAAAAACGTAACTAGCCAATAACAGTAAAATAGGACCTAGACCAGGAGAGAAGCTGTCTCCCCGGCAAGCTTTCTCTTTCCCTTTGTGGTCCTTTTTGGAGGTGATGGGGCAGAGAAATGTGCAGCGCTAGCCTCGGAACTAGCAAGATAAGGAATAAAAAACACCTGGACGCTGCTGACTGTGAGTCTTGGGTCTATTCTCCATGCCCTGTCAGTCTGCAGTTTTCTAACTCCTATTGCTTACGTCCAGGATTTTTAGAGTTGATGGCATATTGTTAGTGGTGTAGTCGTTGCATTAACAGAAGACAGGGGAAGTGGAAAGAGATGGCGATCCTTCATGGGCAGAGCCCAGACCCTTACAGCCAAAACACTGCCTAGGAATTAAGAGGCCTTTCCTAATGATGTCTCAAACATGAGGCTGGTCATAAGCCCATTTCCGGCCGACAGACAAAACTAGCGCACAGGACGTCACCAGGTGCAGGACAGGATCATGTGACATCACTGGAGAAAGCAATGAAAGTGAAGCACCAACAGCACACACAGCTGGGGTGGGAGCCACTCAGAGACACGGGAAGGAGTCCTGGCTTCTCCCTTCTGCCCCAACTCATGCCTAATCCAATGTGGAACCATGGCCAGTCTCCAAGGACCCAGAGAAGGGTCAGGAGGCATAGAAGACTTGGGGAAGAGCCCAAGCAGTAGTGTTCTTTAGGTCCCCGTATTGAACGATGGCTGCTGCTTTAACCAATCTGAGGTTCGGCGCCACGGTCACCACCATTTTTGCGTATGTCCTTACACAGCTTTTAGCCAGCAAGGCCCTAGCTCTTCACAACAGCCTCTCTCTCTTTCTTGGCTCTTCTTAGGCCCCTTTTCACCCCATTCCTTTTCCTCAGAGTTTGCTGTCCATGTTGAACTAAGCTCCACATCTTCCCATGGCCTAGCAGAAGATAACATACATTATTAGCAGCTGGTAAATAACCATTGTTTGTATTTCTTTCATTTAACCAATGAGTAGTCGAAGAACCTCATCAGGTACCATACCAGACCCCTATTTCACTCTGAGGGGACAATACTCTGTAGAAAGACAGAGGTCCAGTCCCTTATGTCTAGTAGACTAGAGTAAGTAAAACAGTTACAAAAATGCATGTAGCTTTGTAAATTTTGTTATATGCTATGAAGAACAATAGAAAATGCCTGTAACTCTATGGTGACAGAGTCAGTCTGTAAGTGAGGGATGAGTCTCCTGAAGAAGTCTAGACTGAGATGGAAATATCGGCTCGGTGGTTTGGAAATAGCTAGACAAAGGACAGGGGAAGCAATAGAGAGTGGGGTTTCCGATAGGGACAATTACATGCAAAGGCCCTGAGGCAGGCGAAGTTGTATTATTTTCTGATGAGCCTGTGGACTTTCCCTAGAGGTTGGCCATGGAAAGGCTGGCAGAATGGAGCCAGTGAGGTAGGAGTCTTCTGTGAGGAAAACCACAATCACATTTGCCCATTTTTAAAAAAGTGAAGTGCTGCATGGAATAAGCCCAAAGCAGCAGTGTTTTTGAATGCATGTTTCACCAAAGCTTGGACTGGGTTAGCTCCCCTAAATCTTTTCCAACAGCCATTGATTTGTGGACTTCTGTTAACTAGCCCATTTCCTGAGGCGGAGGAAATATTCAAGTGACAGGTTCTTCCTGTGAGCTATGATATTCTGTGAGCTTCTCATATAACCTGATGATTCAAAGAGAGGACTAAGGAAGTTGTTTCAAAGAAGAGCCGACAACTGGACACTGTGCCTCTTTCTTGTCTAGTTCTTACATGTTTGTTTGTGACCTCTTTGGGCCAGCTTGCTTTGGGGCTTCTTTCTTCGTAACCATGGAACACATTTTGTGAGTGAAGCAACGGGCAGAACATGGCTGAGTGTGCAAAGACAGCAGGCAAAGACTGAGTTCCCGCAGTGGTGGGTGACAGACACCCCCCTGCTCTTATTCCTGAGTCCCGAGAGCAGTCACGTTCTCACTCTTTATTACCTTGTGCGCCCCCTGCTGGCCCCAGGACTGCAGGACGGAGGTATGCCTGAAGGTGAGTCTACCCACGCTTCTGCAGCTGCCAGCATGCCTCTCCTCCCCTGACTTCATCTCCACATCTCCCGAACCACAGCTCTCCTCCCCAAACCCACAAGCATGGCGTTTACTGACAAACCCCCCGACTTTATGCTCTGTCTCACCACTGTCGGCTATGTGACCGATCACTAAGGTTCTTCAAGCCAGTAACCAAGACCCCAGAGCATCTCCAAGCGGCCATTTTCGGTGAGGAAACCATCAGAAAGTGTACTCTGATGAGTCTGGAAACAATTAGCAATGGAGAATAGCAAATATAGGCACGCCCAACCTCATTTGAAAGAGGTGATCACAGATAACGATTGTGCAATGGTCTGTGTCTCCAGGTGTTCAATTAATACCTAGTGCCTAGAATTTTTTCCACCCAGAAAAGATATCCCATCCTTCCTTTTCCACCACTTTTTTTTCTCAATATTAGTGGTCAAGCCTAAAACATTTTTACCGAATTTATAAGGCAACACATACTCCTATATATGTGTATGTACCCACTTTCGCACACACTTTTCTTTAAACTGTTTTGCTTGCTAAAAGTTGATGGTTCTTTTAAACATGACAAGTATTCACTGTTAAAGAGATGGCCACAGCAGCAATCCAGGATGCTCAGGTCCCTAGTATTCATTCCATGTCTCCAGGGCTGAGCCCCTTCAGGTTTTCAGCCCTAACCTCAACACCTCAGGTTATAGTTTCTTTGTTGCTGATATGAGCTCTGGGGCCGTCCCCATGGAGACATAAAAAGGCTTCTGGTTTCTACTTAATAAGGAAACCTGAAAATATACAAGACCCTAAATGCACGGCCTCAGAGAGAATTTTCCCATGGGCCACATCCAGGTGTAAGAAATAATTAGGAAGGGCACAGTCATACCTACATTAAATCCATGTTACGTCTACATGCCTGCAGAACAGGAAAGCCTGTTCTCCACATTTTTCTTATGTTATGTCTTTGGTTTGTTTCTTCTTTTGTCTTGCATGATAATGCAAACATTTTGTGCTCTGTTCTTTCCCGAGTTTGTCCACTTTCTTGGTGGCTTGCATGGTCCTCATGACATCCTTGGATAGCAGACAAAGGATAGGAGACAAGCAGCTGCTCAGAGTAGATGATAGGCAGCCCCTGTTCACCCAGCCGACTCCCCTAATGCAGATCTCCTTAACGAAGAAACATGAGTTGTAAAGACCGGAGAAGCTGAGTCAAGGAGAGAATATATCCAAACAAATATATAAGGGCCATCAAGATCCTTTGTGAGCCCACAGATTACCACTAAACCCCCTCACTGAAACTGTATTTTTGGCTAGAATGTGCCCATCCCTTGGGCTTAGGAAATGGCACTTTTTATTTCTCTGATTTTCCACAAGAACTGTTAAAGCAAGGGATCCTTGTAAGAACATGGAGATCCCCAAGTCCTAAGGGGATGACTGATGATGTCAGTATTCACTGCAAAGCAGACTGTTTCATTCAGATTAGGCAGCTGTAAACACTGGTGGTGTCTGATGACATCAGAATCCACTGCAAGGCAGACTGTTTCAGATCAGGCAGTTGTAAACACTGGTGGCAAGTCTGATGACATCAGAATCCACTGCAAGGCAGACCGTCTCAGATCAGGCAGTTGTAAACACTGGTGGCATCTGTAACATCTCAGCAGAGGAACTTAGGGGTTCTGCTGCTAACTTTGATTTTAACTTGTTCCTGGGCCAGTAACTTAGATCCCTACTCTTACCTTAATGCACTTTTTATAGTTTAATTTCCTTTTTGTGGTGCTGTTTGGAGTTGGAACTTTTTTTAAAGCCATATGACTCAATTGAAATCAGATTTCCCCTAAAGAAATAGCACAGATCACAGAATGGCTCAGCCTGAAAATGGTGATATCATGGAGAATCATATTCCTCTTTGCTACCCCTCTGTGTCTATCCTAATGATCTGTTTACCCTGGCCTTACAGTGGTAAAGCAACAGGGCTCATGAACAAAGCCTACATAAAAGTATGTAGAAGTTATTTCTTTCCTCCACAAAAGCATTGTGGGTAGAATCCACCTTTCAGTCCCTATTTAGTACTTCCTGATAATATTAACGCTACTTCCTGCCGTGATTAGGATTGCCAAGACATGAATTCAGAGATAAGAATCTCTAAGGAAATCAGGTCATTGCAGACGAGACCAGCCAGAAAAATGTATGAAGTGAGCTCAGCACTTCCTTGCCAATGATTTTCTCTCATGTGAATGTAAGATGTAAAATTCTGTGGAGAAGCATCATCACTTGGGGGGATGAAACCTGGGACTCGAGAACCCAGGCAAAGCTGGTCAAAGAAGAGAAGGCCCAAGAGCAAAGGGGTCACAGTAAGTTCCCCTCTCCTGCCCAACCAACCTTGGCAAAATGACTTTGACTTTATGGGTTGCATCTTTGTTTTAGCCTGCAAAGTTGGAAATATACCAAGAAGCCCCTCCTTATAGCAAGGTTGTGTGTGTCGAATGAATATGGATGAGACGTGCTCCACGGAGACCTTGGTGTCTGGATCTCGTGGTGGGGCACCCACACCACCTTTGACACTAGCAATGCTGCTGCAGGAGCGACACAGTCACCTTTGCAAAGCAAGCGAGACACTCAGAGCACAGGCAAGAGCAAGCCAGAGAGGACTGCACTTCCATGACATTGCCCAGGGTGTGCTCTGGGGATGCCCAGCTCAGTGATGAATGAATGAGTTAACGAGATCAGACATGCTGGACACACAGTGCCTCCATTTTGCTCTAAAGTTTTCATAAACGGACCATGGTTGATAGATGGAAGTTTTATAACATGGCCGGCACTGTCTGTCACCCTCTGCACCACCCAGTTGTTTTGAGAAGGAAGAATGAACTGCAAGACAACAAGGTGGGTCATGGATTAACAACAGACAAGTTTGCATTCTTTTGCCTAAAGTGATATGCCTGGAGTTATCAAACTTCTTGAAGACATCATTTCTCTGGGATAAAAATGCACTAACTCTAGACGTGGTGATGAGGACAGACAGAAGATTTCCCTTGAATTAGCTTTATTCCAGGAACAATGTCATGGAACCGCTCTTAGTTTTGTTTTTGATTTGTATTTTCTATTTATGGGTGCTTTACTTGCTTGTGTGTCTGTGCATTGATGGTGCCCGTGGAGGCCAGAAGAGGCATCAGATCCCCTGGGACTGGCGTTATAGACAGTTATGAGCACCCTGTGGGTCCTGGGAAGAGCAGCCAGTGCTCTTAATGCCGAGACATCCCATGCCCAAATTGCTTTGATTCTTGGGTGAAGATCATTAAACATCCTTCAGTATCTGAGTAAATTCGGATATTGCTAAGAATTTTGTGCAGAAGTCAAGATCAGAAAACAGAAAAAAAAAAGACAGAGACAAGGAAAATCACAATACTATTTCTCCTTTCCTCCATTTCTTCCGAAGAGTCGTCCAGACCCAAGACAGTGAATGTGATCTGCTCGGCAGAAACAGATCCTTCTGTTTAACTCTTCTCTTCTTTCATAGAGTCAAATCACACTACTGCTCCTCTAACTCTGCCAACAGGTTTCTAACGCTCAACTGGACAACCTCAGTATATTAATTAGTTTTCCAGACCCCCAAACAATAAAAATTTCATAGTTCAAGGTCACAGTTTGACTTACTTGCAATTGACAAATCACCTGGCAAACTCTGTGCCAGGCCACTCCATATGATAGAAAATATATTGTCATTCGAGTTAACAAAAGAGTCTTTCCTTTGCTACCTCACACAATGGCCCTGCAAATGAACATCGCCTGAATAAAATCCTAACCACATTTTCACTCTCATTAACCACAGTAGGGTATCACACAATTTGCCTGGCTCCTGCTTAGACCACTGTGCACCATTTTAGTAGCAGCAGTTTGATGGGTTTTATGGCAGGTGATATATGGAGTGGGAGTTTCGGGAGTCGTAAACAGAAGGCACCGTGTATCACAATGTGGTTTAGGGATATAATGACTGTGTTGTAAAGCAAGGGGTGACAGTGCTGCACTAGGTTTGGGGTACTGAACCAATAGACCAAACAGCTCAGATAATTCAGGAAGAAGGAAAATACCCTAGGAAGGTGGGTGTGCGTGCGCGCGCGCGCGCATGCACATAGGACTTCAGCTCTCTTTCATTAATTACTTCTGATGAATTTGAATAAGAGCTACTAAAACTGAAATAAATCCATGTCTCCCTGGAAAAAATAGAGCGTTTCTCTTTCCTTCTAGGGCACTATTTTTCCTGCTGCCTCTGTTCCATTCTTAACCACGTTCACTGGCAGAGTAATTAGGTGGAGTTAGTCCTGGTATAAAGAAAAGAGCAGCAGAAATTTAGTGAGATAAATGTAGAGGAGAAAAACAACACCAAAGTAAACTTCCTTTCCTCTCCAGGGAAAGCAGTCACCTGTGGCAAGAGGTGACATCATCTGATGTGGGAAGCTCCTCCCCTCCAGCAGCAGGCAGCTTATGAGCTTAGAGTTGGCGTCTCAGCTATGAATACTTCTGGTGTGCACGACCCGGTCACTTCTAGTCACTTCCCTGAGAAGTCCCAAAACAGGGAATTGGATGTGACCTTCTTCAAGGGAAAAGACATTGGACCAACAAAAGAGACCTTGTGGTTTCTAGGACAATTCAGGAAATTTCCCTGTCTCCATTCAAGAAACTTCCTTGTCTCCATTTACTCTGGGCACACTGTCCTGACCTGCTGTGAGGATCAGACCAGGTGGGAGTTTGAAACTATGAAGCCATTCTGATCATCATCATTGTCATCAGCATCACCACCATAGAGGTGTAACAATCCGGGATGTAATGTGGTCTTTGTTCTTGCTGTCTCCTCCTCCTTGGTTCCTAAAGAGAAGCAAGGACCATATTTCAGTGGATGGTTACAAATGCTGAAAGTAGAAGTTCCCTGAGACACAGAGAAAGAAGCACATGAATCTGTTTGGGGAGCCCTCAAGACTGCAAAGAGCTTGGGAACCCATAGATTTGGGCAGATACGAAAATTTGGGATCCAGTGACAATGTCATAGGGAGGTGATTTCTGGCCCAGTGGGCACAATGGGCCATTCTGAGTCCAGACGCAGAAGGTTCCCTACATTGAAAAGACGTGGCTCCATGGGAGCGCTGCATTCACCAAGCAACAAGGAACTGCTGCAGGCTGAGTACCCAGGGCTGACTAACTGCAAACAAGCTTCACAGGACATTCCCACTCCTTACCCTCCACTCAAACTAGTGAGACTGCATTTCACAGCAAGCTGAGTTAAATCAGACTGAATTTGTTGGAATAAAGCACACTTGCATGTGTGGCCTAAAGGTCAGACTTAACGTTCACATCACCTCAGATTAATTGGATCAGGACAAGCATACAGTTCAACTATTCTTTAAATTACTTAGACTACTCTGCCAGGAGAGTCTCATTCTTATTTAGTTCCCATTTGCCAACTACACCTTCAAATCTGAGTGTCATATCTGAGAAGACTCAAAAGAATACAACACACACACACACACACACACACACACACACACACACACACACATACACACACACACACACACACACACACACACACACACACACACACACACATACACATAGAGGAAAATAGGCACATAAATGAATTACAAGCAGGCAGCCAGCACCAAGCATCCTTTTGTGAAATGCTGCTGTTCCAATGCACTTTGAGAGACAGAGAATGGGTGTGCATGTGTGTATGTGTGTGTGTGCATGCCCAAAACACATATTTGTGTTCATATACATGCACAAGTGCAGTCCCCCATGTGTGCACATGTGGAGACAGAGGCCATCACCGCACATTCTTCTTCAGTCTCCACCTTAGTTTTCTAAGTCTCTTCGTGAACCTGGATTTCACTAACTGTGTAGACTGGCTGGCCAGGGAACCCATGGGTCCCCTCCCCACCCCCCAGCACTGAGGTTCCAAACCCACACCAGGAAGCTCAGCTTTCCTGTCACGCTGGGGCTCCGAACCCAGGCCCTCGTGTCTGCTCAGCAAGCATTTAACTCACTGCACCATCTCCCAGTCCTCCTGTCACTGCCTCATCCACAACCATCCTTCGCATTTGCAGGACCAGAAGAGACACAGACTCTGCTTCATCTCAGTCCACCCCAGCCTCCTGCTTTGATGCCAAGTCCTAGTCAGGCACTTAGCCATGGTCCATGTGGATCTGCCAAGGCTGTCACTTCATTTCCTTCCCCCTTCTTAACAAGGAAATGACTGACCCACGTGTAGCACGTATCTATTTATCAACAGATCACAAGCCCAGTCTTCTGAGATCTTGTGACAGGTCCCATTAGCTGTGAGCTACCCAATAATGTGTATAATCAGTTGTTAATGGCAATATGCTATTCCATGATAACTGGGCCATTAGTGAGCGTCGGTGCTGCCTCCATGAAGGCAATATTGCACCTGACTATACCTACCCTGGGAAGCTGTGCACCTCACTTCCTAATGGTTCCCCTAGGGGACAGACAGAGAGCTTCCCTAAATTACCCATGCTGAGCATCATGTGTGTGTCCCTTTACAGTTTGTTTAGAGCCTCTTACAGGAGCCTGAGTTAGTTGAAATAACATGGCATTGAACAATGGCACATGCACAAGCACCCCTGACCTTCAAGGTACCTTGAGTCCCAGAGAGATAATTGAGGAGCACCCTAAATTCTAAGTCCTTCTGGAAGTAGATCTTGTCAATGCCATCCGACATATGAATCCTTTCCAAGGTTCCACCTGCTGTTCTGGGCATACTTCTGTGTGCAGAAACTTCAGCAAGAAGTCACAAATTCTCTCTCTCTCTCTCTCTCTCTCTCTCTCTCTCTCTCTCTCTCTCTCTCTCTCTCTCTCTCTTTCTCACACACACACACACACACACACACACACACATACACACACACACACACATACACACACACACACACACACACACACACACACACGCACACACACACACGCACGCACACACAGCCGCCTCAGTTTCCTTTAGACATATCTCCATCCCATTGCACTGAAAGAATCAGAACACAAAGTCTCAAAATTTCCAAAGGAAATCAGAAGGGACAAAACTCTACATAGTAGCTGAAAGTCTGTGCCCATCACCCAACCAAAGCAACCTCCAACCTCAGCCCAGGTTGGGAAATGCCCTAGCTTAGACTTTCATGGGGCAGAATTTGATTTATTTGGAAATGCAAACTCTCACTGAATCTAGACATCTGTCAACTGCATCCAGTCAGACTGCAGTGATTTGATGCAGGCTTCATCTCAGCACTGTCTATTGAAGGCCCTGGGGCTTTGCCACCACCTCCATAAAAAAGAAATTTAGCACTAAGGACTTGCCAAGAGTCATCCCTTGTTGTCGAAGAGAAATAAAGAATGAGATGTTTGCAAAGTGCAGTGAGGGAGGGTGAATCTTTGGCTTTCCTTCTCACTCATGTTCTTGGCAGCTCAAACTCTGTGGTCTTGGTCTGCTCTTTTCTCAGAGCCACCAAGAAAGCAGAGTCACCCTCAGACCATGGAAGGGAGGATTCTTAACCAAGATTAGCACCCTAGGGGACTGATGACAGACCCAGTCCATGTTTAACCCAACATGAAAGTGGAGATCAGTGTCTCACAAAGTGACAGCCAGTGGTGGGGGGAGGCTATGTCTCCAAGTGTGGAGAGCTCAAATATCAATACATAGCATTTTGAATACTCTTCAGGGGGAGGCAGATCTAAGACACATTCAAAAGCATCAACCTAGACTAGCCAGCCCTGTTGGATAGCAGCCATGCTCACCCAAGTGTCCCATGATAAAATGGTGACAAAGACAGACTAGGAAGAATTCCTCCTCCCTAGGTGATACATCAATGCTTCATTAAACCATCATGGAAGACAATGTCATGAGCAACCATTCCGTGCCACCTGCTGCACAGTGGATATAAGGATGGAGCAGTCAGAATGCAGCTCTATGGTCTCACTTTCCAGAATGAAGCTTCCCTCCTGGTTTGAAAAGCCATCTTAAGGTGTGGGTCTCTTTAGGGAACCTGAGCCATTTCCAAATTAGGAGACTCAGCTACCCATGTTTCCTGAAGAATGAGGTGCCAGGACACCATCACACAATCCAACACTCCAGTTCTGTCTGAATTTCTGCATCCCTTCATTCACTCCATCATTCAATGAATATATTCAGTCAGCAAATAGTCACTAAATGCAGAGTATGCTATAAAGAGCATGCTGAGATACAATGCTCTGCAAATAAAATCTCCAGTTTATGGAGTTTAGTAATCAATTAATTGCAAGCAAATGAAAAATTTTCAAATGTATAGGAAAAGAGAAATGCATGGTGTTCTTTGAGAACCCAAAATAGAGGGAGGACAAGCTGGCCTAATTGGGAAGTTTGGGATAATTTCTCTAGTGTTTGCCTTCTGGGAGAACGAGAAGATGCTGGAGGAAGGGTGCTTCAGACAGGAAAACATGTAACATGGAGAGTGGAGGCCAGAGTTCAGTCAATGCCCAGAAGAACCAGAGCTGAGAAAGACTGTGCCAGAGACTCTCGATGCTCATCAAAGAATTTAGGCTGGTCCTAGGAATTATGGTAAGCTTTGTCTGACACAGAGTCGTGTTGTGGGTTATATTAATAGTCTCTCTGGCTACAGGATGTAATGTGAAATGAAGGGAGCAGTGTGGGGGCACAGAGGTAAGTCAAAGTCCTCTCAAGGACCAAGCAGGAGGTAAGGTGACTTGGCAGGTAGTGTGGAGGGGGCAATGGGAGGAAGTGACTGCAGTGAGAGGCATATGTGAAAAGACACATTCGCTGTGTAGAATGGACTCTGTCCTCTGGTTTGCATTCCAGAAGGGCAGTAGACCTTCTGCACAGTTGTGTCTGTGTGCACCACACCCCAGCTTATCCAACCACTTCCAGGCTGTCCCAGTTCAGCTGCTCACCGTCAGGCTCCACAACAAATCATCCAGTTGCCACCTTGACCCACTAACAAGTCTCCTTAGTGATGCCCCTGTTCAGTCCTGTACCTTGGTGTTCTGGGCTGTCTGAATACCTCTTGATCATGACCTGTGAGTACATCTCATCACCACCTCCCTATTCTTACCTCAAATTTAACCCATCAGCTGCTTCCAGCACATGTTGCTGCACTTCTGTGCCCTACCTCCACTCTCTTGGGCTGTCATAGGGAGATAAGGGCTGCCTTTCTGACTACTTAGAGGCCTCGCACTCATCATCTTATAATACTTTCATATTAAGCACAGAAAGTATCATCTCTTAGTTAAACAGCAAAGGAGAAACCAGTGATGATTGCTTCGGTGGTTTAGTATATAATGTTATGTTCATTAAACATGTTCATTGAACATAACATTATATGCTAAAGCTTAAATGTTAAAACTCAACAAGAATGCAATGAGGAAACTATTACCCTTTTTATTAATGAGGAAACTGAGGCACAGAAACGTTATTTGCCCAAGGTCATGTGATCTGTAGAGGTTACAATGAGATTCATCCTAGAAGGCATGACTCCAGAACTAGACGCAAAATTGCTTGATCTGAAGTCACATGGTATAGTCAGAGGTTCACACACTCACAGTGCTGACTACACATCGGGAACTTCTCTTGGTCCAGCCATATTATCATCCTTATAAACTAGAGATCATCAAATAACAGCAAGAAACACAAGTGGCCTTGTGCAGAATCAAAACTCAACAGGCGAGTGTTTCTGGTAAATTTCAACTGCCCTCTTGTATTACTAGCCTTTGCTGTGGTTCTCTCTGTGACTTTAGGAAACTAGATCACAGGAAGTGGCTGGAGATGTTATACTTAACCCACTGGTTGTCTATTTATTGGTAACTCCCTGGTTCTTGCATGTGACTTTTTACATCTCAAAGTGACTACTTATTCTATCTCTTAAAGTTTTCTTTCTCTCCAAAAAATTCAGGGATTTTTGTCTCTTGTTTTCTCTTGGGAAACATGGAGGGTTTTGTTGTTGTTTTTAGGAAGAAATATAACACTCTGAATAAGAAGACAAGTGCTCCTGTATCTCATGCACTGTGTATATTGAACAGCAATTCATGTTAAATTGGAGATGGGTCTTCACTATAGTAAAATGCATGAGCTTGGGAGCATCTAGCTACTTTGCATATTAAAGTATTACTAATAGTAATAAAAATAACAAATACTTATTACACTCCCTACATCATAGGCATTATGATGAGCACATTTTGGATGATGACTATTAATCCTTACGTCAATCCTATTTGCTAGATATAATTAATATTCTTTTACAAAAATGAAAATTAGAGCTTAGAAGTATCATGTTGTTTTCCCAAAGGCATACAGATTTTTAAAAAAATGCAAAAGCTTGAACCTGGGTTTCTTTGACCATGTACTCTTCACTTATCCACTATGCGAGCTAACTAGAGATCCATCAGAGAAATAAACCTCAACAGAAGGTCCTAGCTTTCAGAACCGCAGGCTCCCATCCAGTCCTACTGCTTTTAACTTCCAGGGCTGAGTTACATCAACACTGGACTTAAAGACATGCATTCCTTAAGCTATGCTCATGTATCACCATGACCTTGCAGTTACAGCTGCAGAATTTTCTTCCCCACTGCCACGCTTCTCCACACTCCTAGGTATCAGCTTGTCCTCAGGTTGCCCCACCAAATCTCTGCAGTGTTTCTTAAGCATTTGGTACCTTTCTCTCTCCTCTTCTGCAACACTCCACCCCCATTACACCCCAGCTTGAGCTCTCAGGGACTAGACTTGCCAGATAAAATGATAAGATACAAGATGCCCAGTTCTATTTGAATTTCAGAAAAACAAAAAAAAATTTCAGCATGCATATGCCCTGTGTAATATTTGGGACATACTTATACAAAAAATATTCATTGTTTATCTGAAATTCAAATTTAACTTGACATTTTGTATTTTTATTGGTTATATCTGGCAACCTTATCAAAAATCCTCTTTATAAACTTTCTTGTCCATCAGAACAAAAAACCTTGAAATGACAATACATGAATTCTTTGACTCTTCCAAATGAATCTTAAATTGAAGTGCAGTCTCTAAACCCAAGGATCTTGTTAAAACACTGACATTCAGACTGCATATCCAGCCAGTAAAGTCTGAATTCCCAGAGGTGGCCATCCAGAAAGGGGTCTTATTTTATAGCTGCTAATACGAGGCCAGAGATGAGTGCTGTCACTCTAAAATAAAACACAGAAGAGGCCAGCACCCAGCCAAACAAAAAGTCCTCCTCACTTGGGTCCTGGGACATCAGAATGGAAAGCTGTTGAATTAGAAGAGATTTCAAACTTGTAAACCCCTCATAGAGTTGTGGGAATCCAAACACGTCCATACACACACCCAAATACAACTGGAATTGATGTGGGAACTGTCTTAAATAGACTAAAGAATAAACAAGTATGAGAATATAGTAACATGAGAAATCGACAGTTTCAACATAGAATAAATTAGCAAACAAAAGAAAGTTAATTAAAACTTGTAGTGTCACATTGTAATGATAGCTAAATAATTAGTTCATTGATAGACCAACTCAGCTATCCACAGAAATACCGCAGAAACCCCAAGGATGCACAGAACTGATATCTTTAAGTAGATCTGTATACTGCAAATTCTACTTATGCATATAGCCCAAGGTCCTCAGAGAAAGGATTATTTCCAGGCCTAAGGTACAGAAAATACAAGTAAAATCTGGAACATCTTTCTACATTTGAAAGAAGGGACCAGTTTACAAATGATTTTGAGTCCAAAGACCACAGGTTCAAAGGGTCTTCTGCTAATAATTGCAGATGGTGTGTATAAGGAAAAACAACAACTATATAAAACTGTATACAAATAGAACATATCCTGTATATGGTATACTACAGCAGAAAGAGAAAGTAAAACCCATGAGCTCACTGGGATAGAAACAAAACAGAGCAAGGCAAGCAAATCTTAAATGGTACCATAGCTCTGGAAGTGGTGTATCCAGTTTCCTCCTCTGAAAGGTGCTTGGTGAGGAGAGTGAAGAACTCACCTAGCTTCCCTAGGAGAACTGCAGCTTGTCCTCATTAGTATGTAAAATTGTGCATATTCAGTGAAATTGTTGATTCAATCCCATTTCACCAGCTAAAGCCATTAGGTAAAGGATTTATGATGAAAAGGATCTTCATAAGATTTCAGAGTTAACACTTAAAAATCACAACATGCTAAACATCAGTCTGCCATTGTCATCACTGTCACAAATGATCAGAGCAGAGCTGGGCATGGTGGCGCACACCTTCAATCAGGAGGCAGAGGCAGGAGGATCTCTGTGAGTTCAAGGCCAGCCTGGACTACAGAGCAAGTTCCCGGACAGCCAGAGCTGTTACACACAGAAACCCTGATTTGTAAAACAAACAAGCAAACAAAAAGATCAGACCTGAGACCCCGTGACAGTGGGATGGCCTGGTCCAGGTGCTTTCCTGTGAGAAGTGAAACCAAGCACAGAAAAAAAACCTCACCACGGAGGTGACGGCACTCTACCAAACCGTTAAAGCTCAGTTCCACCTGCTGAGTATACAGAGGACAAAGTACAGAGCAAATGATGCCAGATGAAAAGAGTTACGCTAATGCGGACCGTGGGGTAGTCTGTAAAACCACGAATCGCCTCTTTTAAAATAACACTCACATTAAGGGGCAGTCAGATATACCAGTAGGTCTCCAGAGTGAAAGAAATCTGAAGAAACACCCCCACCTAATGCGATGCACCAACTTCTGGTGGACTGGGCAACAAAACATAGCTTTAAATGACGCCTTGAAAACTTAAAGAATTATTTTCAGGTATGGTGATTACAAGTATAAAATAATAATAATAACTAATAATAATAAAACTTGGAAGAGTCTCTGTACTTAAACAATACATAAAGAAGTATTTAGAGTGAAATGTCATGATGTCAGTAACGCATTTTTCAGTGGTTCAGTAAATATATGTAAGTGCATGTACTTATGCTCAGATAATGTATAAAGTTTATAGATAGAGCAAGTAATAATTTTTGAAACTCAATGAAAACTCATCCATTTTCCCACACATTTAAAAATATTCATAACAAGTGGGTGAAACTCTCAAATCTTACCCCAAAGCAACCTGACAAGGCATCCCTGTTTCAAGTGTTGTGTTCTCTGTAAAACAATTCTAGCTTTTCTATAGAATAGGAAATCATTTGTGCTATGAAGTTTATTTTTAAAGTGTAATCTAAATATTAGTTCAAGTTGGTGGACCCTAAATCAAGATGGCCGCAGTCAGGCCTTCATTTGACTGGCATAGCATCCTCAACCTGCCAGATAGAACTGTTTTCATCACCTGTACTTCCTAAAGTATGTGCATGTACCAGGAACAAGAAGAGATAAGAGGTCTCCTATGTAATTAAACTAGCTATATCTTTTACCTCCAAAAAATACAGTATAATGACTGAGTGGCTGTGTTCTCATTTATGAAACTACCTAACATTCTCGATAATATTGGTTAAAACTACCCTTTCCTTCCCTGTACATTGTGGCTTGCTGCCTCCCAGCAGGCAGTGGGTTTCACCATCCCACAGCCAGTTCTTGCTGTGAGCTGCGCCAGCCAGGAGTATCTGCGTGAGTACAATGCACACAAAGCCCACGCAGCTTTAAATATAATTACAAAGTTCAGCCAGCTCATACTTTTCTTGCATTCTACCAAGAGTAAAATATATCCAAGATAGGGGATGCTCCTTTAGGCAGAGCCTCTGTATGAGAAAAATGTGGGAACAGATCACAGTTGACCTTCAGCCTGGAGTCGGGTTAGAGGAAATCGGCAGCAGCCCCTATGTGCCTAGCATGAATGAAAACAAATGCTCTCCATTCTGGGTTTAATGAGAGGTGAGGAGGAGGGCAGGGCTTGTTAGACAATGAGGGCCCATAACGACCCTACTAACCTTGTATGGTTGTTGGGCAGATTCAGTGTGATAACCCTGAAGGACAGGTAGGTAGCAGAGCATCGCACATGTGGTCATATTCGGGAACTGATTTTATGACTTTATCAATGCCCTCAACCAAGATCTGCTTTCGACTGACCAGCCACAATTCTGGTATTTAGTTTGAGCTGCAACACACCAATGCCAACTCACCATTAATGTGTTCTGTATTGTTTTAATTTAACGTAATTTCTTTATTGATTCTTTGGGAACTTCACATCATGCACCCTAATTCCACTCACCTCCCAGTCCCCCCTATCTTCCCCTTACCCCTGCAGCACCCTCCAAAGGAAAATTATAAACAAAATAAGCAAGCAAACAAACAAAAACAAAACAAACAAAATAACCTCTTTGCTCCTCCATCTTTCCCTCCTCACCTCTCCATTTGTCCTGGTGGCATTGGGAGCTGCAGTGTGCTGTGTGGTGTACTGTTTTGTCCAATCAGCTTTACAAGCAAATGTTCATTGCAATGAATCTTTGCAATGATTCAAGGTCTGGTTCAAGGCCTCCGGTTTCTGGCACACCATCATCACTGGATCTTCACCAAAACTCCGCTGGGCTATCCCAGGACTGCTGAGTCCTGGAGATCCTGCCAGTATCGATCCACAGAACCAGTCCTTTCATGAGCTCCTGCAGGTCCTAGATGCTGTAGATGTTAGGGTGGGCCAACCCTAGGCCTGGCTGTGCTAGCTGAGCTGGTCAGTCCGGGCCACTGGGGCTGCCCCTCTCAGGTGAGGGGGTGGAGCCAGCTCCCCTAGACTCATGCCGTCAGGGTCAGTTCTCCCTTGTCTGTGGTGAGGGTCCAGGCCAGTTCTCTTGCTGCAGTCTCCTGTGAGGGGCGGGGCCAGCCTTCCCAGGGTCAGGGAAGGCTGATTCAGTCACACATGATTCCTATGGTCCCCTGAGGTGACACAGGCCACAAATCTCAATGCAGACCCTAGCTACAGCAGGACCATGGACCCGGATATAGCCCTCAGCAGTAGCTCAGGCCTGGACAGATGGTCCTGTATTTTATATCACCTCCCTCTCTGCCTCAGTCCCTGGGCACCATGCTGTAGCCATCTTTATCTGGGTCTTCTGTGATTTGTGACTCTCTGTCAGGCCACAGAGTGGCTAGCTCTACTCTGAAGGCCACCTGGATCATGACCTCTTCACTACCTCTGTTACCCCTTGGTGCCCACTTGGTTGGCTAATGCCTACTTGGTGCTACAATGCTATTTCACCCAAGACTTCCAGATCTCTGAATCTCCAGCAGGAAAAAAAAAACATACATAATCTCTGAACATCCATGATAAGATGATGTTATTTCATTCCCGTAGGACCCTGGGCCCTGTGCATCAGTGTGTGCACACACTGCTTGGATGTTACAGGAGGACGTCTCTCAGAGTTTCAGAGTCACTAACCCTAGCATAGCTCTAACCCAGCCATGGCTTCTCCTAATCAAGTACAGTTTCTGCATTCTAACGTTTAAGTTAGTTTTTACAATAAACACTTTAAAATATCAGTGAGTTCTAGTAAACATAAGTCTTCAGACAAGAGACCTAAAGACTAAGTGTCTTGGTTTTCCTTCCATGCATCCTCAACCTTTGATTTGTTGCTAGCTGGTGGGGTTGGCCCAGAAGGTCCTCTTGACCTCTCTGAGCTTCAGACTCCATTATTTGATCAATAGGTTATATCAAGTGCCAGCAGACTAATCTGTGGGCCAAGTCTGGCCTGTTATTTGTTTGTGTAAATAGTTTCGTTGAACCCCAGACATACACAGTACTCTGTACATAGTACTGAAACAAATGTGTGCATAGCCTAACATACTGCCCCCAAGGCCATTCCAGGGACAGTGTGCTCACCCCTGGGTTAGGTGATATGGAAGGTCTCTGCAAGATACAATTCATCATGATTCTCTAATTTTGTATTGTATGTAGTTCCCTCAGCACTGAAAAGACTTAGGGAAAATATCTAACAAATAGTGTCCTAGCTGCTATTTTGAAGTGCAGCTATTCCACCAAACACGCCAGCCACATCGAGAGTGCAGGGATAGAGAGAAGGGGGAGATGCATGAGATGCTGTAGCTGTTTCGGCTTTTCAAGGAGACCCTGTGTTTCATACAGTGTGAGTGTGTGTGTGTGTGTGTGTGTGTGTGTGTGTGTGTGTGTGTGTGTGTATGTGTGTGTGATTGAAAGCTCCACATATCCAGTTCCTTCTACATTAACAGAAGGCACATGCTTCCTCCAAGAGGGAAGCTATCTTTCAGAAACAGCCTAATTTGCCTGAGCAAATAACAAATAGTTGGAAGTTTTCTCAGCGAGCAACCATTGTATCTGGTTTCAAATTCCTATTTCAAGCCAAAGAAAATGATGATGATCTCTCAGCCATTGCTGTTTTTTGACACAGACCTGAACTCAGAATTCTAAACAGGACTATGCAGACGTGGAATACACTTCCTGTCCCTCACCCGTCCGTCTTCCCCTTCCCTGCTCATTTGCTAAAATTGCAGAAGGATTGAGTGCTGCAGGAGGGAGTGAGCTTTCCAAGCCATGCAAGTCATTACGGACGGCCTTGTGGCCAGGTAAAGGTTAAGGAGGCCTTTTGTTGTTCTCGTTTAACTTGTCTCTGCCACTGCAGCCTAATCATTCCACATAATAACAGCCCTGATACACCAGCTCGAGTCAAAGTCACACGTCAATAAATCCATTCCTTCCTCCCTTTCAGCCAAAGTGTTGAATGGCACTGAGTGTGCAGTGTCACCAGATCCCATAGTCTATCACATCAAGGTCATCTGGTCTACAGCACATTGAAAAAGCAAAACTTTCTCCCCTTCAGTACCTTGTACATCGGAGGGAGGGCCATTGCTGTCCCACGAGTAAGGGTGGAGGATTGGCAGACTTGAATCAGAGACAAAGTAAGCCATTGAACTGAGCGGCAAAGGTCGAGACACCAGCTACCTGTGCTGCTCTCTTACATTTTACAAATGAGGAAGCTGATGTCCAGCAGAAGGCAGGGCCTGGCACAGGAGCCCACAGCTGGCCTGAACACGGCCCTGACTGACGGCCCAGTGCTTGTGTGTTTTAAACGGCAAATGGGGAGTGCAAGGAGGAGAGAAGAGGATGTGTCCAAGCACCACCAGAGTTCCTGTTCAGGACGCTGTATTTTCATATATAAGTATATAATCATTTGGGGCGGGGAAGCAATCCACCAGGAAGAATCTCGGTTTCTTCAGCTGTATGGAGACCATAAAGCCCTGTTTCCAAGTGTTCTGGAGAATGTCTGATATGTGGCATCGGCTCAGCAAACGCCAGCTCTTGTTATCAGCATCGTTGTCCTCAGGATGAAGACAGTTGTGGCAAGCTAACCCACCAACAGCCACCTCCGCGGTCCTTCCCGCTGCATCCTGTGCGGCCTCAGGCTGCTCTCAATGAGACGAAGTGCCGCTCCTCAAATTATCTTTTCACCTCTGGTGTGAAAATAAAACCTGCTGATAGAGGATCCTGGAAGTCTGCAACCTGAGTTACAGTTTGTTTACTTTGCTAAGGGACTTCCAGCTCCTTCAGGTCCATAAATTCCTCGCGGTAGACCAGGGGAGGGATTGTAAATTAACTTGAATAATAGGACTACATTTGTGTACCTTCCAAAGGTTTAAATCCCTTCCATGAAAAAAAAAGTCACTCCTCATCTGCTGTCTGTTTCCTCTTAATTAGCTGTCCTACTGGGTACTCCTGGAGGCGAGGGCTTAAAGGAACAAGGGCAAACAGAGCCAAATCTACAGAATTTCAGCACAAGGACCCTGAGACCAGCTTCCCACTAGATGTATAAGATGGACACAATCATGTGCCCAACCCAGGTCGGGTCTAACAGCTGTTTTATTTAGCAAAGCCTGGGATTCTCCAGTATAATCGCCACCTGGTGTTGTAAGGACAGTGTCAGCCAGGACTCTGTTTAAAGCCTGCCTGCAGCCAGGCATAGAGGAACCATTCCTGGAAAACTTGATCCTTCATAAACCCCAGAGCTCCACCCTAATGAGAGATTCTTCCAATCAAATACAAGACAATCTTCAGAGTCAAATGTATGGAAGAGAAATAGTCCAAAGGTCTGATTCTGAGCACTTCTGTGCACCAACCTTGCGCTAGTCTAAATTGAAGAAGATTCTCGTGACATTTGGAGACACCACAAGGAGGGCTGAAATAATGCTCACAAATACTGCCTAATGTCATATGTCTGATTTCTCTTTTCTTATCTAGACTCGGAATTACTCTACACCTTCTGTCTTTGTTACTGTTTTCCAAGCAGTGGTGTATGGATTCATTAAGCTATAAAGGGCTTGTCAAATTCACCATCTCCTGATGGGTATCCATGTTCAGACCTCTTCTGTTTTAGTCTTGAAAGTCAATCCTAAACTCATAAACATATAACAAGAGTGATTAATAGCTATGGATGATGTTGTCTCGAAATTTAAAGAATATATTAGAATTTCGGAGAAAATTCAAATTCTCATTTATGGTTCTCCTAACTAACATCATAGGTTTTTATACAAATCAGAATGTCATAGATAAATGTGTGGCATATAGGATGTTTCACAGAAGTCAACAAAAAAACAGGAGAAGAAAAAAATAGACATCTTTTAAGAGATCAACAGTGAAATGCTCAAATAGCAGGCTGTATTTTTCAACCAACAGGATTAGCCCATGCAGGGGCTATTTCTTCCGAATAAATTGATCATGATGAGAAGCATAACTTACTTTAGCAAATATGATACTCAGATCTGCTCAGGAAATGTCACATGCTAGCCTGGACGCTGAGAATCTAGAGAACATTCTAGAAGTCTCATTCCTGAGCTGAAAGCGTTATCCATTCAACTTGGTAATTCTCAGACAAGAAATCCACATTCTGGTACCTAATAACTACCAGACACAATCTCAGCTTTCTCTGTTCCACTAGCAATCTTCTTGGGCACGAGGGTTTATCCTAGATTTTAATTCAGGTCTGTGCCATAGACCCCAACATGTAGGCGTAGGGTGGAGGTCCAAAAAGTGCAGTCATCTGCCAGAGAAGGTGGGAAGGTGGTGCTCCAATGAAAAAGGAACTGACTTTTCCACAAGAAGGCTTTAAATGTGTGTGTGTGTGTGTGTGTGTGTGTGTGTGTGTGTGTGTGTGTGTGTGTATAGTCAAGGTTATGACCATTAGTTTATGTGTGTGTGAAAGAGAGAGAGAGTGTTTACCTTACTGTGGTCTAAATACACCTGGTCTGAATTTCAGCTCCACAACTTATAAATGACCTTGGCTATTTTGAGTAGGTTAAATTCTTGTGACTCAGTTTCCTCTTCTATAATAACAACGCCTAATCAGTTAAATAATTAGGAGAATTCCACCAGGTAATTCAAGTAAAGAGCTTGTAACAACACAAACCTAAGATTAAGAGCCAGTACTTAATGCATACCCACCATCACCCATTTTTCTACTAGCCCTTTGATGAAGGTTATAGATGAAAGAAAAATATCACTAACCTGTGAGGCACGGTGTTATCTTATCCATGCAATTGCTGATCCTGCTTCAGAACACTTCTTCTGGTTTCCATGCCTCTTTGCCTTCACCTACCATCACCTCAAACTTCAATTTAGATGCCCACTTCAAAGAAACATCTCTAATTCCACTACCTACACCCACGACTGAGTTGAAAGTACCACAGAGGGGGGTCGTAGCTATTGAAGAAAGGACTCTCTGGACCTTAGAACTCTTAACTGAGAAGAAAAGCAGTCAGAGCCCACTCCCCTCTAGCATGATCATCTGCAATCTTAGGAAGCAGCCCCTTTCAGGATTTTGTAGAATCATGAGGATGCTGTCCATCATTGATTTTATTAGAAACCAGAAGACTGGTCCATGAGATGGACTCAGATAGTCCAGGACTTGAACTCTAGCATTAAGTTGTAGACCCACAGCACATGGCTCCCTAAGTGTTAGCGGCTGAGCCCTCTCTTGCATCTGCATGCTCTGGGAACAAGCAGAGGAGCCACAGCGGTGGCTCTCCTCTGTGAGTCTGTGTCCCCTTCCTCATCTCTGTGAACTCTGCTCCGACAGTCCTGACCCCCAGCAAGTAGTGGGCATCACCACAGCAAAGTTTCTCTGATAAAGTGTTGGTTCTTATGAAACCATGATCAGTTCCTAGGGAAATGAAAACGGCAAGTCCTCCCACATCACCACCTTCTAATCAGATGGTCAGTGGTGGAATGCAGAGAGAACACAATCATCTCCAATTGCTCTATCCCCATTTCTTGAAGTGGCTATGTGCGTGTGCTGGTATCTTGCACCATTCGCCAGCAAACAAAATGGACTGCTATAGTTAATTGAAAAACAGCTCTGCCCTGCCTGCCATAATTGACATTAAGTACTGTTTGGGGTAGGAAATCAGCCATTTCCAATTGATATTAAACGGGGAATCATTTAACATCAATGGATATAAACCAGGCGCAATTGTGCTGAATTAGGGAGAAATGCTTTGGCTCATGTTAAAAAAATGTTTCTGTGAAGTGGGATTTTTCAGAGTGAGTGAATATTAAGTCAGCTTAATACCTGTATTAGGAAAGAGAAGAAACCACTTCTCAGTCTACCCTGGGGCTTAGCAGAAAGCCACCTAATGCTCCTTTGGAAGAAGTCGTGTTCTGAGGTGGTCTTGGCTTTGAAAAACAAAATCTAAAGAAGTATAATCTGGGCGAGCAAATGAAAGAAAGTCTCCTGGGAGTTTCTCCAGCATCATCTTCCATGACACTAAAGGAGATGGCCAACAGGACTGTCCTGGCCTAGTCTATGATGAGGCTGTCAGGGCCACACCGTTGATACAAGAAGAATAAGCAGGGGCCCAGATATGCAAAAGGAAAGGGGGGCCATCAAGTCTTCCCTCCAACTTTTTTCCTGAACCAGCATAGGTTAGCCACCCTCAATTTCTTCCTGACCTGTGATGTGGCAGGCCCAGCTCTCTCAAATCAAGTTCTCAAACTCTTGTTCATGTAGTTATGGTTACTGAATTACCGAGTGGAACTTCAGAAGCTGCTCCATCGTCCTCCAAAGAAGATCAATAGCAAGTTCAACTTCCAATCCTTCACTTGCTCAGAGAACAGACAAAAAGTGGGAAAATGGAAGGATTCTAGTGAGGAATGGAGCTGGAAAGAGGATGGAAGCCTGTGGGCATGGGAGATAAAATAAACTTTACGGGAGAAGGAGAGACGAGTCTGGGTCAGAATGAAAGCTTTACAGGCTACACAGAGAGGCTACTCTTCCACTTACTGGTGAAGACACTGAGGTCCAGGGAGGTTCTGTAGTGTCACAGCCACAAGGCTGCTTAGTGTCAGAGCCTGGTCTAGAACTCTCCAAGTCGTTGTCCATTTTAAGCACTTCATATAGAGTGCTTCTTCAAGAGCAAAGAACTAACAAGAAAAGAAAGCAAAAAAGAGAGAGAGAAACGACTGGAGGAGGGTGCCTCAGAAGTGCCAGGATCATGGCCTGCCTAGAGCATCTACCACAGGAGTAGCAAGAAGAACATACCAGTCTCGAGTTGACACCCCTACATGTGGTTCAAGGATGGCTTCTCCCCGATTCCTAGTGGATTTCTGTCTGAAATGCTGGTCGTTGCAGATGCCGGCCTCTGAGGGGCCACATCCTAAACCTTCTCCCTAGCTGGACTTTTCTGTCTGCAGTGTTTGGACTGAAACAACAGGCCAGGCTTCACCCCAAGGAGAACGCTCACTAGTGAGTCCCAAGGCAGTCTATAAGACTTCAACCTTTGAAGTAGGCTTTGCATAGAAATGAAATCTGTCCTTGCTAGCTCCTCCACTAATGAAGCTAAATAAGTACAAAAAAACCATGTGCCCCACAAACCTCTGCATTATCAGGAGAAATCCTGATCTGCATGTGGTTAGCCTGGCAAGTCAAGCTTACTAGATAGAGAGTGGGAAACCCTTTCTGATAGACTGTCCCTTTCCTTAACACCCAAAGCTAATTCTTTTATGAGTCTGTGCCCTGATAATGGAGCAGTAGAGAAACAATCACCTGGAAAAAAATAAAAAGCTCATCAGAGGAAATAGATAGAAGATGTACCTGAGAATGTCAGCACTTGGGTAAAGCTGTGCAAAGGGAGCACATGGAGCTTCTTATTCTAGACTTTCTCCTCACAGCAGTGGCCTTCCAATATTTCTTCCTAACTAAATATAAACAGGCTTTGACTTCCTGGCTCCCCCACCCACCTTTTGCTCATATTCAACTATCTTATGGCTAGAACAAGTAGCTACAATAGACTTGCTAACAATGTGGCCACTTGGGTTACAAAGGGAGTGCCTAGCAAACAAGACAATGAATAGTTCACTTCTTTGTCAAAGCCCTGTGTAGGTAAGGTCAAGGCCAAATTGTTTACTCATCTGTTCATTCATTAAGCCAATCAACAAGCTAATACTGAGCCTATCTATGATTTCAGACACCATGCTTGGCCAGAAGCCCTAGAAATGCAGAAAACATTTTCCATACTCTCAGGGTTTGCTGTGTTATAAAATTCCTGTGTCTCACTCTGTGCCCATGAATTATGTCTAGGAACAAGCTCGTATTGATGAGTTGCCTCATTCTCTGTCACACTTCAGTTTCTCCAAGATTGATGGTGAAGACTGTACCCTTGTACATGCCATTCACTCTTTCTACCATGTTTTTCCCTCCAGCCTTCCTCCTTCCCCTACTTGATTTTAGCAGCTTTCAAATCTTGGTTCATGTGTATTCTTCGATAAGTCTCTCTACACCAGACTGAGCTGCCATTCTATGCTCATTTCTTCTCAGTTGGAGGTTATTCATCAATTTGTGTATAATAATAATTATTATTGTTTGTTAATTTCATGTTTACCTCTGTGTCCTGCTAGATAGTGAACTTAGAAAGAGAGAGGTGATCTTGATTTTTCTCAGCATTGAGTTTCTATACGAGGGCCTAGAACATCTTGAGCACTCAGGAAATGCTATTTAATCCTTGTTGAATGGGTCTAGAAGATGGTACAATGCTCCCATCGATGCAAGCTGACATAAAAACCTCAAGGAGAGTAATCTCAGTACATGGTTTCAGTCCATATTCCTTGGCCCCATTCAACTTGGCTCCATGGTGAAGTTGAATATCATAGAGATAAGAACATGTAATAGAAGCTCTTCAGATCATAATGGACTGGAAACATAAAAAGACAGCAGTTAGGGACAAGGCATAGCCCCCAAGAACACACCCACAACGACCTTCAGTTAGGTCCCACCTTCTAAAGTTTCCAGTACCTCTCAAAATAGCCCAAACACCTGGGAACCAAGCAGTCAACACAAGAGCCCATGGCAGACATTTTGTATTTAAACTATAGCACGATTTCTTAATACTATAGTTCAAGGTTGAGCTTGAATAATAATAATATTCATTTATTATTGAATTATTATCAACCAAATAATAATAATAACAAACCTGTATAATTATACTGAAATTTAATCAGAACTTGCATGTTCATGTATTTCAGGAATCACTGTGGAGTGTAAAAGAGTACAAACTCAACCCACAATTGGTAATGTTCAAACTCAACATCTACCAACTTGTATATAGCTTGGACAAAGGTTTATGTAATCTCTCTGCTAGGCTGAAAAATGGCTCTTCCCAAAAATATCCTTGTCAAATCCTTGGAATCCATGACTATCGCTTTATTTAAAAGAAAAAGTCTTCACAGATGTGATAAAGTTAACCATCTTGAGATGAGGAGAAAATTCTAGGTTATCCCAGGAGTTCCATAAACACACTCCCCTGTTGTCTTATAAAATAGCCACACCAAAGAGAATTGAGAGAGACAGAGGAGGGGGAAGTAAAGTGACCACAGAGGCAGAGGTTGAAGCGATGCAGCCACAGACAGGACTGCCTGGAGCAGACTGAACCGAGAAGGAGTAAGGAACAAATTCTCTCCTCAATCTCCACTGAGAGCATAACCCTGCCAACATCTTGAGTCTAGACTATTTGTCTCTACAACTGTGAAAGAAAATCAATTTTAGTTGTTTTAAGACACCCAGTTTGTGCTAATTTACTATAGCATCCATGGGTATCTGCTCCACTCTCTAAACCTCAGGTACTTCATATGTGGGATGGAGACACATAACCTATAGGATTGTACATTTAAACAAATCAAAAAGCACTCAAGGAATAACTCAGCCCTAATGATCAAGATCAAAATATCTACATCAAAAAGAAAGATGCTGTCAATCACTGGAGAGTTGGGTCATTACCTCACTTTCCAATTGCCTGAAAAAAAATCATTCCAGATGTCTGATGACTCTTCCCACCTGTGACGCAGATGCCTTTGTGTCATTTACATGCTGCTACACTATTGCTAGGAAGTCAGAAGCATGCCTGAGCTATCCAAAAGAAAAAATCACCAGATCGAACCCAGCACCTTCCCTAACCCAGATGCTCACTGGGTCCTTGGTGTCAGTGAGCCCTTAGCTCGTTACAGCTTAAACAAATTTACTGAGTTAGCAGAAGAAAAGACAAAGGCTTCCAGGTAAAGGTCTGATGTACATTTACTTCTTATCCATACCTGGGTAGCAAACTTCACTGGAGTCACCTAACGGAATGTAGTGGTGACAAGTTTAGGTTGTTCTTGCCAGCACGACAGGGACCCCTGAAAGCACCAAGACAGCTCTGTTAGGGAAAGTTTAAGGTTACTCTCCTTTAATATTCCTGCCTTTCCAAGTGCTTTCAAAGGTAGCAAGAGCTATTCCTAAATTATTTCTGCATGGTTTTGTGTCATACCCACTCAGAATATCAGCATACATTATTGTTTTGCCTTTAAATTTTAGTAAGGGAGTGATGGGAGTGGATCTAGATATGCTAAAATTCAAGAGGTAAATTTCATGCCAAGAGGGGTGCGTATTCATGGGTTAGCACAGGTGAAGCTAACGGTTGGTTTCCTGGCTCATGCCCATCACACATTCTCCTACTAGCATCATCTACATTCCTAGGCAACACATGAGCTATGCTGACAGTTGTGTATATGCGGAGGTAGGTTATTTTCTCTTGATAGTATTTCAAGCTCATTTAAAGTTATTGAAGCAGTAACCTTAGTAATTATAGCTACTGGTACAATATTAATGATAAATCTGCTTAAAGCAAGTAAGAGATATTTTATGACCATTATAAATATGAGTCACCCAGATTAGAGCCAGCATAACAGGACCAAAACTTTTCATGAATGTCTCTTTGCAAGATGAGAGGTTGTTTTCCAGCTTTTAAATTTTAGGGTAAATAATAGCTGCCAGTTGATTTGAAGCTGGATCAGCATGCATAACCTCAGAGAGGGATAGGGAGGTTAATTTAGGTTTCTGAAAAAACTCAAGCTATATTTTAGGGGTTGCTATCTTAAAACCAAGCACCACATAATTCTTAAAATTTTTTAATTCCATTAAAAAGATGTATAGAAAATTAGATCAACCCATCAAAAATATCCTAAAATACATTAGCTAGATAGAGCATTCACACTTCACTCCTGGGAGCTGTAACTCTCCAGGGAAGAGTTCAGCCCTTTACAAGGTCGGATCATCACTTATTCATTCCACACAATCACTTTGAGTCAGCTTTGTGCTAGACACCAGACTAAACCTAAAGGAAACTTTTTTGAACACTCTCTTTGGGATCACTGGGCTTATAGCCTGTGTGACTGTGATCCCTAAAAAGTTTGCTCCACCTAGTTCTGTCTGGTCTAGGCTCCTCATCTTGCTTTCTGTTACCATCTTCATGTTGAATTTCAGACTGACCATGCCATTTCTCCAGAATGTTCTCAAACCCATGCATGCAGTGTGAGGATGCCAACTCAGAGGAACAGTCTGCTCAAGTAACTTGCCTGCCAGTTCCCACCCCCTTTGGCCACTTTTCCCACCAGACTTATTCAGGAACAATAGGAGGTGGGTTCTCATTTTCTTGGAGTTAGAGATCTATCTATTTCTATGTGTGACAAACTGAAACTCTTCTCTGTTGCTAACATAACATGTTCTTTGTGTGGAATTGAAAAAAAGCGGGGGGTTGGGGGGAGTCCTGAAGTAAAAATCAAACAACAAGGGATGAGAAATGCAAGATTTTTATCTAAAGAGTCCCCAACTTATTCTAACTAGGAATGAAGGACAGATGAATGATAGCTATCCACAGATTCTGTTGCAGAAACACATCAGGTATTACCCAGGGGTCCAGACATATCAAATAATTCTCAAGAACCATCACTGAATATATTCAAATACTTCCGTCTCTCTCTAAGAAGAAAAAAAGTATTTAAAGTAAACTCTAGAAACATTTCTATTAAGGTAGATGAGTTGACTTAATCATAAAATGATGACCAGAAAGCAGAGAATGTATGGAAATCTTTGCAGTTGGCGTCTGAAGTTCAAGTGAAGCTTGCCATTGAGTCAAAGGAGAGATTTTTGTCTATGTCCTAGTTTCTCCCTAGGGCCAGAAGACATCCCGTTCCAACTCTACAGACATGTTTGGCTGGCTGCAGAAAACTTTGATTTCAATAAGATATCCCCTACCCTATACAGTAACTCCTGTATTCTGTAAAGAGTTAAACAGACATGCCCACAACTGTTCAGGGATGAAGCCAACACCTCTAAAGATAGTCCGGGGAACTGCTGACTATATGACACCCCATTAAAACAAAAAATGAATAAATATGGGATTTTGATTCCTAAAATGTGTAAACCAATCCTCTCTTTTTATTTCAATAAAAGACACTTTATATGCTTAAATTATACATTTTGAGATAGGGAAATTCTGATAATTTTCTTCTTTTCATTTTAAAGTGAAGAAAGAAAGAAAAAAGGAGGTCCTCATTAAGTGGGAATGACAATGTGGGGAGCTGGGTTGGAGAATAGTTCTCTTCAAAGATGAAGTTAATATTGCTTCTTCCCTGAAGTATTTTTTTATTATGCTCCTGATTTTCTATTTAGAGACATCATAGAACTGTTCTGGTGAATTGTCACACAACCACAAGTCAAATACGTGTTAAATATGAGAAAATGCTGCCATCTTTATCTGATCTGTGGTTCATTCACGCACCATTATCTACTTCTAATTAAATAATATAAAAATGCACATGGTCAGCAGCTTGACTTTTCATTTCCTTCCAATGGCAATGATTCGGCTTGACTGTCCCCACCTACCCTGGAGTTACAGTCCGACATATGTATAATCCTGGTCTGATACTGATCCAATATCTGGACAATTTAAGTTCCTGCTGCAAAAATCTGTCTAACCACACCTAGAAAAGAGCTTAAGAATATGCCAGAGAGTACATCCCGTCCCAGACCCAGCTTGCTGCCGGGGAGAAGCAAGCCCAGCTCTCCTCAGCTGACACTCCAGTTTCAGCACCTCACTTTCCCAGTGCCATATCCCTTGTTGATTTATAGTCTGCTAAGTTCATTAGCGATCCAGTGAGACTCCCATGGAACTGCCTGAGGCACCGGAAGAAAGACCTCCACTTGCAGGCTGCCATGAACTCGGACAGTTTACTCCTTCATTAAGGCTGCTCTTCCACTGGACAGTGGCACAGTGTGGAGCCGCTGCCTCTCTCCTCAGTCTCATACCCCTACCTTCATCCCACTCTCCTGAAGAACAAAGACAGATTAAAGACGGCCGATAGCGCCAAGCACTTCCGGGCCCCATGGGTGTCAATGCTACTTTATCCTCGTCGTTGATCTATTTCACAGGCAACTGCTCTGTATGTAATTCCTTTTATTATTTTTTAATCAGTTTAGACCTAAATTAGATAGGGACTCTTCAGAGTCAGTTTAGTTATTAAATAAGGAGTGGGGCTCTTGTTGAAAAACAGCATGCTTGGTCCCTTTCCTGAGGAAACAGGTCGTCCCTGGGAAAACTATCCCTCACACACACCAGGATAGTCCTAAAATTATCTCAAAGATGAAAGTTCTCAAGAAGAGATGGTTTTTGTAACCCAAAGGAGAATAAGAGATTAGGTAATTGATAATGAGTAGGAAGCCATCCAAAATACTCTTGGAAATAATCGTGATTTATTTATAGTTAAATGTATGATTGCAAAAAAAATATTTTCAGCCAAACCATAGAACTTCTTCTTGCTAATAATAATACTTAGCACTTAAACAAACACTCTACATCTACAAAGTGCTTTACAAACATTAACTAATTGATCGTTAACAACACCCCAGTGAGGTAGGTAAGTATTACTCAAGTATTCTCTTAAATGTTCAAGCCAGGATTACAGCAAATCCAGAGTGGGTTGTTATTACTGGTGTGTGTGTGTGTGTGTGTGTGTGTGTGTGTGTGTGTGTGTGTGTGCGCGCGCGTGTGTGTGCATGTGTGTGTGTGTGTGCGTGTGTGTGTATATCATGCTCAACTCTTACGACATGAAGGACTTGAGATGTCTTATAAATGGGAGGACAGCTCATCAGGAGAATGACTGAAGCCTTTCCAGGACTGTGGCTTTGGAGTTTCCCTCACAGAAAGAAAACAGCCTCTGAAGTGGCCTCTCTGAACTTGCAAGGGTTTAACGGAACTGGATGAGGACCAGGCTGGAGACAGAAAGCCAGCCAGCCCCTCCCAGCACTCTTTACCTAGTCGTGTGTTAGCTCTCTTTACCTTCGATAAGACAGACTAAAGTCTCACCTCAAAAAGAACTTTTATCATTAGTCAGGGAAGGGTGGTTGACACAGAAAACATCACAGCCTAGGAGAGACCTCCATTCCTAGGAGAACAAGTCATGTGCCCCCAGGACAACAGGGCTGACCCTCACGGGATTGCTGGGCCAGAAGAACAGAAGAAGCAAAGGCCAGGGAGCCATGCTGGGGCTGGGCATTTGAGCTGCTCCAACAAAACAGCTAAGGTGGATATTCAAAAGGCCCCTTGTGAACACTGCTGGCACTTTCTTTTGGCTGAAGGCACTGTGACCTCAGACAGTGAAGGCCACTGTTGAAGCACTGGTCTCTTTCCTGGGTTAGATAACATAATGCCAAAAATGGCCTTGGGTTTTCCATTGATTTCTTCATTTACTCATTAATAATAGCTAATGTGTACCGAGCATTTCCTCTGTGAAGGTCACTCTGTTAAATTCTCTACTTTTGTTTGGCTATTTGATCTTTGCCACAGTCCCCTCAGGAATGTTCCACCATCAACCGCATTTGAATATCTGTAAAATAAGGACTGGAGAAGGGCTGACTGGCCAAAGGCACACAGCTAGTGAGGGACAGCACTAAAGTTTGGACTTTGAGATTCTTGTCTCACTGCCTGAACCGTGGTGTACTTACATTACATTCATGTCCTTTCTTTTTGAGCATATTCTTAGCCTAGAACTAAGTGCTGGGGTAAGTACTGAGCAAACAGACATGGGTTTTCAATGATAGACAGACAGAAATAAAACCTCCAAATCAATATGTCATTTCCAACTGTAATCAGCATTGGGAAAGAAAAAAGAAATCAGAGTTTTGTGAGAGAAACAGGAAACTGGATGTACATGAGAGAAGCTGAGCAGGCCCCTCCAAGTGAATGACATTTAAATTCAGACCTGAAAGATGACAGGAGTGGGCTGGGCCGAAAGGCGCCGAAGAGTACCCAGTCAGACAAAGATGAGCAGAAGGCCTGAGGTGGCGAAGAGTTCGAGGGACTGACAGAAAACCAGCGAGATGAGTGGGGAGTGGCCGTGGGGTGGTCCCCAGGAGATGCGGTCAAAAGGAGGAAGGGGGCTGCAGGAGCCCTGTGTGTCAGTGAATACTAAGTCAGCACCAGATAACCAAAGGACATAGCAACAGTGGTGTGAGGAAAACAGGGATGGGCATGGAATCCCAGGTCAGCAGTAGAGCTTCATGGCCTGCAGGATTTGGGTTCCTTTCATCTTTCTACATTGTTGTCCATCTATATTGTCATCCAGCCTATGGCAGGTCCCACCTGAATCACAGAGTAACAATGGCGATCCAGCCCTCAGTGTGACATTCCAGATATTTAAGAGGGAAGAAGGAAGGGCCAAAGATATTCCCAAATCAGCTTCCTTGAAGCACCTGCCAGAACTCCCCCAAAACATTTCCACTTACAGATCTTTGGTCATATCTGTTACACAGCCATGTCTGTTTACAAGGGAAGTGGGGGAATATAACACTGGCACAAGGCAGACCTTGCTGATCAGACAAGAGAGGAGGAGCATCAGAAAGAAAGGCCTGGGTAGATGCCACATCAGGGCACTAGTTTGGAATCCATTGTAAGGGTGAGAGAAAGCCCATGAAAGGTGTTAAAAAGAAAAGCAACATCAGCCAGTCGGCCAGCATCTTTGGGAACTCCAGCCAGGTCATGAAAACAGAGCACAGATGATGTAAGAGCAGGCACACAGTGTGAGCTGCTGTGGTTGTCCAGGGGAGCAACAGAGGTGCCTCGGCTTTGATAAAGGCAGGTCCTTTGAAATGAGGAAACATGGCAACACTGAGATACATGTTGAGAGCAAATGAGTGGGACTGTTTATGTATTTGATGGGGCCTGTAGCTGTAGGGGCTCGCCAGGATAATGCCTCAGTGAACAGCACCTACATACATATGGCAGAAGGTGGCAGCTACATAGAGGGAAACACTAGAGGCACGGAAGGCGTGGGTGTGGAGGAGGAAAGAGAGATTTCAGCTCTAGACATCTTAAATTTAAAATGCAAGTGAGAGATCCAACAGAAGATGTAGACAGTCGACAGTTGGACATGCAGACCTAGAACTCACAAAAGAAGTGATAACTAGAGATAAATATTTGGGATCCATTGCCTATAGTTGTTGTTTAAAATCACTGGGTTTAAAATAAGTTCTCTTTAGAAGAGAATATCAAATAGAAATTGTTACATATGTCTTGAGGGAACAGAGATAGGACCAGGTAGGAAGATCAGGGTAAACCAAGAAGGCCAAAGGAGTGAGCAGAGTATTGAGGGAAACTCTGCAGAGGGTGAGACCAGGACATCAAGAGAAAGGGCTTTTCAAGGAAAAGTCAACTTGGACAAAAGTTACAAAGCAGAAATAAAAGGAGAGTTGAATGGTTCATATTAGAAGCAGTATTGCGGAGGTCAGTGGTGACTTCTACAAGAGTAGGTAGAATGGTAGAGAAGATGTGTGGATGTGTGGTGAAAGGTGTGTGTTGAGACAGGGGTACATGCAAACCCTTTGTCTGGTGTGGGTGTTAAAGATGAATTAAGGCAGGACCTGGAGAGGTTGTAAGGTTATGGACAAATATTTTAAACATGGAAACTGCTGAAGCTTATTTGAAACTCCGTGGAAAGAATCCAGGGGGAAAGAGGGGTCGAACTCAGAGCATAAGGAAGGAGACAGGAGAGATGTGACTCAGAACACACGAAGGAACCTGCTTCCACTGAAACGGCCATTTTCAATGGCCCAGGTAGGAAGATCAGAGCAGGTATGAAAGAGATAAATGAGAGAAGTCTTCTTCTGTGGCTCCAGTTCTCTCTGGGGAAATGCAAATTTCAACAGCAATGAGAAAGCTTGCCCCATCTATCCCATGGGCGAGAGGAAAGAGGAGAAGAGCATGCTGGGGCAGCGAGCCTGAAGATGCAGGCGCTCTTGCACACTGCTGGAGGGGGTGTAAATTGGTGCGAACTCTGTAGAGAGGGATCCAACAACATCTATTAAACAACAAATGATGCACAATTTGACCCATCCATAATACTTTTAGGAATTTATCTTACAAATATACCAACACATATGCACAATGGCATAGCTATAAACATAATCATTATTGCACAATTTATAATAATAAGACATTGAAAATAGCCACCATTAGTGAGCTGGTTAAATAAATTCATGTACACCTCACAGTGGAATGGAATCACATTTAAAAGAGTGAGAATGCTGGATGGACTGAAATGGGATCCTCTATGATAAAAGTATAATTAACTGAAAACTAAAAGCAAAGGGATACCATATATGTAACAGTGAAGAGAACAGGGGAGAAAACATATGCATGTTTTTTTCACATGTATGTTGTCTCTGGAAATGTATACACTAAGAACTTTAGTGGCTGGTTCGAAAGAGAGCTAGGAGTTTGCCACATGAGGATAGAATGTTGATTCTCAGATCCTTTGAATTTGGAATTATTTCATTGTATAGCTTGGTTTAAAATCAATAATATCATGTTAAAGTTAGAGGGGGAAATGCCTACATTGTGTATTATAAGTTATGGTAATTTGTTGAGGCAGAAACCAGGCATGATAAAAGTCTGATGGTGACACTATTTGGTCATATGATAATGTCCCCCCGTGAGTTTAGTGTCAATCATGATCGTGAACAGGTATACTCTAAGCAAAGGTTAAACTTTCTGTTCCCTGAGTAAGCAAAGAATATGTTGTTCTCCTGGAGGCTGTGGCTAACAGGAAATAATTGCAATAAAAATAACACAGGTAGAGGACGTACGAGCTGGCTCGATAGGTAAAGGCATTTGTTCTGCAAACTTGGTGACCTGAATTGGATCCCCAGACACATGTGAGGTGGAAAGAGAGAACTGACGCCACAAAGCTGTCCTTTGACATTCACACATGTGCTGTGGCACACAACTCCCTGCACTCCCCACAGACAGACAAAATAAAAATAACAAATATTTTTTAAAGGATAACACACTCAGAGAGAGGAGACAATGGAAGAACAAGTGGGTCCTAGGGGTGTGGCCCAGGAAGAGATGCAGGATGCCAAAGAATGAATTTTATTAATTTTTATGTTTATTGATATGTATGTGCGTGTGTAGGAGTGGGGAGCATGCACATGTGAGTGTGGGTGCCTGAAGAGTCCAAAAGAGGGCATTGGATTCGCTGGAGCTGTCCAAGGTGGGTGCTGGGAATCAAACTCAAGCCCTGTGAAAGAGCACTACCCGATGGTAATGACTGAGACATCTCTCCAGCCCCCCAGGTTCTCCTGATGATGTGGAGGACACTTCGGGGAATTAGTATCATAGGCAGGATACTATCTTCAGACACCATAACACAAGCTCTGCAGGCATGCTGGGAAGGCTTGTACTCCAGATGAGCACAGCCAAGCAGCTGAAGTTGAAGATGGGAAAGTGATCTTCTTCATGTAAACAATGGTAATACTCTGGACATGACTATTTATTTTTTTAAAAAGTGTGTGTGTGTGTGTGTGTGTGTGTGTGTGTGTGTGTGTGTGTGTTCATATACCCAGAAGATGATGTCAGATCCCCTGGAGCTGTGGAACCACACTAGTCCTCTGCAAGAGCAGCAAGTGCACTTAAAACTTGAGCCGTCTCTCCAGCCCTGACGACTCTTTATTATTATTAAAATCATTGGCCTTTGCTCATGAAAAACAGGCAGAAGGGACTCTCACGAGCATATTGTCCTGATAACCACTATCTAATTGACCATTCTAAGGCTATGATAATCCTAAAACCCCAAATGCACAGGCTTTCAGTGGCTCTAGATAGCCTACAGAACATAGCCTAACATGGCAAGCAGGCCTTCTCCTAGGCCCACTCTTCCCTAGCCAGGCTCAAACACTCTGAACACCTGCTTATGGCCAGAACATCCATCTTATACCTGGTCTGTAACTATCCTGGCAGGAGAAAAGATATTCCAAAGAAACACTTGTGCTCCTCCTTTTGGCTCTAAGACTATCAATCAGTACAGACCCCTGGGAATTGAGAATTCCACAGGTGAGTAATTCTGCATAAGGAAAAGGCTGAGCCCATGATACCAGCTATAGGAAAAGATGTCACACAGCTCTGATAACTTGCCAGACCAACTTGTAGAAGAGACAGGAGCCCAAATGGTGGGTCAATGGTGGACACAGTAGCATCTTGACCAGGCAGCTTAGTTATACATACCTCTTGCCCTCCATGTAAACGTAAACCTTGTGTTAACACGGCAAAGATGAACTTGGGTCTCACTGAACCTCTTTATTTGTTCCTTCCCCAATGTGGCCATGTTCAATAAATCTTTCTTTTCTTTTTCACTCTTACTTGTGAAAAGCGAGAGAAAGAGGAAAACAAAATTCAATTGACCTATTTAAGTCCGTGGCCCAGAGCCCTAACATCTCCTGTAATACTTTCACATTTTTACTCATGGCTTTTGTTTATTTGAAATAATTTTCCTCTCTTCTATCACAAGTTCAAGTCCAACTTTCCCCTGCAGAACCATCTGTCCGGCAACTCACAAAGCCCAAGAACGCAGAAACTAGCCCAGCTTCCAAAGGGGGTGCCAGAAACCAGGGGAGCAAACTCTCCTCACTCATTTGTGTTGAGAGAAAATCAAGAGCTGGACTCGGGCCTCCCCAGAGAACTGTAGACAAGAGAAGAGCTTTCCATTTTTAAGGCTCTTGAAGATCAAGTTTAAACCATTTCCTGGCCAGTTCTCCATGACTCTAACCAGGTTCAACTCCTCGGGAAGTCTCAAATGTAGTTTCTTTATTAATAATTCCTCCCAGCTTTGATGTTCCATTTTTGAGTTCCAGAACAGAGTGTTTTTTAAAGGAACTGGGAGAAGGCGTGCTCAAGGGGGGCATTATGGGAGAGAGAGAAGAGCTGTAACTTTCAAAACGCATCTGGACGAATGAGACTAACTTCCTATGACTAACATCCCCCAAACACTAAGCTAATGATTAAATTAAAAAATGCAAATCCCCAAGATGTCATATGCTGCTGGGCGAACTGATGGAAAGGAGCCTTGCAAACAGTCCCCACATTGTGTGGGGAGCTGAGAGGAGGTATGAATCAAAATAACAGAGAACCATACGGTGTTAACCAATGGCCAACAACAAAAGAATCACAACTCAGAGGACAGAGAAAACTCAGAAGCATCAGTGAGAGCCCTGCCCCCTCAGTTCTGACAGTTCTCTGGAAATTCTGAAGTGGTGGAGGATACAAAACAGAAGAACGTATCAAGATGCAAATCTGCAGCCTTCAGCCATGCAACACTTCTCAGCAAGTCACATGACAGGTGGTTGTCCTTAGCACACAGAGACTCAGCCAGACCTCCGCATCCATGTCCTTGAGAAATGGGACCAGTGCTCCTAAATCGTAAGAAACCTGGTGATGTCAGTGTGCCACAGAATGCCTGAGAAACTCAGTAAAGCCTTCTGTGTCCTGATGACAACAGTGAGTCCAGAAGTTCTGTTTGGGAGGTGCAAGACAATGAGCTTCCTCATGTCGCGTTGGGCTCTAGAGGGATTATGGCTTGAGTTATGCCCTGCCCTTTTTTTTCAAACTACCTTGAAGAAAATAGCTTATTGTGTTCCATCCTCATCAGTGCACCAATGTGTCTTTAACTATACAGCAAGGATCCTCAACCTGGCGTTCAGGAATTTCTGGAAGTTCCAAGGAGCCTCTTACATTGTCTACAATATCTTACATGTGCAGTATGAGCACTTTAGGAAAAAAGGATCCATTGATTTTACTTAATTTTCAAACAGATCTATTAACTAAAATTAGTTTAAAGCCATCGATCTGCCTCATGTAACTAAAAAAAACGTAGTCTCAGTTACACAGAATATGTCATTATGCTTTCCAGATGTGTGAAGAACTTGGAAGGGACACCATTAGAATCTGGTGCCTGGATACAGAAACATCCACTTTTCACCCCCTCCTTTTCAGAGTAAAAGAGATATGATATGCATTCTTCTCTGAGGGCATATAACTTGATCAGAACTATGCTAGAAATAAAGGCTCTTTAATGTGGTCTTATTTGTAAGTGTGATTAATGAATGAAATGCCCAGACTTACCCAGAAGTCATCCTCATTACTTTACAAACAATATTAAATTACAGGAGACATCACAAACCAACAACTATCATTCGATGCACATACATCTTTGTAGTCTGTTACATGTTATTAATATAGCCATACAAACTTGGGAGAGACCACAGAATCCTCCCTCTCATGGTGCTGAAGAAGAAAACAAGACCCAGGGTCACAGAAGCAGTCAAGGGTTTGAAGCTAGGGGAAACTGGTCCCAACAGATCACCTGGCATCTGTTTTAGGTGGCATAGCTTCATGCCCTTCATGCCGTACCCATGTGCTTTCCCTGCACAAGCTGTACTGAATGTAGCAACCAGTCAGTATTGAAGTATGTATGTGTGTGCCCTGGATCTTAATGCTTTCTCTCTTATGACTGAGTTGTGGGTGAGCAGGCCACACAATCCTCTCCCAACACCCCAATAATGGAGAGCAGAGTGTCTTCCCACCTAGGCAGAAATCTAACTAAGATGTCTGCTCCTGTTTTCCTTCGCCATCTAGGACTCCAGCTCAAACAGTGAGTCTTGGGATCTTCCCCCAAGGAGGCAAGCTTCAGAGGGCTCAGCAGAGGCCTGGCCTGATCCTGTTGCCAGGGTGCTCATCTGGGGTGACAACTTTGAAGAATGTGGGTCAATTATTTGTGGACAGTCCCTTGATCTTGCTCTCCCTGCTGGTTCTCACTACCAGATTTGGGGGTATTCAGTTCAGGCAGGGATCCCTCTGTGAACAGCAGTAGAAGGCTTTGCTTTTCCCCTCCTTGCAAGTCTTTCAGGCTCCAGCCGTGCGTTAGGACCGGGTGAGATGGATCCCTAGACACCAGAATCACAACGCTGTGCCAGGCTTCCAGCTCATCACTAAGAAAGAAAAGTGCCCTGGATCCAGTCCCTGACTTGGTGCCACCACCTCCTCAGCTCCCCCTCATTTGGGCAGGAAGGTTCTCAGGTCCTTTGCAGTCTCCTGGAGGCTGCCTGTCACAGAGGCACTGGAGGCTGGCAGGTGACAGCAGACACAGAGGCGTCACTGTGGTCTAGGAGCCGGAACCACGCCTTGCATCCTGTGGAGTTGACTGAGGTGATGTGAGAGCAAAGGACCATCTCACTCCTGTCTTTTTCCAATCCAAATCCAGAAAGTTAAAGGGCCTGCAGGATGACCCTCGGCAGGGATGGACATCCACAGTCATCTGGGCGACTTGCTACCAACCACAGGTCACCCAATCAGTCTCAGGCTTCTTCCTAAATGCTCTTCCCAATCCATTATTCATCCAGCAGCTTCAGCAGAGGGGCAGAGGGGGCCCGGCTGGAACCACCGGAACAAACTAGCCCTAGGCAAAACCGGAGAGTCCAAATGGCTTGTTTTCAGTGACCTCTGCTCTTTCCGAATACTTTCTCCCTTTTCAAAACTAATTTTCTCCCTGGGGCCTCAGGCTCCCAAGCCCTTCTGAGTAGAACTACTTCATTCACACTGAAATGGGCCATGCTTTCTGCATATTCAGAGTAGGAAGTATAGCTTTTTTAAAGGTCTCATATTTTTTCCATGGTGCAATTATTAACTAAAATAATGGGCAGAGAATGGGTCGATGCCCAATAGGGGGCATGTTTGGGGCCTCCTAAACACCCCTCAAATAATCCCACCCACCAATGCCTAGATGAATCGGAAGCTGCAGCAAGCATCATTATTAGAAAGCGCTCCCTCAGAGCTGCCACTTTCCCAACAATCCCACATCCCAGAGACCTTGCAGGAGAAGGTGCTTGCAGATTAATCAGAACCCACTCCCACTCCATCTGCCTAGTATGTTGCTAACTTTGGGCCATGGTTTCTTCATTTAACAAGGAAAGATAAGGACTAGGTGTGAGTCAGTGAAAGAGCATTAGGCTAGCACATTGGAGCCCCAGATTGGATTTCCAGCACTGTAAAACAATAGGAAAAACAAAACAAAACAATACAAAATAAAAAAGAGGGGTGAGTTTGCCAGTTGATCGAAAAAAAAAAAATCTTCTGAATGACTGAGTCTTATTATCAGGCCTTTTGTGATTGAAGCATTAAAAAAGTTGAAAATGAGAAATGAAAGTAGCTTAAAGCTTTTAAATTATTTATTTATTTACCTTTTTACAGAGAGAGGGAGTTAGCATGCTTTGACTAAGTGGGGAAGCCCTCAATCCCCAGTGATCCTCCTGTCTCTGTGCCATAGAGCTGGGTTAGAGACATGCATGGTATGCCTTGCTTGTATGTGAGTGTTGGCATCTGAACTCCAGTCCTCATGATTGATCAGTAAGTGCTGCTAACCACTGTACAACCTTTCCAGCCTGGCTTGAAGTTAAAGGAAAAATACCTTGCAGGGATTACTGCAAATACTATCAATGTACATAACTTGCAGTGTGTATTTTGAGTACCATGCCCATCTAATAGATAAGCAAACTGAGGTGCAGTTTGTGTCCTCAGAGTGCTGCAAAGTCAGAATTTACCACGAACGGTGCAATTGTTCACACTCTAAAAAACCACACCATCCTATCTCTCAACATCAAAAGAAATTGCCAGAGAGGAAAGAGACAGGCTGGGTGAAGCAGAAACGTGCCCATGAGGAGGGTGGTCCCGTTCTCCCAACTGAGGTTCGAGCACTGAGGTGGAGGGTGGTCCCGTTCTCCCAACTGAGGTTCCAGAGAGGAGAAGATGGCAGGAGATCTGAGCAGAGGGGCAGAGCCCAGCCTGTCTGCTCTGTGGAATTAGCTCCCTTGCTGACAGCTGAAGTCTCTGAAAGCTGAGGTTGGATGTCTGGGAGCAGAGCTACAAACAGGGAGGATTCCCAAGCCAGCTCTGCAGCCTGTGCTGAAAGACCCACACCCACCAGGCACTTCCAAACCAGTCTTTTCTGGACATTCACTGTGTGGTCCAGTCAGCAAGGACTCACTCTTCCAGACTTGGTCTGGATTCTTTCGCCCTTGGAACTCTATAGACTTCACCACACAACACACGGGCTCACAAATCTCCATAAAGAACTTCATGAAAGTCATCCAGCTAGTAAGCAAAGGCACGTGTGTGGTCATGAGGTGTGCATGTTCATGGGACTTTGCTAGAGACAAACAGACAACAAACTGACTTTTAAATAGCCTGGAAGCTGGTTTAAAGCTTCCAACTTAGATAAATGCAGATGCTACCGTGTGTTGGGAATCTCTATCAGTGTCTTAAAATCAGTGTTTTAGCCCCACCTAACTTTTGCAGCACCCCCCTCCCTTTCTGGTTACAGTCTGGCATAAAAGTGTCAGTTTGTTATGTGGGCGGGTATTGGTATGCTTTTAATTAAGGAGGTAGAGACTAAATTAAACCACATCAAGTGGCTAGTGTTTCTTTAATTTCAGATTGCCAATTCTGTACCCTGAGCACAGGAGATGGGCTACATCACCATTCCCCTTTAATGGTTATGGTTGAAAAGTCCATCTCGTGAGAAGCTTCATAATTGATTAAACACAACTGTGGACTCCCAAGATCAGGAAGTGCAATTTTGCTGGTGTCGCTTCAAGTCTAAAATACCTCCAGGGTAATTACAGACTGAGAAGGAATGCAGAGGCTTTGAAGTAAGGGAAGAAAAGATGATTGGGCACCCAAAGGATCTGCCTCTTCCTTTGTCCTTCATGGCAAAATCTTGAAAGCCTTTGGGGAAGATGCCTGTATCTGGGACCGGGGGGGGGGGGGGGGGGCGGGGGGGGGGGGCGGTGGTGTCCCAAGACCTGGGGCTCCTCTCTGGTTGCAGATGTTCCAAAGAGAGCCATATCCCCCATCACAGCAAGCTGCAAGGGTCACCATGGCACCCCCTAAGGAAGGCCGTCTTGTTCTGATTGCTCCAGACACCATGCAGCTCTGCCTCCCTTTGCTTTGGGACGGTGTGCCCAGCTACTGCCACTTTAGTTGTCTGCTCCCCTCGAGGCCGGGAGATGTGCACTCTGCCTACTCATCTAAATTATTTACCTCCGTGGCAATTATCAGATGCTACAAGCCACACTCTAAAGGCCTCTTTGCAGCGAGGATATAAACCTCATTCAGAAGTGGAGAGAGTGGAAGACTATTTCTTATTTTTTAATTAATAATAGGTTAGAAATAAAAACCATGATTAGGGGCAGTACATAATGGGAATGCAAGACCTGTGCTGCTCAGAGGCCCATGGCAAGAAATGTTAATGACTGGAATTGGAAGTTCCTCATAGTCAACCTGGAGACAACCAATGGTTTCCAAGTGGAAATGTGAAGAGTTATTAAATGCTGTGTATTTATTGCACTAATAGCCAGATTGCCAGAGGTGAGGAGAGATGCAAATACGGGTCCAAGTCCTGTTGAACCGTTGACTGTAGAAATGCAAGAGACTCACTAGGGGGAAGTTACAGCACAAGAACATTTGCCAGTACCACTCTGACGAATAGTCCGTGGATTAGGACCGTCACTGCTCCAACCCACAAAAACCCATTTCAGCAGAGGATAGAATCATAACTTCCTTTTTTACTGGAACTTGGAGAGAGAGGAGGGTAATATTTCTGGCAGCTATCATTTTGCATAGTCTGGCATTTTGTTTTGTTAGACATATAAACTTTTGCCCATTGCCCAAGTTTGCCAGCTCTCTCCCATGTGGAGGTATATACCACCTTAAATCCTGGCGGGTAGAGCAGAGCACCTTCTGTGGCAGAGGACACACACACACACACACACACACACACACACACACACACACACGCATACACACACAAATACACACACATACACACATATACACATATACACACATACACACACATACACACAAATACACACACATACACACACACATACACACACACATACACACAAATACACACACATACACACAAATACACACACATACACACACACATACACACACACACACACACACACACACACACACACACACACACAGGTCTTCTTGTTAAGTCTTATTAAGACCTCCCAGGAAGAACAACTGACTTGACTGGAAGCCGACCTCACAGGTGAAAACAGTGTGGACCCCAGAGACAGAGGCACAATTTTGAGCTCAGAATGCTCTCTTCACCATTTTGCTGTTGGGTCAAGCTGACAAAGCTGTTGGTCTCTTGGAATCATAATTTACTGACCTGCAAAATGATGATACTGAGGCCTGCCTTTCACTATTGTCCAGATTCACACAAAATTACGAAAAGGACCTAGTACAGTAGACACTAATTAAGGATTTGAGTGCGTTCTGGAGGGTCAGACTTGTCTGTGTCTTCTCAGATCAATGAGCAAAGCAGGATGAAAAGGGGGAGGGGAAGTTAGGTCCAGAGTTCCAAGAAACCAGGAAACAGGATGCTCATATTCCCAGGTCTGTCAGTCATTGAGGAAGGCCTCCTTGAAGAAACTTTCCAATCATGGGAAAGGCTGCCTGGGACAGTTCTCCAAGAGCGGCCACTCCTGCCTGTTGGCAGTGAAGGACCTGCCTGGTGTTGACCCACGTGGTGTAAGGAAGTGGGAACAGCCTTCGAGCTGCATACCCACATCACTACAGTGTATTTAGCACTGTGAATTTAACACCAGAACTGCTCTATACACCCATGGTTGTATTGCCTCCCTTGAAGTAAGTCCATAAATCTTCCTCCCGTCATCGTTCAATCAAGTACAGAGAGACAGACCTCTTCCCTGGACTCACACCAGCAGTGCCGTAGTGAGCAATTGCTCCAGGACCTCAGCATGGCTGAGACAAACCTCTCATTGTTTGGGAGCAACAGAAAAAAGCAAGAAGCAAAGTAGTTCCTAATGCTGGTATCTGGCGAGGACAACTGGGAGCAGCAGACGATGCACTGAAAGCAAGGTTTGCTCCAAGTGTAAACGAAGGCTCTAAACCGTGCTAACCCACGGGTGAGTGGAGTACGCGGGTTACAGAAAGAGGAAGCAGACAGCAGTGAGGCATTACTCCCCCACTCTGTGGACAACCCATCCCCTCCAAAATGTCACTTCTGCCATGAGATGAAGGTGGAGGGGGCTACTTTGGAAAATAATTATAAATAATATAATTATCATTTAGAGCCACCAATACTTGAAATAAATTAAAATTTTGCAATTGCAGGATCCTTGGAGAGCATCTAGACTAAATCACTTCTTTACTAATGAGGAAATGCAGGCATGAGTGGTTTAGTCAACTCAAGCCACAGCAGAACTGAAGTTAGAGACATGCTAAACATAGAAATACAAGGACTGCTTTTTTTCATGTTTTGAAATAATGTTTTGAGATGTACCTTAGCACTGCCTCTATGTCACTTTCATCCCTCTCTCCCCCTCCAACCTCTCCCATTTCCCTTACTCTCTCTTCCAAATTCATGACATCTTCTTTACTTATTATCGCTACATAAATGTGTGTGTGTGTGTGTGTGTGTGTGTGTGTGTGTGTGTGTGTGTGTGTGTTTTATTAATCAGTTGGGGTGTTTTATTTGTTTTTGTTGTGAGATAGTGCATTTGTGTGTAGCCTACGCTGGCCTCTTGATTTTACTGCCTGAGCCTGCCAAACACTAAGAATATAGGTTTAGTCACCATGCTTAACTAAAAACACAAGACTGTAAGTCCTAAAGATAGAATATTTCAGCCCTATAGGCCAGAGGTCTTCAAACTGTGGCCTGCAGGACAAATCTTGCTTGTTGCTCATTTTGGTAATAAAGTTTTATTGGGACACATCTATAAACATTGATTTGTGCTGGCAGAATTAAGTAACTGTGGCTAAAAGTATAGGACCACCAAGCCACAATCACTGTGGGGACATTTACCAAACAGAGTTTACTGACTCTGCCACAGCCTGTTAGGAGGTCAGTGCTCTTGAGGACACAGCCTCAAGGGTGGGTCTGTGTCCAGGGCAGCTGTTTAAATGCCTTGTGGAGTTATCCAAAGAATGGAACTGGGTGTAATTGGCTAGCTGCTCACATTAGGATGGCAGTCTACCCTGCATTTCCGAGGACAGCTACTCCAGGCAAGAGAGGACCCCTTCCCCACACAGGCCGTTGGTTGGAGGATCTTTTATGTCATTTACTCCTCCATGATTGATTACAGCCCTCAAAGTTGCCGAGTTAGTCAGCACCTGAAGCCAGCAACTTATAAAACAAAAATCATCATTCTGGCTTACAGTTTCTGTGCTTCAGTCCATGGTCAGACAGATGCACTGCTCTGCAGCCTGTGGTGAGGTACCACACCAAGAGGCAAGGTGCGGCAATATAACCAAACCGCTGCTTACCATCTAGCAGCAAAGTGAAAGAGAGAAGGGAGGCCAGGGCCACCACTCCCTTCAAAAACATGTCAGTGACAGGAAGACTTCCCGATAGGCTGCATTTCCCAAGGCCAGTCCAGGGACAAGCCTGCATCATACGGGCCTTTCAAAAGCACTCTAGACCCAAACCGTTTCTGCCATCCCAATTCCAACCCATGACCTTACCTCCCACTTCCTCCCTCACGATGCTTTTCTCCCAGTCATCTCCGAAATACCACTTCACTGATATATCAATATGTAAAGGTCCTTTGCTTCAGTACTTCCAGGACACAGGTATTCGGTTTTCACTCATGGAATAATTATATGTACTTAGCAATGACTGTCTATAAATCTAATTGTTCTAACAAGAAAACCTAATGACACTCACCCTATAGGAGTAGAATCCACCAGGCCACACACTCCCAACAGTTCAGATCGCTGAGCATTCAGTCTGTACAGGAATGGTTCAGATAGGGAATGTCACAGGGAATGCCAGAGATGCTGTTCCTTCTCCAGCAGATAAACATGACTCAAAGCACTGAGAAATGATTTCGTTAATGAGGTAGTTGTCAAATGGCCAACGGGGCAAGCTCAGAAGCTGGGCAAAACCAAGCCATTTGCAGGTATCATTGTGGTTGGATGGCTACTGAGGAATATTTTATTTCTCAAGCATAGAATACTTTTCTTCTCCACATATAAAGGCGATTATTATATAGGAGTTTTGAAAATAATATCATCAGAATTAGTCAAATGCTTATATGCAATATAATTAACATATATAAAATATAAATCATAATCCATTGCTTATATTCACAGTTTTAAAGTTAGAATAATGAACCTTGTCAGAAGACCACTGCCTGTGTCCAGCTGAGACTTTGCTTTCAAAAGAAGTCTAGCATCCCTTTCTCTTGCACCTCAAAAGATGAGGTCAAATGGCACCTGGCAGCCGCAAGGGAGTCCCGGGTGCTATCTGCTCTCACACCCTCACCAACCGTCTAACAAGACAGAACACAATAGTGAGTGTGAAACTGACACTCTAAAATGGAGAGGGTAAGAAAATATCCTGCAGGATCAGCCAGAAGGACTCCTCTGAGACCCACGACTACAGCGGTAAGCAGGGAAGCCAGCTCCTCTCAGCAACACTGATAATCTGAGTGTGCACAGCTGCTCCTATGAAGGCCAGGACAGAGGCCAGCAGTCCAATGCTTTTAGAGCTCAGCCCCTGTGGGATCACCACTCAGAGGTGTTGGTCTCTGGCAGATCTACTGATAGATGCTGCAGGTAGCCCCAAATCTCTGGAACATCTTATTTCCTAAAACGCTGAAGTATGCCTATACCTCCAATGCTGGTCAGTTGAAGAAAACAAGTCTCGAAGATGGTGGAAATGACCTTTGAAGAAGCCCAGAAGTAGCATGTGCAGCTCTGGCTCCAATCTTCCCCCAGAGCTGAGCACTGTTTGATGGATGCTGCTAGCAGAAGAGTGTGGGATTCTTTGTCTGGACTGTTTATCAGACCTGTTAGCAAATCCCTTGGAGAAAACAACAGTCCTTCTCTTCAGACAGTGGAATTGCCTTTAGGAATGAATCAAGAAGTTTCAGAAACATGCCTAGCTCACAAGGTAAGCATTCACCTGAGGATCATCACATAGGATTCAAATAAGGTGAGACCAGAAGCATGAGCCTGCATTCCTTGATTGTCCCCTGTCCCGTTTCTGAACATGGTAGGAAAGAACACATGCTCCATGATGCCTTGAATGGTGTCTGTACATGCAAAACACCACAAAGCACACTGAGATGTCACCAGACCTGAGAAAATACTACTTCTAGGACTTCAAACGCTGCTGTTCGTTTGAGAAGACAAGGAGAGCAGGGAGAGTCTCAAATGGCATGGCCAGAGGTGTGCACCTCTGCAAACACCCACGTCTGTGTAGGTCACAGTACTTCTCCAAAGGCCTTGTTTTTCATCAGAGGTCAGAAAATGACAGCCTGAGGGGACAAATCCATCCTACCAGACTACCAAGTTTTATAAATAAAACTTTATTGCAGCCCAGCCCATTGTTTATATATGGACCTCCACTGCTTTCACCCCACAATGGCAGCATTGAGCAACTGCCACAGAGAACCCATTGCCAGAAAAATCTAAAATATTTACTCCTGACCCTTTATAGAAAAGATTTCGCAACCCTGTCCTTTCTGTTCATGTCTGCTTCCGGGACTAATTAAGATGGGAACTTATAATGAATTGTCTTTTCTCTCTAATCTTCTACAATTGCATTTGAATTTTTTGTCTCTAACAAAAGATGATGACATGGAATGTGCTGTATAATTGTGCCCATCTCCTAACACTGTGCTAATAAATTATCATAAACAGGGTAATGTACAACTCACAGTTTCAGAGGCTACAAGTCAGCGTGCTGGCGATGTGGTTAGTTACCTTCCTCCGGTCACTGTGATAAAAACAGCTAACAAAAGCAACCAACGGGAGGAGAGGTTCACTTTAGCTTATAGTACAAAGGATACAGTTCATCCTGGCTGCAAGTCAGAGGCTTGCCACACTGCAGGAAGCAGAGAGTTTATGCTAAAACGGGCTGGAGTAGCCCTCAGGACCACCCCACAATGGCCCACTTCCTCTAGTTAGGTATCACCTCCTAAAGGTGCTAAAGCCTCTCTAAATAGTGCCACCAGCTGGGGAGCAAGTGTTCAAACACATGAACCTATAGGGGATATTTCCTTTAAATCGCAGTGTAGAGCCCTTCTCTATGTGAAGGTCTTGGGATAATTTCACTTGTCCCTTTCAGCTTCTGAGAGCCAGAAATCCTTGGCACATCATGTCTTGTAGATCCATCACTCCAATTTCTGACTCCATTTTCATTTACCTCCCTATGTCAGTTCTCTGGATCCAAACAACACTTTTGTCACAGTCACTGATCATACTGGCCTTTGTTTGGCATCTCTGATTCTGTGACATCATCTCAACTAGATCGTGTCTTCAAAGGTCCTATCTGCAATTAAGGTTATACCCACAGGTTCTGAGCGGACTTGAATCTGTGTGTGTTTCCGTGTGCACGTGTCTGGGGAGGGGGAGAGGTGAACACTGTTCAACCCCAGGCAATTCATTACTTGGTACTAAACACATTGTATTGCTTTGCCCATCATGATATATTCTGATCAGTTTTCAGGCCAGCTTACTCCCTTTCCCACCACAGAGGTCCTGGGGTGTTGTCAGTCTGTCCTCTCTCTACAGCAGGCCTGGGGTGTTGTCAGTCTGTCCCCTCTCTACAGCAGGCCTGGGGTGTTGTCAGTCTGTCCCCTCCCTACAGCAGGCCTGGGGTGTTGTCAGTCTGTCCCCTCTCTACAGCAGGCCTGGGGTGTTGTCAGTGTGTCCCACATACTCATGCCTGCTTTCCTCTACTTTGGAACATCTCTCTTTCCAGCCACCTAATGTCCTTTCTTCACTGCCACTTAAAAATCTCTGTCTGGGGATTCATCCTTGGCATTCCTTTTTATTTTCCATATTTTCACCGCACTGAGCTTCTGGCCACAGTGCCTTCCTCTGGTTTATCTTGTAGACAAGACACAAAAACCTAGTGTATTCTTGCTATGAACGCAGCCACAGTCTAACAAAGAACAACAAAGCTGAAACAATCCTCCACTGTTCTCTTTCCTCCTGTGATTTTAGAGTCATAATTATTTATTTTGCATTTTAATAGTACTTGCCTTTGTGTAGTGCTATCAAGGAGTCATGAATGTTAAAGGAAATCCCTATCTACCAACAGACAGCCTCAGCCCCACCATTGACAGGTAAGGCACAGGACTCCCAGGTCAGCTGCAATTTTACACAAACAACAGATAATTTTGTAGTATAACTATATTGTACACAGTATTTATGACATAGTTATACTAAAAATATTTGTTGTTTACCTGAAATTCAGAGTAATCTGTGTGTCACATAGTTTCATTTGTTATGTCTGGTAATCATAAATAACAGTCATTTGCTACTTACCGCTACAAAGGACCTCAGTAACTACTAAAAACATTCACCTCCCTTCTCGTACTGTCAGTACCTCTGAGGAGTTGTTTTCTAAGGCCGGTTGCTAGCAAATAACACTGAAACATGCATCTAGTTTCCTTCTGTATCAAGAGATTTCTCTAAGAATTCCGAAGTCTAGCAGTTTGATACTTGTCTGAGACTCTCAACATTCAGCAGCCGTGTGGCTTTAAACAAGCCATTTCATCTGTCCTTCTGCACTTTGGTATATCCATCTGTAAACAGGAATGAAACGGATTCTTGTGAGGAGTAAATTTCACATGAAAGCATGGTCCTTTGCATAGGGCAATCACCGAATACAGTTCCATGGCTTACGTTGTCACCGGCCATTGTGACTGACTGCATAGGTGGGAGGTAGATTCTGCCAGTACATCAGATTGCCAAAGGAATCAGATGTAGACTTTCACTGCAATGTAGAATTTCATCACAAGTGTAGACTTTTGACACACTCTCCAGGTAAAATTCTAACATTATACCTTACTGAGCAAACCTGAAGGAACATGTTTACTGTGTGATTTAAGTATGTGTCCCATCACATTCCACAATTACAATTTTAAGCCAAAGTCTGTGCTGACCTCTGATTATAAATCTCCCACTGGGAAAAATAATCAACGGTATGACCCTTTCCAACCCAGAGCTCCTAGCGGGTGAGCACACAGGTATGTTTTGTATGGGTCATGGATGTGGCCTGGGGAAAACCAGGTGGGACCAGAGCCCAGTTCCATGGCCACAAATGTGTGTGTGTGTGTGTGTGTGTGTGTGTGTGTGTGTGTGTGTGTGTGTGTGTATGTGTGTGTGATAGCCTCTGAGGAAGATGAAGAGGTCTAAAATGGATCATAGCAAATGGAGTCTTTGGTGGCGTATGTCTGAAACCCCCTTTCAGGTAGAGCCTATGATGAGCAGAGATGGGTGTAAACAAACCAGACCGGAGCAAACCTCGCTCAACAGCTACGAGTCAAGTGCTTCTCACCCCTGATGACTTCAGGTGGAGGCCAGAGGAAGAGTGACACAGAGACAGCCAGGGTCCTCGGAGCTCTGTCCTTCAAAGAGAGACATGCTTTTCCAACATGCACAGTGCTTCCCATTTCAGTGATGGCGGTAACACCCAGGTGGCCCAGGCTGGAAGTGTGTGGGCAATGTGGGTGGTGGGTATTTACTGTCTCCCAGGCTCTAATCTCCTGAACAATAGGTAGTGATCAGGCATGCCAGTGTGATGCTGCAGGTTCAGAAGGAAAGCATAGGTTTAAGGCTGGAACAATTCTTTGGATAAAACCCTCTGTGAAGCCTGGTTCCCTAATTTGGAGAGTCACTTAAATTCTTTGAGTCTCATTTCTCTCACATGTGAAGTAGACATAATAACACCTTCCATGCTGGAATGTTAGAGGGATTTATGGAGTTAGCATGTAAAAGGGAAAGTTAATATCATCCTGCCTGGCAGGGGGAATGCAGTGATGGTTTTCTGCTCCTCCACAGAGATGGAGTTTCCCTGGCTCACCTCTCTGGAGGACTTTTGTTCCTTGGCTGGGTTCTGCCTTCCATGAGCTCTGCCTTTGAACACTGTTGGACACACAGACACACACACAGAGACAGACACACACACACAGACACTTCTTTTCTAAGTATCACATGCTCAATTGATGATACCCCATCATGTCACCCATTCAGTTATTACCACTTAAAACCTGCTTCCAATAATTGCAGTTTTTAAACCAAAATTTATTCCATTCTTTAAATATTTGAAATGTTTTTAAACAAAATTGGACCCTTCTAAATGATTATCTTCAGTCTCATGACACTTCAGTGACAACCACATGGCTCTGCTGGGTTTGGGGGTACAGATCTTCAAGGTATGGTGGCTCCCACACAGGCTTGCTTCTGCTGGCAGAGAAGACATTGCTGCATGAGAACTCATTTTTCCCACTAGCTCCTGACCTAGACCATCTTTCCTCATTTCCGCATGTACAAGACCACACACACACACACACACACACACACACACACACACACACAAAACACACACACACACACACACACACACACACACACACACACACACACACACACACAGCATCCCCAGTGATTCGTGTCGATAGTTTCCCTTCTCTGTATTCCCAAAGCAATGAAAATTTTCTGTCTTGGGTGATAACTACATACATAATAATAAAATACTCGCCCATCATCTTGTGTAAACCTCACATATCCACTGTCTCTTCTAAAGTTACATCCATGTGCTTTCATCTAATTATCTCTTCAAAGGTACAGCTTGATTTCTTATTTGTCTCCATGTTCCAGAGGGTCGAACCACATGCAATAAAAAGTTGATGAAGAAATGAATAAGCGGATAAATCTCAAGAGATAATCTGCCATAAGGGGTGAGATGCACTTGAGAAACAAGCTCAGTGATGTCAAGGATCCTCATGGTCTTTAATAGACAGAGGTCTGGTTTTTTTAACGTGGCACCCTTGGTCCACACATATTTAATCTCCATGGGCTATGTCGAGGCTCAGTGCTTTGAGAGTGGAATTAATGAAGAGATGCCTTCCCCTCAAGAAGGCGTCACCTAGGAACCATGTGATCAAAAACCTGTTGGGAAAGCAGCCTCCAGGGAACAATGAAGGCAAGAGATGCTTGAATCTTCTAGAGGAGAGATCTACATCTAGACTAGCTGGGCACAGTTTCCTGGTACTAGAGGACTCTAAGCATTGGTGAGTCATGTCAGTGGATTCCAGCAAAGTTCCAAGTGTGAGAACAGACTGTCTCTCCTTCCTCTACAGCTGTTTTTGGGGTGATCTATTCAAAGATGGCTATATCCTAAGCTACAGAGGGAAATAGAGTTTAATCGCTAATTATTGCCTTATATATAAAATGGGAATAAAATCAGCTCCTCTACAGCTTCACATGAGAAGTGGGACAAAGCAAAGGGTTTCTGTCACCTTCATGATACCAGAGATGTCCCAGTGGTAGTCAGCAGACTGTTATGACAACACACCTTCAACTTGAAGGTAGCATTGGCTAGAAAGGATACAATTGATTCAAAAGCAGCTTTTTAAGAATAAAGAGTAAGGAAAATATTCCAACTGTGCAATAGATTGTAAGAAACGTGCTGACCATAGGTACCTCAACTTACCTTGGAAATATTTCCTAGAATTGAGGAAATACAGTGCAAAGCAAATGGGATGCCTCAGAATTCACCTGCTTCTGCTTAATTTCTTCAGAATTTAAACCCAAGTTCTTCCAAGTCAAAGACTCTGGACTATTTCAATCTGCCAAAACGTGTCCTGTACCCCAAAGAAGAGAAGGGGCCTTGAGTCCACACATATGCGCTCCATATTTGGGAACCCGAGAGCAAATCACGCTTCTCAGGAAAAATGTTCATTGTCTGAACAGAACCGTGTTCTTTTCAAATTAAAGCTGTGAGTGGGAGTGCTTGCATTCTGGAATAGAGTCTTTTTTTCCCTTGCCTTCACCCCATGTTCCTTGGCTACACATTATTATGTGATATTCAGGACTGTCAAACCTTCTGGAGCCATAGGCATTCTGCACACAACCAATCTCAATATGCATTATCAAAATTAGATCTTTTCTCTGCAGATGACAATTATGTATTGTATGGTTACATGCTTATGAGTCTGTGACACCGTATTGTTAGACTCAGGGTACTGACTTTTAACAATATGTTACCTTATTATATTTGGTGTCGCATTATGCCTGGATTGCAGCGGCATTTGTCCCATGGCCCCACTCAGGCGGCAATTAGTTTCTCAGTAAGTGTCAAACAGTGTTGGGGGGAAGAGTGGGTGAAAGGTAACTTGCAAATGGTTTTCTTTTACAACTGTCACTTAACTATCCCGCTTCTCCACAAAAGAACTTCAACCTCCCTGGAAAACCCAAGTTGTGTGCTCATCAATAAAATTGCCTCTTAACAGAATGGTGACTCCAGTTGGGAGTTCAAACATTCCAAAGTCTTGGATACTACTCCATGGTCACAGTCAGAGAGAGAGAGAGAGAGAGAGAGAGAGAGAGAGAGAGAGAGAGAGAGAAACATAAGAAATCCCTGTATTCATTTCTATAAACACAAGCTCAGTGCAGTTTAAACTCATAAACATGCTAAAAAGAGCTAGAGGTAGCCTGTTACTTCGTCATATATTTTTATAGGCCTTTCTGAATGGTTTCAGATTTGACATAGTAACTGCCTGTTACTAGAAATAAACTGTAAGTCAATTCCATGCTGCCATAATTCACTGCTCAGGGTTGTTCAAAAAGATTTAGTGATGCCCATGATGGACAGCAAGCCTCTTGATGTTTTCATTCCCACTTCATGTTTTTGTCGTGCCTCTGGCTTTCTGACCTCGAGAGACCCGGAAGGAAAAGACTTTCCGAAGGTGCCACTGTCCCCACCCTGTCAGGAAAAGACCTGTCCTCACCAGAAAGCAAATGAGACCTCCTCTCCTTGTCTCTTTGGGTCTGTCTGCCTCCCTTATTTTATTTCTAGAGGTTGACAATTCTTGCTCCTATAGAGTGACCTGTTTCCGAGAGAATAAATTACACCAAGGTCGCACGTAGCACCCAGCAGGAAGTAGGTGCCTGAAAAGTAGCAATACCTCATCTCCTTGGCTGGCATTTTCTTTTGGCTCAAGACTTTGGCTGCATCTCCACCATGTCACGCACCCAGATGGAAAGTGAAAAATCCATTCAGCCATCTGGCTGTCTCTGTCTACACGGTGCCATGCATCTGGAGCCATCTGGGAGAAGAACTGCATTTTGTCATTTGCTGCCTGGTATTTGGTGTGGTGTAGATGCAGCCCTGTAGAGGACTGAAGAGCCCAATAGTCCCCCACCCCCCACCCCGTGTGAGAGGCTAAAAGGAAGAGTCGAGGATAATGAGGCCTAGTGTGCCATTCTGGAAAACAAATGGGAACTTGGTGGATTGCAGTGGAATGAAAACAGTGGGAAATGATAAGGGAAAGACCGTTGTTTATTAAACAAAGCAAACTCTGAGTGCTGGATTCAGTGATTATTTGTCAACTTAGTTTGTCCCAGACAGTTAACAAAATATTCCCGAGGGCATATTTTTACAATTCTTCCCTGGAGTTGGACATCAGTATAAAAGACATCTCAAATGGCTTCCTGACTAGGAAATATGACTGAGCTTTAAAAAGTATGACTTCTAAGCCCTAATTAGTGTCTCCTCCTAGACACCCTCTCTATTTCTCAGAGTTTGTCATAAAATAAAAAAATGAAAAGAATTATAAAACACTTCCCGAGGATGATGTTCAACTTGGGAGTGTCCCTCCCTATCAGCAACGTTAAGACCTTAACATTGTGCGCTGGAGGTGGAGGTAGGAAGGGAGAATGAACTGTGGAGAAAGGGGGCTAGGAATTGTACAAAGGAGGGTTTCCCTGATACTGTAATTAAACATCTTGGGATTCTGGGGTCCTTTTCTCTTTCCAGCTCACTTCTAAAGCTTGTCTCTGACAGGGCCTAGCACCTTCCCTTCGCTTCAGTCTCTACAGACACAAACTTGACTTTTCATGCCATGCACGGTGAGGTACGATATAAAAGTGGTAAAATAAGAATAGCTCACTTCTAAACAAAAAAATCATGATTCAAAATTGTGACCCTGGGAAGAAGCAGGGAAGGGGTAAACTGACAGATAGACAAATGTAACACCCTGGGCTTGAGCTCAAAGCACTCCTGAGTCTGACCTTGACCCAGGAAAGGATGGAGGGCACTAGGGCCCAGAGGAAAAGAGAAAAGTGAGGTCACTACAGGTAGGTTCAGAAGAAAAGAAGTCCTGCGGCTTCCAACTACACATTTAAATGCTGTGCTCACATTTTATGAATCAGACTCTTAGTTTTAATTGCTTCTTTTACTATAGGCCAATTAAGGATGGGTCTGGAGGGCAGGGATCATTCCCACAGCCTCAGAGTTTGAGAGGTGGGGCTAGTTTAGCCTAAGGCACCCATTCACACTTCTATTAAAAAAAAAAAAAAGATTGTGCACACCATTAAACACCTCGGGTGGGAACGCTCACTTTACAAGGCTGAAAGCAAATACTGAAAACTAAAAGTTTCCCTTTGGCCCCATCTCCTACTTCCAAATAAATCAACTACAGCGTTGCTCCTTGTCTGAATCTTGCAAAGCTAAATACCAGCATACACAGAGCCAGCGTTCCTTCTTGAGAAACTGCCAGTATACTGGAGGATCCTGAGAGTACCCTTCTGTTTATCTATAATTGATCCCTGCATCTTCATACCATACTAGGACTAAAGAGTGAGAGTTATAGAAATATATCCACATCCATATGGATACATTATGTGGACATACGATTCACATCTTGGTGTACTCCCAGTTTTTATAGAACACGTCCAGAACCGTATATCACAGAAGAACTGACTTAAGGAAAAGAGAAATGGAGAGCCTGGTTTTAAGCTATGCATTATATCTGACATCCTTTGACACACGTATGAACTATCTTTCCCTGCTTTGTTTTCACATAAGAAAACAAAAATTCATGGAATGTATACAAATACTACATTCTGACAAGCATTTTCAAAGCTTTTCGAAGTCAGCCTTAGATCTGACCATCAGATTGAGCAGGCAGTCATCTGCACCCCACATTTCAGAGCCAAACATGTCTAAATGTTAATTTTGAGGAGGCAGTGGGGGGTGGTGAGAGGGTCAAGCTAAAGAGCACATGCACCACGCAATAGCAAATAGCATTTCTCGCTTACAGGTCACTGGTTCAAATCCCACTCCAGTCAGCAGGACCCCAAAGCCGTGACCATTTAGTTGCTCAGGGATCTGGTGAATTGAGTTGCTACGGAAAGTCTAGTTACCATCCCAGCTGGACATCTAATCAGAACAAACACATTGTTTGTAACTCACCCCTGGTCCTCCAGCTTCCTTCCCTTCCCCCATCTTGTCTTGGCAATGTAGCTTTAAACCCAAAAACCCTAAGAGACTGGATCTAGAGCAGAAACCCTGCCCTCCCATTTTCAGAAATACAAGCTATCGAAATATTCAAACACACACAAGCACACATGTAAACGTGAACTAGTCATGGATGTCCAGTTGCTGTCTGTAGTCCCACACTTTCTGTTGTGAAATCACTACCTTTTGTTGACATCAGATTTGCTGGTATTTATTGTCCTCTAGTATACATATCATACTACTCTTTGGATAGCCAACTAATTTTATAATATAAAAAAGTACTTTCCCAACTTAGGCTACAATGAAGGATCCTCATTTTCCTAATGAAGGCAGGAGGCATCCAGATAAAAGCAAAACGATTTATTAGATTTTTGTTCCTGCTCCACTGAAACAAAACAGTAAACTAGCTTGGCAGTTCCCTCAAGGACCCAGCATGTGCTCATTAACTCTTTGCAGGTACAAAGGTGTCCTAACAGCTCTGTTCTAATTCCATGATCTGGCCCATAATCCAGTGCTAAACAATAATTAGTATTGATTTGTTAAACAGTAGTTAAAGGCTTCTTTTAAGCACCTCAAATATGCTTTAAGTTCCACAGACAGAATCAAAGGGATGGGGAGGCATAGTTGGGAAAAGAGAGAGATGCATGAAGGCATTTGGAGTGTTTTTAACTGTGAAGAAGGAGTTGTCCTCACGCCTGGTCACTTTGCACGCATTCATGCATTATCTCCAGACCCACCCAGGCTCTTTATTTCGCCCCATGCCTGCTCATTGTTGGAGGAAGCCTTACAGTCCTTAATAGCTTGCCCCTACCCCACAATCCTTTTTACCTTGGCAGACTGACCAAATGCAGGACAATTTTCTCCCCCTTATAATGTGACTTAAGTTCTTTCCTGCTAATGGCTCTTTTCATCCTATGCAGCAAGTTTTATTCAAAATCAGCAAGGAATAAAGACCCCTGACACTGGGCTTTCCATGGTATCGTTTATTGTCCAATCATGTATTTGGATAAACAAAAGGGGACACTGATCACACTTGCTGAAGAAGTGCTGAATGTGCCCATCTGGCCAGAGGAAACAGGGGACTACAACCCCAGGATGTGCTGACTGGAGAGAGAAACAAGTCTTGCTCGCTTCCTTCCTACAACTGCATGTGCCTTTCTTTGCCTCTGGTACACCACTACCAGAAGACAGGAGAGCACAAGATGTGGGAGGCTCCAAAAGGATGCTTCAAGGAATTTCTGATTGTTCCATTCCCTCTATACATAGGTGGAGTCAGGGGTTCAAGATCCAGACACTGGGCTTCTGCTCCGAGAGCTGAGTCACAGAGATACAGGGGTGTAGGAATAGATCCCCCTCCTGGGCAGGCTGTAGTGTGCCAGATTTGCAGTCCCAAACCAAGTCACATAGAGACTACTGAAGCGTCCTTCCCTCATCCTCCTTCTTTCCTTCTCTTCCTCCATCCAGACAGTTTGAGTACTTCTGAACATGCTTTAACCAAATAAGATGTGGTCCTATCCTTCAGGCAGCTGTACCTCCCACCAGAGAGAACAAGCCCTGAATCCGGAATTCCAATAGCAATTCAACAGTGTAATTAATTAGTAAGTGCGGGTGATGGGAGAAGTAGCACTGCAGTCAGGGTGCACTGGTCGGATCATGCTTCTACAAGGTGTGGGTGTCTGCTAGGACTTGGAATAAAGGAAAGTTTATTATTTCTTAAAAGAAGAGAGCAAGTCGCACTTGTGGGTGGCAAGGAGGGTGGCACTCTTCATGGAGGTAGTCACTAAGGAAGTAGAGCAGGCTGGGAAGTATGGAAATAATAGTCTCACTTAGCATTTAATCCATTTCCTAGTGCTTCTGAAGGCTACAATGGAAAGGGCCAGGTGACAGTTAGGTGTAGACAAGTGGTACTCAGGTCAGAGACTGAATGGAAGCGTAGCTTTGGAAGAACCGAAGGGTCACCAGGATCTCCCACCAGAAACGGCAAGCATTTAAGTTGGGGCCCTCCATTTACGGAGCAGAAAAAGTGCTCACTTATTAGGACCCATTCTCTATAGAAGGCCCTTGTCAGTCTATCAAAACCATGCATGGAGGTTTGTGGACCACGGACTGAAAATGGAATTAAAAGGATGGGTCTTAGTGTTTCTTCAGTAAGGTAATGGGATACCTCTGCTCTTTATTTCCCTAGGAGGAAACTGATAGTGTTTGGCAATGGCTGCATCATAGTTTATAAATCCATTATCATCTAAAGACACCCATGTTCATGTGGAATGCTCCTGTTAGTTACATGGGAGACACAAGGCCCAGCCTGAGAGGCAGAAACATTGGAGTTATACCTCCTTCTGATCATTGGACTCAGATGTCCATTTAGGAATTCTCTGGAATAGAACAGAAGGGAAAGTCCAGATGTCCAGACACCACCTATTCTATGGAGGGCAGGGACTTCCAGAAGGGAAAACAGGGCACAAAGAGCACAGAGATAGGGAGCAATGTTGCAGAAGTCCGGTGAAAAATGGACGTAAAGAGGAGAATGAACTGAAAGCACTTCTGTGACATCAGTGTGGTAGTGTTCTGGAAAGCCTAGACAAATCCAGATGGTCAATGTAACACATGAAGTCCAAAGGACTCTGTGTAGCCTGATTATCACTAGCTCTAACCGCCTAAGATGACTGAACTATAGCATTTCATATCTACTCAGAGGCATAGGAACTCACGAAACTCTGCAAGCTGAACAGACATGCTCATATGGCAAAAATGTAGACTATAACCTCAAATACATCAGAGATGAGTGGTGTGAACTTGGACAAGTTGTGTGCCCCCAGACATTTTGAAGAACCTTAATAAACACTTGTGTGAAATAACAAAACCTACCAATCTCACTTGGTTCTTAGAAAGATAAATAAAACAATGGATAGTGTCTGGCTCAAAATAGATTATCAGTACAGACAAATTCCCTTCTCAAGGACACTTCTTAACAGGGTATTCACCTCATTCACACACAGGCATATATATATCATTAATATTTTTCAATAAATTATTTCTATATTAAAGGGAAAGAGCCCACAACGAATCCATATGGCAGAACTTGTGTAGAACGGTTGTGATAGATGCTATTTATGGCATAAGAAGGGAACTCTACTGATGCCTTTAGTTGTTGCTGGAGAATTTCTCTCCAGCTCCCGCCACCAAGTCCCGCCAAGTCCCACAGCCCACTTATAAAATAAACACACAGACTCTTACATTATTTAAATTGCTTGGCCATTAGCTCAGGCCTACCATTGTCTAGCTCTTACTCTTATATTTAGCCCATTTCTATTAATCTTTACTTTGCCACGTGGCTCGTGGCTTACTGGTACTTTGCATCTTCCTTGTCCTGGCGGCTCCAGGCAGTCTATCTCTTCCCTTCCTGTTTCCTCAATTCTCCTCTCTGTTAGTTCCGCCTATACTTCCGGTCTGGCTATTGGCCAATCAGAGTTTATTTACATATAGCGATATCCACAGCACTTCCCCCTTTTTTTTTTTAAAAAAGGAAGGTTTTAACTTTAACATAGTAAAATTACATATAACAAAACAATTATCAAGCAAGAATTACAGTTACAATATTAAAGAAGATATCCTATCTATCTTATATTTGTGAGTTTAAGATTTTATATCTAACTTATCTTTTATCATAACTAAGGAAAATTGTAAGTATCTAGTCTTTAACCATATCAAAGATCTCAGAAGGATATAATACTACCTGAGAAATGGAAGAAGGATGCAAGCAACTTTTGGGAGTCTTGCAGGGTAGACAGAGACAGCTGAAAGCCTAGACAGTCATCCAAAGTTCTCCTGTAAAGTTGGGGCATCTGTCTTTAGCCCACAGGCCTAGAGTCTCTCATTTACTTTTTTCTGTGTCCTGTAGAATGTCTGGCAGTTTCCTCTGTAAAGCAGGAGCCTGAAGGACCATTTTATTAAGCAAAGTTTAGTGGTTAACTTCCTATGGGTCCTGCATGTCCAGTTGATAAAGCAGTCCAGGCAAGAACAGATATTTTTGCCAAGGTGAAGAAAGCAAACCAGGGACCCGAAACAACAACAGGGAAATTAAACACACACACACATACACACACACACACACACACACACACACACACACACACACACACACACACAACCTAGTCACCCTGAAGAAGAATGTTTAAAGATTAAATGTCCAGATCAACCTCCTGGTTGATTATATGGGTGCAATTTTTGTACCTGCCGTTAGCTCCCTCGGCCTTCAATCTAAGAATCAGCTGGTTAATTGTGCATGGAAGTGGCTAACGGCTCCAGCTGGGGGATGGTGCAGGCCTAGAGGGTCACACACCTTCCTCCCCACAAGTGTCACTGTTGCACATTTCAGACCCACATACACAAATAAGTTGGGATATTATAGGAAGAAGAGAATATAACAAAATAATAGTGCCAGAAGTAGAGTATGGAGCAATTAAGACACATGTATTTCAGAAAGAGACAATCTAAGAAATGGCATCCTCCTTGTGTCTCACCTGTAGAGACTGATGATCATCTTCAAATGGTTTTTAGATTAAACTGATTCCAAGACTTTTTTTATTAAGTGGGGAAAAATGGGTGACAATGATGTAGAGAATTTCCTCAGCCACTGGGGTACACCAAGCTCTGGAAAGAGGTACCCCACACCTTAAAGGAACAGAGAAGGCTTAGATGGTTTTAAGGGTGGAAGGGCACAATGAAATGACAGAAACTAATGCGAGTGACCAGGAGTGGGCACTGTACGTGAGGCTCACCACCGCTACCCTCTATCAAGTCCATCTGGCAGGAATTCGGCCAGCCTATGGGCAGCACTAAGCATGCTTTGAAATCTCCACCAGTATTCTGGACTCCAGCTCTCTGGCCCCAGCTTGAAGCTTCCCTAGAGAATGCTGAGTGGATTTCCCCAACAGCTCTTCCTTCTCAGGATGTATGGACTACCTCTGTACTATACATGTGTGTTACCTTGCTTCTTCAGATGTCTGGGGGAAGAGGACAGGTCCGCAATCCCAATCTTAGGCTTTTGTGGAATGGCCAATCAAAAGCAACACTGGCAATAAGCTGCCCTTGCCATTGTGCCTGGTGTTCTATTAAAATGAAATTCTAACCACACCCCAAATGTTCAGACTCAAGTGACCTGAGAAGTCTCTCTGGTTGGACAATTGTTCACCAGACCCATCAGAGTGGAATTAAAACGCCAAGAGCTTCCTGTACATCACATTTAACTTTCTACATATACTTACTTAGTGTACTGGAGGGCTGAACAATGGACTTTGCCCAGTACTATTTTCCCACAGTAAGCAATGAGGAGAGTTGGCTTCGGAGTCAGAACTGGGAGGCAAAAAGGGTCGCTTTGGAGCTGCCAAAGGAGGGTGGACCAACATGGGATCACGGCAAGGAGGATTGAATATTTTGGTAATCACTCAAAGTCTCAATTTTCTTATCGACAAAATGGGAGTGAAATCAATACTGTCCACCAGGGTAGTTAATCTGAACAAAGTATCTAAATGTGCCAGGCCAAGTGTAAGAATAATCAAAGGGCAACATACATGGAAATGCTCTGCTTATTTTCCTGTTTCTCATATGTGTTGAATAAATTTCAGATTTTTGACTTATTGGCTCAAGGCTAATCACTAGTGGGCCAAAAAATTTCCAAAAAGATTTCGAGATTTTAGGACAAAATTCTAGGAACAAGACTTTTTGAATTGTTCATGTCACTTGAAAGATAACTGTGGGGCAAAGTCTGCAAGTGACTGTCACTGGTGGGACCCTACACATCGAACCTCTACAGCCTCCATTTCTTTTGCTTCCCCCTGCCTAGCTTCTCTTTCTTCTCTTTGATCTTTTTGGTGCACTCTTCCCTAATAAATCCCACTCATCAACATTCCTCTCTTCTAGTCTCCCTTATTTAGGATCCTGATTGGTAGCTCCCTAAATTCTGATGGTACTCATTCTCACCATGGTGTTAATGACTGATAAATATCTATTCCCTTTCGCTGGGTCATTTGCATTTCAAATAGGGGTTCCTGGAGAGTCCCTGCTTTGAGGGAAATAATGTGTTGATGAGGTCCACGTCCAACAGAAACACTGGTCATGTCATCCTGAAAGTTATCTTATACACAAATCTTATACACAAATCATATCATATGAGAAATTGCCAAATTTGGCTATTCATCAGCCTCTGCAAGGATGATAGCCCTGGATCCCCTGGGATGTCATGATTGGGCAAGATGTGAAGAGGGGCAAATACAGAGGACACCTGGACAATCTGGGAAATGTACCCAGCTTTCAGCTGTCACTAGGTAGGACTCCCCTCTGCCCGCTCCCTGCCCTGTGCAGGCCTAGTTTGGGCCCAAGCAGCAAGCTCTTGGAGCCTGTGTGCCCTCTCTCGGTCTTCCTTCCCACAAGCCATCACTGTGCCGTCGGGGGTTCTTGGTACGATTTAATTTTTCTCAGCTGCACACTGGGGTTCTAATCTGCACCACACCAGGAGCGGAAACATTTGCAGGAATCCTTTCCCAAGACACTCTGGGAAATGCGTTTCCAGTAACCTGCACCTCAACCTGCACAGCTGACTGTGTCCTTTAGCACACCCACGGTCGCAGTTACTTCTCAGTTGCTGGGGCAAAACACCATGACCAAAACAACTTAGAAAAGAAAGCTTTAGTTTGGAGCTCATGGTTCCAGAGGCTGAGTCCATGATCACCATGGCGGGGGGCAGGGCAGCAGGCATGGCACTGACACAACAGCTCAGAGCTCACATCTCCGTCCACAGGGGAGGAGGGGCACAGCGTGATGACAGGCGCTGAGAACGGGGTGGGCTTTGGAAACCTCCTCCAAGGCCACACCTCCTGTCCCTTCCCAGCCGGGGACCAAGTATTCAAATATGTGAGTCTACGGAAGGCATTCTCATTCAAACCACCACACCCACCAAGTTCCTTGGTGCTTATTCTTTCTGGGAAAAGGCTAACCCAGTGTGGGGATAAGAGTTTTCTATTGAGCAAGTGTGAAGGATACAGAGTGTCCATTGAAAGGGTGGGACATCTGAGCTTCGTTGTCCGTCAGTCAGGCTACACACAGGGTTAGATAAAAAGGGTTTTGAAGTTCCACACTGAAATTATGTCAGCTTTGGAGAAAGTAGCATTCAAAACACAAAAACAAGCCAGGCGGTGGTGGCGTACGCCTTTAATACCAGTACTTGGGAGGCAGACGCAGGAGGTTCTCTGTGAGTTCGAGGCCAGCCTGGTCTAGAGTGAGTTCCAGGACAGCCAAGACTATTACACAGAGAAACCCTGTCTCAAAATAAAATAAAATAAAAATAAATAAAAATGGAAATATATAATATATATATATTATATATATATTATATATATATATATATATATTCTCCACGTCGTTCTTTAAAGTCCCTTAAAGAGACCATATAGTTTATCAAGTGTGTTTCCAGGAGGCCAGAGCTGTTTTCCTGCCCTTTAAGTCTGCTGCCAAATGCAAACAAAAGTTTTTATGGGACAGGAGTCAAGGAGCAGTGGCTCCCAAATCTACAAAGTCAGAAGGAAAATATAATTAATAACAATTTCGCCCTAGCCTGATAGCTGAAGTAATTCCAACGAGAAAAAATTAAAGTTAGTGGGAGGACACAGAGGCAGCGTGAGGAAGTTCCCTTTCTCTCCAGGCCTGGCCGTGTTTGCGCCGCTTGAATGCGAACCCGTGAAGTAATTAAGAGTTTTCTTTTTGTAGGTCTTGGTTTTTATTTTTCACGATCTGGTTTATTTGATCTTTATTTTTCTGATAACAAAGGGCAAGGAAGCATGTGGCCCAGACACGTTCCTCCAAAATGCAAGAGGAGAGGGAAAAGGCTGAGGACCAGGCAGGGCAGCTCAGCACAGCGCAGCAGCCTGCCCCGCTCCTCCTAACAGCCCACTCCCCTCCGCTTCCTTGTCTCTCCTCCTCTCCTCCTCCTTTTTGAAGTCTTCCCTCCAGACACTGAAGGAAACCCATCAAGAACTGAGAACCAGGTTTTGTTCCTACTGGGAAGGCGGCCTGCTTGAACACACTTCTTTGGGTCTTCTTGGAAAGAACGAAAATTTCATTCATTTTGACAGACAATAGAACAACCCTCCCTGCTGAAGGCTTGAGGCCGTCTCTGTCATCTGCAAGTCCACCATCAGTAAACTTCTGGGAGCCTTGATGTCCCACGCAGGCACACTGCACTAGGCATCCTTTCCCGAGCAACCTCAGGGGCTCCTTGGCTGCTGACTGGGACCTTGGAAAAGGACATGCCTTCGCAAAGACTCCCTGCACCTGCCATTCCTCCTCATCCAGTCCATGACACTTCTGAATCATTGGCATCTTTGTTGCAGCCTTTTGTCAATGCCATTTAAATGAATTTAGAATAATAATTTTATTAAAATGTTTTAGATGCCATATCTCCAATCCATAAAATTTATTGTACTTTTATGCGGAATTATACTGGAGTTGAAACATATAAATCAATTTATAAGGTCTAATGACACACAAACGCTTAAAAACTAAAGGCGATGTAGTAAATTCAAATTACCATTACAAATGTAAGCTTTGTAGTCAGTGTGTGACCTGCTAAGGATTATATTTAACTCCCCTGAGAGTGGTTTATCATAAAACTTTATACTTTTATTACAGTGAATTATTAAGTCCTCCATGACATGAGTCATTCCTCGCACTGACTATGGCTTTTTTAATGACACTATAATAGACATCTTGCTAATGGCAGGAGGGTTGCTACTCTGCTGCAAGAGAAGGGGTGGGGGAGGAGGGGAAGGAAGACAATACGGGACATGTGAATGCAAGAGCAGATTTCCCGAAGGACTGGCATTAACAATTGTATGCAGAAGTGTTCTAGCAGAAGCATAAAAAGGCACACCTCTGCATGTTCTGTCCTGGGTAAACAATAGCTTACTGCCTGAAAGAAATCCATTTCAAAGTCACAGGTGGGGAAGAGGGAACGGTCTCAATTGTCTTGAGCAATTTTAGTTTTCCATTAAAACTTTAAAATCCTTTCCCTGCTGCTGTGCCAGAGGTGGGCTCCTTTTTGTGCCAATAAGCTCTTTTTAATAACAGATCATTGCCATCCATAAAGTAGAATGATCTACTGCTCTCAATATGGCTTCCCTGCAACACACCCCTCGTCTATGAGCTGTGTCCCCACAAAGCCTCCTTAGCAGGAAACTTTGGGGTCTATTTGAATCCAAGGACCATCATGGTAAAGTCTCCAGCTTGACCAGACAGTACTCTGAACGTTCTTCTAGGAGCCTGCAGGCTTCAGGAAGACAATCTGCTAAACAGATGCTCCTGGGCTCCGATCTATCTGAGGCTCAAGAAGCTTGTGTCTAACGACCATTCACACACTTTGCCCTTTCCATAGAACCAGGAGGGCAGAATTTAGGATCCCCAGCTCCTGACCCAAGAGAATGGCTAGTTCCAATAAAAGATACTCTGTATGTAATCAGGTGATAAATGGTTAACAATGAGACAGAGGCAGTTGACCAAGAGATGGGGGACTGTATGTCTGGGCTAGCTCTCTGTGCGGTCTCTGAGCAAGAATGACTCCTTCGTACAATTTCCTCATGTGGTCTGTGACGGCTCCTAAGCTGCCCCCTGTTAGCCATCTCTCTACACCCTTCCCTGTGGCCATGAGGTCGTTTTTGAGGCTATGATGCAAGAGCTGTAGGCCTCCACTTCTTGATCCAGTGGCTTGTCATGGACTCTCAGGCACACTTTTACTAACATGGTTTTGTCATGGCCATCAAGGCTAGAATTTCAGAGGAAACACATACTTCATCTATCTAGTTCATTCTGGTCTCGAAAGCACTAAAACTCTGAAGAGGGGCTTGCCAATGCAAAGAGCTGGTTATTCAGTCTGGGCAGTTCCGTCCACTCACAGCTCGCTTAACAAACACTGACAAGGTAACCAACTCAAAGGAATCCTATTGGCTGCTTTGCATTTTATAGTCACAGATAAACTTTATAGAAAACCAATTACTTCTCAGGCTTCTGGCTAAGATCATGTGTAAAATTTACAAACTCGTCTCTGTAGTCCCTTCTTTTTTCTCCTTCTCTCTCGTCTGTTCTCTGCTTCTCTCTGCCCCCATCTCATGCACACACACGTGCTTAGTGTGAATTCATTTGAAAAGTGTTACTAATGAGTTCAACAAAATTTGGCAAACTTAAATAGAATTTTACCTTTATTATCTCAAGTTCTTTAACCATAAATATTTTTCATCCAAAATCCTGTTGTTTCCCCACTCCTTCCCAAGACTGGCTACTCTACTGATTTCTCCAGTATTTTTCTAGAAGCACAAGGTCACTGGTTCCATCTAATTTAGTATTTATGGAGTGTCTGTTTCATGCCAGGCCACTGTGCTAAAGGGCCTAGAATTGAGTTTCACAAACAAAGCATCATGTCCATAAAGATGTGAGCCTAGATCTGAGAGAGTCCGCAAGCTCTAGTCCAATACAGTCTGTCACTTGTCTTAATAAACAAAGTTTTATTGGGACACAATCACACCCATTCACCAGTGACTCATTCACACCCATTCACAATGGCAGAGCCTAGTGGTTGCAACTAAACTGTACAGCCAACAAACTCTGAAATATTTACGGTCTGGCCCATTAGGAATAAACTGCTAATCTTCCATCTGAGCAATGTGCATCTGAACATAAAGGTGTTTGCTGCCTAACCCAATTACTCAAGTTTTCTTCTTAGGACCCACACGGTACATATAGAGGACCAGTTCTTGAGAGTTGTCCCTTCTTATACACATACACACATACAAAATAAATAAATCAGTAAACGTAATTTATAAAACACCATTGGTATTCAGACTTTGTTGTATTAAGGAATTTTTAATTCTAACTCTAAAACATACACACACACACATACACAAAAGAAACAAACAAACAAAAAACCAGATTCCCTACATGTTTGTGACTCAGAATCTGGATCCCAAATCACTCACAGATAAACCACTCTTCACAGATACAGGGATGAAAGCAACCAGGAGCGGTAACGCAGTGGTCCACTGTCTGAGACAGCTCCTGTGTAACCCGAGTGTGATCAGCTTTTCCGGGAGATGCTCCCCGCTGCCCTCAGATCTTTACAATTCTTTTTATTACTAGTGTGTGCGAGTATGTGCCCATGACCGGCAGCGCTGCACTGGCCGATCCCACCAGGGCTGGGAGCTGCAGGTGTGGGTGCTGGGAGGCGAACGCAGGTCCTCAGCATGAGCAGCACACGCTCTTACTGAGCCTCTCTCCAGCCTGCCCCCCTTTTCTTACATCTTTTTCCTCAGTGACACAAGTTCCCACTCGATGCATGTGATACCTGGACTGAATGTTATTATTATTTCAGTAGCCAGAAAAGGAAGCTAGCCTCATATACTGGTAGAGGGGACCCATTTAGTTCAACACAAATACACACACACACACACACACACACACACACACACACACACACACACACAAATTCAACAGCAGTATCTAATTTGAGAGTCCCTCAAGTGCCTATCAAAATATCTGGAGATGGGCATCTCTGATCAGCTGTAGGTTGGAACAGGGGGCCCACTCTGGAAGCTCTCATTCAGCCTTGATTTCCCTTGGGGACCAGGCATACTGTGCAGTTGGTAGAAAGGAGTAGAGCAGCTACTTAAACATGCAAAGGTTCTGATACCAACCCCAGGAAACTAGCCTCAAACAAAACAAATTCAGAGTGTGCACTAGCCTAGGAGGTGCTCAGAGACCTGGGAATGAAAAACTCAAATTCAGGCAATCTACATGGTCCAACTTAATTTTTCCTGAAGTACTTATCAGTTACTAACTATGAGCTCAGAACTGGTCAGGTATTGAGTGAATGATAGGTCAAAGATTTTATAATCTACACACACACACACACACACACACACACACACACACACACACAGAGAGAGAGAGAGAGACAGAGACAGAGACAGAGACAGAGAGACAGAGACAGGGAGAGAGACAGAGACAGACAGAGAAAGACAGAGACAGAGAAGAGCACAGTACATATATGTACATATTCACCCAAGAAACACTTGAATAACACCACAGGAGCCCAAATTCCAGAGCTGTAGGGAAGGAAGGAGGGACTCAAAGTTGCTGGCAGTGTGTGTAAGAGAAGGCTAGGACTTTGCAGACAATAGCCAAACTTGGGGAAAGGAGAAGTTTCCTCACCAGGGGCAGGTCCCCTGGGAGAAATTCAGGGACAAATGATCACTGGGACCAAGAAATCATTTGACTTTCTTCCTTAGCTTCAGTATCTCAAATAAGGCCTTTGGAAAGCACCAGGGAGCATTGGGTGATCTGGAGAACACTCTAGAAATGTTCTTCAAAGTCATACTTCACAAAGCACTTTTCTGTTAATTATCTCCCAGTGACCTCTCAACAGCCCTACAAATTAAAAGTTATTAATTGTCACCATTGTAAAGAATAGACTGCTCTGCCTGGCTTTCCAAGAGGTTAAGCGGGACACACACACACACACACACACACACACACAGACACACACACACACACAGAGAGAGAGAGAGAGAGAGAGAGAGAGAGAGAGAGAGAGAGAGAGAGAGAGAGAGAGAGAAAGTTAAATAGTCAAGCTGGAATCTTAATCCAGTTTTTAAAGGTCCCTTTCGCTGATAGACTGTGGGGAGAAGTGAAAAGATGCTTTCTTATCATAAAAAACCCACTAGCCTGAGCCAGGGTCCTAAATGGGCTTTCTTAGCCCTCAGGCCCCCACCTCTAAATGACAATACCATCTAATCATTAGAAGACAAAGACAAAAACCACAGTGTCTCTTATGCTCCCTGTGATAAATTAGGGCTCCTCTCCTTTATACACACACTCAAGGACTGCAAAGATGTTAAGGGAAATAAATGAAAAATCCGAATATTGCCCCAAGGCAGACTTTAGCTTGTTTTGCACAATCAATTCATATTTCAGTTCCTTGGCCTTTTGCTAAATCTTGGAAGAAAAGAGGGAGAAAGAGAAATTGAACACTGAAGCTTACAGGCCACTTTCTGGTGCTCAAGCTGGGTCACCTTAGATATAAAGGGCAGAATCAGAGCCACATGAAGGGGTCTTCCCGGGAACCTTGAAGCGGGGACTTCTTGTTTTCACTCATAAAGTACTTGCTGCAGAAACACCTACCTGGTTTTCAAGACTAGAAATGGGTTAAATTTTAAGCTCACGACCAGAGCAGCATGTAGGGAAAAGAGGCTAGGGGAAATCACCCTGCCCCCTGGCTTGAGACCAGGACCAAGGAAAAAACACCAGCTTGGAGCTTCTGGGGCTTGGAAGGCACCACCCCCGATGACTTAGAGCTATTGGCCACAAAACAACCAGGCTTGCTGCACTTAACAAGCAGCTTCATTGTACTTTTCCGCTAGCTAACTGCACATGCTCCAAGGAGCCCAGGAAAGCCTCCTGCTTCTCCCAGCCCTTTGCCGTCTCTCTTCCCAGTTCAGAGGTGGCTGCCACTCTGTTCTTCTCCCCAATAAATCACTGTGTGAGGTTTGTTGCATGGTGTGTCTCTGTGGTACTCCTTGGCTCCCAACTGCCAAGATACCCTTGCTCCTGAAAACCCTTACACAGCACAGCTCATCCACACACTCCACCTCTCCTGGCCCCATTCTACAGCCTGTAACAAGGATCCTAAATGCATGTGAGAACTCCATTGGAATCCAGGCTGGTGTGAGTCTGCCTCCTGGGAAAGTTGTGTCTCTCAACCGCATACCGCAGGCTGTAAGGCCGCGGCTTTAAGTTAGGAAAGGAATTGAGAGTCAGGGGTGATTCACCAGGGCCTCTAATTGAAGCTCTGTGAAACCCACCACCCTCAAGGCTCAGCGGAAAGGGTACTTCCTTCAGGGCGTGCTTCCCTTCCTCCTCACTCTCCTGCCACTCTCACTGCTGGTGTGTGTCAGCCACACACCCAGGGACAGAGCTGTGGGGGTTAAGACCACCATTTGCCTGTGTTTAGTTTCCTTAGGATCCCATTCCTGAGACCAGTAAAGCCAAACCCTTGGCTTTACTGCCTGTGTGTATGGCACACTATACTTGTGAATTTTAAGTGGCTGAAAAGAATTAAGAATGAAAATTTGATGTAATTCAGATGTCAGTTTTCACGATTTAAACGGGACAGAGACATACCCATTGGTTTGTTTACCTGCTGTCTGTGGCCACACTCCCAGCACAGAGTTGGATAACCGAAATCTGCTCTGGGCCTGTTTGGTGACAAGAAGTTAAAAATGTTTCAGATATAAGGAAAAGACTAAAGAGATGCGACAAAGAGGGAGGCAGGGGAAGGGAGAAGGGCTTGGAAAGGAGGGAGGAGTCGATACAGGAATAGAAAATGAACGTCAGAGGTGAGTGGAAGGCCATGAGGCAGGCACTGTAGGTGCCTCTGAGTAACAGTGATGGTGCGTGGTACCTCCAGGGAACAGAGGCTCTCCTGGGAGCGGAGATCACTCGTGGCTGTCCAAGAAGGAACACCAGGAGGAACCTGTAGTGGGGTGAGCAGGAGCTAGCGGTCAGTAAACACTCAGAGAGTCCAGGAAGGCCCAGATATCCCAGGTCTGAACAGCTATCCGAATTTGAGCGTTTTAACCACCATTCTTTCCTTACCCTTTCCGTGCTCCCAGTCAAACCCATCACAGAGGGAGAGCCAGAGTCGTGGGGTGCTCCTACTCTCTTCAGTGTCCAGGCTGTGTGTATCTTAACTCAACCCAGATCACCAGATCTGTCATCAAGTTCTACACTTACACCCTCCAGATTGATAGCTAACCCGTGCACGCTGGCTGCTCCCCGTTGGGGCTATCTCAGCAGCTCCCACACGGCACTCGAGACACCACGTTTAGTACAGTGACAATGAAAAGCCGACCCCCTTCGTGTCTCTACAGCACTCCATCCTGTGCCGGCTCCGGTCCTGACTTATTGTACTACCTGCTTTTGTGTCATGTGACGAAAGACCGGAAAGGAACGACACAAGAGAGGAAGACGTATTTGGGCTGCTGGTTTGGGGAGATTTTGCCCCTTGTGTCAGGGAGGCATGGCTGAACAGCGCTGCCAGGGGGTGGGGGGGATGGGGTGGGGGATGGGGGGTGGGGAGGTGGCAGAGAGTGTGGTGGAGTTGACCCGGAAGCAGTTGACCAGTGAAGCCAGGACCAGCAGGTAGGCTAAGACTTTCAACAGCCTCTCCCTGGAGACCCATTTCTGCCAGCTCCATATCATGTCCCAAAGGTTACACAACCTCCCCAAGCAGCACCCCCAAAGGGAGCCTGCATTTCAAAGCATAAACATGTGGAGACATTCCAGATCCAAACCAACACCTATTTTGTCTTCTTTTCTGACATATCGACTATCCCTTCAGAAATCTATCATTAGTGCTTCTAAATAATCAATGTTGGATGTTTTGGGTCTTCTCTGCTGTACATTTTTTTTCTAATCCTTTTATTTCTGCTATTATCTTTACTCTCCCCTTCTATTTTCTTGGGTTCTATACTGTCCTACTCTTCCAACTTTGTAAACAGAGGTGGAGTCTTTCTGTCCCGAAACCTGATCTCAAATACCTGGCAGCCACTTTCCAAATTACCACACAGAGGCTCATATTAATTATAAAGGCTTAGCCAGTGGCTCAGGCTTATTATTAAGTAGCTCTTATATTTAATCTATTAATCTATTTATTGCCACATGGTCTGTGGTTTACTGGTCCTCTGACATCTTGTTCCTTGGGGGACTGGCTTGCGTCTCCTTGACTCCACCTCTCTTTCTCAGAGTCTTCAGTTTGATTCTTCCACCCAATGTTATTCTGCCTTGCCATAGGCCAAAACAGCTTTATTATCAACGAATCAGAGCAGCACACATTCACAGCATACAGAAGGACCATCCCACAGCACAATTTCTAAAACTGGAGGCTTAGTTTGTTAATTTTCATCTTTTCTTATTTTCTAAGCATGTAAGCCTGTAAACTTAGCTCTAGACATCTACCACATAATGGTAGCATAAGTTGGGAGCATAAGTTATCATGCAGTTCTAAACACTTTGTGCCTTTTCTGTGGTACATGAACTAGCTGGAGTATGTAGTTGGCCTTTCACATGTTCTGCATATACAAGCTCAACCAACTGTAGATTAAAAACATTTGAACAATGAAATTGTGTCTGTATGAAACATGAGAAGACTTTTCATTATTCCCTAAGCATCTAACAATTATTTATATAGCATTTACATTGTTGTAGGTACACCTAGAAAGGGTTTAAACATTTGAAACATACTGAAAAATGTATGTAGGGTATGTCAAAATACTGTACTATCTTGTGTATCTGCTTGGAAATCTCTAGATTTCCTTATCTACAAGAGTCCTGGAACCAAACCCTCACCTGGGGGACAATCCTATTTCTTAGTCTTTTCTTTTAGGTAGCCGATGCTGCTGCTTCATAGTAAACTCGCATTTATGTTCATAAATGTAGCTCATGGGGTAATGACATTTGAAACTGACTGAGACTTGACAGTACACATTGAATGATAACACACGCTTCACGTGCCCTTGAAAGAACATGTGTTCTAAGCTGGTGGACTGTTTTCCTAGGTCCATTGAGCCAAACTGGTATGCATTGCTTCTATCCTCCACAAGCTACTAAGGTCCCTCCCTCTCCCAGCACTTAGAAAAGAATAAGCCCAGAATCTCAAATCCTGAGTTAGACTTGTCCAAAAGGTTCTTGCTGTCTTTGTTGAAGAAATTATCAAAACATGCTACACTATAAAACTGACAGCCTCCAACGATTTGATGTTTTATCATGTGATGAATCCTTTTTCTTGATAATGCTCTTTTCTAAAGTTAATCTCAAACTTCTCTTTATTAGAATTTGTTTAGACACTCTTTTAATTCAAATTTTATTTGTCTTTATGTTTGGGATTATTGTCTGTCTGTTTTTGGCAATTTCGATCTAGATCCCAGGCTTCTCTCAAACTCATAATCCTCCTGCCTCAGTCTCCCAAGTGCTAGGATAACACTTGTCTACAGCCCTTTCCTAAGTCATTAAGCACATCTTTAAAACAATTTAACATACTTTAAAATCTAATGTGATGTCTTTGCTTTCTGATCAGAGAATCAATTTCTATTTAGAGTGATTACTGTTATAGTTAGGTTTGTCTCTATCATCTTACCACATGTTCTCTATTGCCCTGCTACTTTATTTTTTTCAAATAATTTGTTTATTTTTATTTTATGTGCATTGGTGTTTGCCTGCATGCATGTCTGTATGACGGTGTCAGATCCCCTGGAACAGGAGTTACAGACAGTTGTGAGCTGCCATGTGGGTGCTGGGAATTGAACTCAGGTTCTCTGGAAGAGCAGCCAGTGCTCTTACCTGCTGAGATAATTCTCCAGCCCTGTGCTCCTCACCAGCCCTGTCCTCCTCACCAGCCCTGTCCTGATGTTTCTGTTTCTGTTTTCAAATTGTCTTCTATTCCTTTTTTTTTAAGATTTAGAGATTCGCCCCCCTCACTCTCCATTTTCTCTTTCTGTGGATAGTAACTTACCAAAATTCGAAGTAGATTCAAATTGTTACCCTCCTCCCAATAGTCACAGGAACTTAGAACATTTAAACTTTGATGACCCCTCATCCACTCTTAATTACTTCATATAATTCCTCCTAGGGTCCCAGACTGTCCATGTGATCACTTTCCTTTTACCTGAAGTCTGCCCTTTTGATAGCCTCAAATTAAGGTGATTGTTATTTAATTTATCTGGAGCTGTTCTCTAGAGATTTTCTATGTAAAACTCCAAATGGAGGGTTGTTGTTTTTTTAAAGTATATAGAATATATTATTTTGTTATATTCTATTGCTGATGTAGAAAAGTGTAAATATCATATTCTGCAGATAAAATATATTGTTCTCTGGCTGCTTTTAAGATCCTTTAATTGTCTTTGATGCTTTATAGCTATTCTGTCCAATATTTATCCTGCCTAATTTATGTTGCACTATTAAAGATTTATGCTAAGTAACTGATAAAATTCTCAGTTATTCATCTAATATACTATTTTCCATTCTTCCTGTAACAACTGCCGATATCTTTGATCAGACATATTTTAGGCCTTTTTATCCCAGCGCACACGTTCCCTAACAACCTCTTCGTCTCCGTCTCTGTTGCCTCCTTCTCCCTTGGTCCTTGCTAGCGTTGCTGGGGTCTCTTGTAGTTCACTTAACCAGATGGGACCCCTGATTAGTTTTGTCTGCTTCTTCACAGTATCCAGCGAGCCACCCTTAGGTAGCACACTTTTCTGTTCTGCAAATTCAATCTGATTGCTTCATTTCAATCATCTTGGTCAGTCTTTATGATGTCTTGTCCTTTTTCATATTTGAAAGTGTCCCTTTTAGTTGTTCACAGAGAGGGCACAGCTGTTTTAAGCCAGATGTCTGGTCACTTCGGACTTCCGTTTTTCCGTCCATTGCACATGCAGTCTTGCTTCCTCGGGGTCCTGAGATCTGCCTGAACCTTTCTTTCGCTCTGCAGTGTTGTCTCCTGCAGCTTCTGTCTTGTTTTGTTTTGTTGTTTGTTTGTTTGCTTGAGACAGGGTTTCTCTGTGTAGCCCTGGCTGACCTGGAACTCACTCTGTAGACCAGGCTGGCCTCGAACTCAGAGATCTTCTGGACTCTGCCTCCCGAGTGCTGGGATTAAAGACATGCTCTACCACTGCCCAGCTGTCTCTTGAAATATTTTAGACTGAAGTTGCAAATGTCTTTCTTTAGACAAAGGGGGAAGGTCACCCAGCTTCTTACTAAGCAAGACCACTTTAGACGAAATTCTCTACTTGAACTCTAATCTAGATTGTGTATGTAGCATGAATCTTTACCTCAAGCTCACAGAAGGGCTACAAGCCACTAATTCTCTAAGAATATGCTTTTCCTTTCACTGAATGACAGAGGTAAATTTTTTATCTCAGGTGTACTTTTCTATATTTCCTTATTCATCTTCATACCCAGGCACAAACCTTTAGAATTTGAAGTGTATAATGAAGACTCTGTCAAACACCCCAGGGGACTAAGGACTTGGTTTTCTTCAGCCTACGAGCCAAACCTCACTCAAAGGGGGAACAACGTGATGTGGTAGGAAAGCAACAAGCCAGTCGTCCAAAATGTAGTTGTAAATTCTCTTCTGCTAGAACTAGGAAGAGGGAAATCTACACACACTTGAAAGATCGGAACATACTCAAAATGCACTTGTCCTAATAATCTAATCTGTTTTTTTCCTAATTACCGTATGTGCCATGTGACACATAGGACACATGGATATGTGTTTGGCATGCTGAAATCACAGAATACCTTCCCCAAGTCATCCTGGGGAGAGTCTGTTCCAACAGACGAGGTGGCAAAGACATGACTGCTTGTGCTAAAATTTATTTTCACAACTAAAATAAGAACAGGGGAAATTGGCTTTTGAGCTGATGTCTAACTTACACAGTTAAAGCAAAACCGAGTCAACACAGTACAACAGAATCCTAGAGAGTCTAGTGACTCCCTGCTCCAGGGTGAGAAACATGGCGTTTTTTCAGGATGCATCAGGGAGAAGGTTGTCAATCTGCAGGGCAACTTAGGAGCTCCATGGATTCCCCCTGACACTTCCAAAAGGGAACTAAGCACAGTGGGTCTACTTGGTCATTTCATTTAGATAGCTTGCACACTGGTGTCAGAAGAGAAAGTGCCACCAGTGTCTGTCACCAGCACAGCACGGGACTTAGGAGACATGTCTGTTTCCATGCTCCAAACTTGTATTTCTAGAAAGGTAGAAAGAATTGTTCAGGGTTAGCAGTGGAAGGGAAGTGCTGGCCAATTCAGGTTACATTCAAGAAATAAAAGAAGACAGGAAGTGCAGCGTCCTCATGACGCTTGGGGTGGATAGGATACTGGGCCCCCAAGATGTCCACATTTGAATCCCCAGGGTCTGTGAGTATGTTACATTCCATGTGGCAAATGGGAATTAATTAAGGTTGTTAATCAGCTGACTTTGAAATAAGGCAATTATCTTGAATTACCCAGGTGGTTCCAATGTAATCATAGTGGTCCTGAAAAGTAGAAACAGAAGATAAAACTAAAGACGGGGAAACCAGATACACGGCAGCATGAGGACGCAACTCCAAAGTCACTGGTTCCTGAACAGGAGGAAAGAAAGATGAAGCAAGGGAAACTGGGGAACGCCAGGAGACCAGAGGGAATGCACCCTGACCACCACAATCAGGACTCCTGACCAACAACACTATAAGTCAGTAAATCTGGTTTGTGTGAAACTGCTAACTGGTGATAATTTGTGACAGTGGTAACAGAAACTGAGTACATTCTCTCTCCAACATAGTCCTTCCCTCCCTCAAAGACAGTGCTTTATAACACTGTGGGTTAGCTGTTCTTCCTTTCTGGACTTTTACTAAAGGAAACTATGCCATATGCTCTTTTGTGTCTGGATTCCATGCCACTACTTAAAGACATATATGGGACTCTTATAAGTAGTGTTGTGAGCATAGTTGCACACATCCTTCAGTGCACTGTCTATTGTCGTAGACCTAGGAACAAAACAGCTGGATAGTAGGGTAGCCACAACTTAAGTGAGTCATGCCTGAGTGATTTCAAGAACATTCTTATAAGCTGACACAGTTGTTTGACATCAACTCTATTTGTCATTACTACCTTGTTTTATTTGTTGTTGCTATTATTTTAATGTTAATATTTAATATTTAATTTGTTATTTTCTATTGCTGTGACAAAATGCAATGACCAAGAAGACAACTAACTAAAAAAAAAAGCATTTTATTGGGCTTGTAGTTTCAAAGGGTTAGAGTCCATGATGGTGGAGCAAAGACATGGTGTCAGGAACATCAAAGTTCTCACATCTTTATTTACAAGGAGAAGGCAGAGAGAGCACATTGGGAATGGCACAAGTCTTTTGAAACCTCAAATCCTCAATGACTTACTTCTTCCAACATGACCACATCTAATCCTTCCCAAACAGTTCCACTAACTGTGGACAAAGTATTTGAACACATGAGGCTATGGGGGCCATTCTCATCCAAATCAACAGAAAAATGTCTATAGTGACAGCTCATTGTACTTTAGATTAGCATTTCCCTGATTACTAACGAGGTCACATGCCTTTTTACAGGTTCATGAGCATTTGTGTTTCTCCCATTATGAAGGACCTACCAAATTACATGCCTGTTTTCCATTAGTCTATTAGTCTAAAAGATATATTAATCTACATCTATTCATATTGGTATATAGGCACTCTTAATGTAGCTTGAATATAACATTTTGTTGGTTCTTAATAATGAAAATATCAGCCGGGCGGTGGTGGCGCACGCCTTTAATCCCAGCACTCGGGAGGCAGAGCCAGGTGGATCTCTGTGAGTTCAAGGCCAGCCTGGGCTACCAAGTGAGCTCCAGGAAAGGCGCAAAGCTACACAGAGAAACCCTGTCTCGAAAAACCAAAAAAAAAAAAAAAATGAAAATATCACTCCGTGGCTTGTGTTTTAATCTTTATAGTATCAATAGCTATACATAATTTCTTAATTTTAACGTAGCTCAGTCTTTTCCTAAACATTTAGTGCTTTTCAGATAACATGAAGGGATTCTCCTAAATCATCTTCAGAATTGTTAATATTTAGACACATGAGTCACCTCTATTTGATTTTCATGTATGGTGTATGGTAAGAGTCAACCTTCTTTAGGAAGTTGTAGAATCAACACTGTTCTACCATTGAACAAAGGACTTAATATCTTCCTGTGCCAGAGTTCCACTGTTGGCCCAAATCAAGCATCCACATGTGTGTCCTTTTCCTTGGGTCTCGTGATTGCCTTGTGCAAGCACATGCCAGCACCACACTGTCTTGCTAGCCCTTGCTTCACACCTGGCTTGCTACACAACACAGTGAATTTCTCACCTGGTTCTGCTACGAGATTATTTTAGCTATCCATAACTCTTTTCATTTCCACATAAATATTAGATAAGCTTTCCCATATCTACAGAATAAATCTGCTGGGGGTTTTCTACAGATTTCATTGGCTCTGTAGATAAATATAGGAAGAACTAACATCTTAAAACTGTTTATTCAAGCCTCTAATTCCAGCACTCAGGAGGCAGAGGCAGGCAGATCTCTGAGTTTGAGGCCAGCCTGGTCTACAGAGTGAGTCCCAGGACAGCTAGGGCTACACAGAGAAACCCTGTCTTGAAACCTCCCCCAAGAAAATTCTACTCAAAAAGTTATCAATAATATTTAAAATGTTTCTTATAAATATCAAGCAAATGCTTCCTTAGCTCTAATGAAAGAGCTTCATATTTCAACACTATTGTGTTATCTTTTCATTATTTCATTTTATATTTTAGGAACATAAAAGCACCCATTAGGTACATCAATATTGTGGCAGTCTTCCTAAGCTCATTTCTAAACTCTAATAATGTATGCACATATTTGAGAATTTTTCTATTAACAAAATCATGTTGCCTATGAATAATAAGAGTGTTACGTCTTTGGAAGTGTGGGCCTATTTTTCTATATCTGCTTATTGTGCTAGGGAGAACTCCAGTAAAATGCTCAATGAAGTAGAGCTAACCAGCATCCTTGCCTCATTCCCAATTGCACAAGAATGTGCTAAATATTGTCTTTAAACATGGATGTAAAAAAATCTTTGTTTTTCACAGACAGATAATATTAAGAATTTATTCATTATTAATCATATTTCTGTATTTTTCTAGGAGTTAAATGTGAATGCATGTTGAATTTTATCAAAACTATTCACTGTAAATATTTTTTTTACTAATATCCTCTAATGTGGCAAGTTCACTAGTAAATACCATGTCCATATTTTCATTTCTAGGGAAAATATTGAGCAGACGGCTAGATGCAAACTGACATGCTGCAAGTAGTAGGATCACCTACAATAAAGAAAGCCAAGGCTTACAATTTATACAATGACAGGGAGGTAAAGGTCATAGGTCATACATCAGCAGAAGAGAGGAAACTGAGTCACATGATGCTAACACAATGCAAAACAAGGCAGAAAAGGAACCAAGACTGGATGGCACAGGTAGAAAAAGATTCCATGAGGCACATTTAAGTCCAGCAATACCAATAAGCACACTTAATACAAATGTTCTAATGTGATTAAAACACAGTAGTCAGAGAAATACTTAGAACTAACTAACAGAAACTCACTTTCAATAGAAAAGTGTAAATTGGCTAAAAAGGAGAAATGCCAAAATATATATTATTTTAGCACCCTTTTCAAGAGAAAAAAATAGTTACATTAAAACTGTGATATAGATTTCAGAGCATATTTATAAAAGTCATTTCAAAATTATAAAAGAATCAATTCAATATGAGGAAATGATTATTTTAAACATTTATGCATTTAATAACTGAACTTCACAATGTCAAAGCAAAACCTTATAGAGGAAATAAGAAATAAACAACTAGAAACAGGTTTTAAAATGTTTTCAAAAATTGCTAGAATAAATAGGACAGAAAATCTGTAGGGATAGAGAACAGAGCAATACAAGCAGACAATATGGCCTAGCAGACATTTACACAAAATCCACTCAGAAAACAGAAAAACACACATTCATGCTAAAAATAAACAGAATATCACTCCACAAGCTAAGTTCAGAGGGAAACTGCTTCCCCACAAGAAAGCTGTAAAGGGAAAAACCATGAAAAAAATCACATTTCATGGTAAAAGACTGGAAGCCTCTCCTTTAGGGTCAAGATCTGGAAAGGATGGTCATTTCCATATCTAATTAACATAATGTCACAAGTCACCAATCAATTTATCAAAAAAAGAACAAATGGCTTCTAAATTTAAATTAAGTAAAATTATTTGTTTCTCACTCAATATGATCCCATATATAAACTCTAAAGATTCTACCAGTGTGTGTGGCAAGAGTTAGAACCAATAAACACACTCAGTAATTAAAAACATATCTATCTACCATATAATCCATTCATTTCATATCTGTATATGAACAAAAGAATTGAAAGCAGGACATCAAAACCAGAATTTGTACATCAATGTCTACTGCCACGATACGTACAACAGCCAAGAGGTGGAAGTTACCCATGCAACCACGGATGGATTAACGGTCTCAATTATATAAAAGTTCAAGTCCTTTATCAGATCATGTAGACCTGAAAATACTGTGAAAAACTTGTTAGTACAGATTACATTTTCTTGATATTTTTCTTATACATTTTTATTTTTCAGAACTCATTCGTTTTCTTGAAATTTCTAAATTTTGTGTTATATGATTTTCTTTACTCTCTTCTTTTAAAATAATAGCAGTATCTGCATTGCATCTTCTTGTTCATTCCTAGTTGGTTCTTTGTGCCTTCCCTATCCTCTATATTGACGAATGCACTTGGTCAATACTTGGTCCCTAGTTGGTGACCTTGTTTGGGGGGTTTTAGGAGATGTGGCCTTGCAGGAGGAAGCATATCACTGGAGGTGACTTTGAGGTTCAAAAGCTACATACCAGTCCCAGTTTGCTCTTTAGGCTTCCTGCTTGCAAATCAAGGTGTGAGCTCTCAGCTTGCTCTTCAGCCATCACACCTGCCTGCATGGATTGGAAGCTAAACTAAACTTTCTGCTATAGGTTACTTTGGTCATGGTGTTTTGTCACAGCCATCGGAAGGTAACCAACACAGTTGTCCTTTGAACTGGCTGGTACACATTCAGGGCTGTTACCAGGTGGCTACAGATTTGGACCTGTAATATCTTTGCAGTAAATTGGCCTTCCTGTCATAATATATCCATTTTCATCTCTAATAATATTTTGCTTTGAAATCTTCTTTAACATTAACTAGGCTATATTTGCTTTCTTCTGGTTGATTTTCCTATGTTTTTAAAACTTTTTTTATGTTTTGGCAAGGTGTTAGATTTGGAACCCAGGGCCTTGAGCATGCTGATAAAGTTTCTATTTTCAACCCATTTGTATGATAAGGCCATACATTGGAGTTAAATCTCAACAACAGCACATGGTTCAATCTGTCACTTATCTGACCTAAGAACTTAAATGACTAGTTCATTTGATCTATGTATCTTTATTACAGCAGCTGATGTGCTTGGATTTAAAGTTATTATTTTTTACTTTTCCTCTCCTACAATGTTCTATTTTCTATATTCTTTTTCTATCAATTTATTTTTTCTGATTGGTTAAATATGTATACTTATTCGATTCCTATTATCTTTCTATGTGTTCTTTTAATGAAAATGTTTGCATTTTATTTAAGCCTACCTATAAATAAAAATACACATTCATTACTTACACCTCTGTCTAAGTTTAATTCACACTTTCATTTTTCCCAATGATTCAGGGACCTCACAACACTTTAATTCCATCATTTTGTCCAATTGATCTGCCATTGTTATAGTGCATTTGAATTATACATACAGATGCTTCCCAATTTATGATGGGGTTATGCTCTAATAAATTCATTGTAAGTTGAAAATACTGTTAAGTGGAAAATGAACTTAATACAACAAACCTTCAGAACATGATAGCTCAGCCACATGGCTTACTGTGTGGTCATGGGGTTGACTGGCAGCTGCAGCTCCCTGTTACTGCCCAGCATCAGGCAAAGCATCTCACTATAGATCCCTAGTCCTGGAACACTTCAGGTTTTGAGGCACAATTTCTACTGAACATTGGTTTTGTACTTTGTAAAGTTGGAAGCCCTTAAGTGAAGCCATTGTCAGAGACGGCCTGTACGCACTCTTCCCAAATGGCGTTATTGTTTATGTAACTCAGACTCACTTCTATTGATCCACATTTCTACACCTTTTACTTCTCCTACACTCTCAACCTCCAGTCTGAAATAATTACTTCAGATATTTTTCAGAAATATATATCAGAATATTTTTCCTGCTTTTCTCTCCTGTAGATCTATAGTGATACATTCTGTTTGCTTATCTGGAAATATACTCATTATGCCTTCATAGGAGAATTTTAATGGGCACAGAATTCTATATTGCTGTTATTTGGGTTCATGTACTTCTGGCCTTTGCTGCCATTGTTGGAAAGTTGTTGTTTTTGCTTTCACAGAGCAATGCAGCTTACTCTGCTTCATGCTCAGGGTTCACATTGTTTCATATGTGGCTTGCTACAGTTTGAGGAAATGCCAGCCATTGTCTTTTAGAATGCTGCTTTTACCCAGTTTCCCCTCTTCTACCCTGATTTTCTTTGTATTCATGGGTCAGATTTTCTATCCATTCCTTCTACATCATCTTTCATTTATTGCTTTCTATTATACTTAGCTTTGTTTGAATATTTTATTCTAAGCTATACTGAAGTTATTCCTTATCCAGCAGTATCTATTTATTACCTATTTTTGAGCTCTTAATCACTATTATAATTTTCAATCCTAGAAATATTTGCTTATTAAAGTATTTGATGTATCCTCCCAAATTCACAATCATCCCTTTTTTATTTTTGGCAATAAAAACATACATGATCATTTAAAAAGTAATGTCTAATAATTCCATTACACTGATGCCTTCTGGTGTGTTTATAAAATATATTATTATTTCTCTTAATTTGTATCATACTGCTATTTATATGTTATATGTCTGGATATTTTTATTTGCTATATAACATTGTATATAGAAGACATTTCAGCAACTTCAAGACTAGAATGTAAAATTGTCCTCTTGAAAAGATTTACATTTGCCCTTAAGGGATGGATAAGAGCACTAGTGACCCATGTCACCTTATTGCAATAAAACCTTAAGGTGATTTGGAGCTGGGCTTTAGTCCTGCACATTGGTACAAAATTAACTTTATCTTGATCCGACTGCAAACTTGGGGTTCTATTCTTCCTTTCTCTGTGGCAGTCCATGAACTCAGTCTTTCTTCCAGCCCCGTGAGATTGTCATGGCTGCAGCCAGCATTCAGCCTGGCCTCTGAACAGTCTCCTCCAGGGTTCCTGTAGATTCCACCAGGGAAGGGATACCCAACTCTTGGTCCATTGGCTTGCACTGCCCCTTCATCCTCGTTCCAACTTCCGGTACATCCTTGTGATAGTTTTTTTTTTCTACTTGTTCTCAGTATGAAGGTTGCTCAACTTACTCAAATCTTCCTTACAGAAAACAAAACTCTCAAGAAGAAATGTTTTAAATCAATAATATAAAGTAGGCCTTCCTTATCTCACCCAAGCAGTACCATGCATTAAATATTTCTACCCTCGCTGGCACCCATTTTTTTGACTTCAACAAAGTAAGATTCCAAATACAAGAGAAAAGATGGCAAAAGTTGAGAAATATGAGATGACTTTACACCTGTCAGCTTGCTACATATTTGTCTATTATGTGATGTCATAGTTATACGAGGTATCATATTTTAGTCATGAGAATGCTGGGCCTGGCAGGATGGAATCAATTTCCAAGCCTACACAATAGAACTGAAGCTCAGCTTCACAGCCAGGTCTCCCCAGTGTCAGGCTCAAACCCCATTTCACCAGGTGGGAGCTGGAAGTTCCCAAAGGGATAGTGAATGCATGGAGAGAAACAGCAAAGAGAGAAAAGCAAAGAAGCGTCCACCTCCGAGTCAACAAAGTAAACCCCGTGAGAATTCCCGTCGAGTAGAACAGAACAGAACTGGATTTTGTGGTGGTTTGCTTTGTTTCTGAGACAGTGTTGATTATAGTCCTGGTTGCCCTTAAACTTGTCATGTTCCTGCCTCAATCTCCAGCATGAGAAGATTTCAGGCATATACTACCACAGTCAGCTACAGGAGAATGTTTACTAACGTAGATTTTTAGATACTCGGAATGAGGGAGGACTGAGTGCAGATCATGGACATGAGTCATGGATGAGGACATGAAGCTCACTGTTTCTCTCATTCTAATCCTGTCATGGATTTTTCATTTCTGATGGTGGGCAAGTGCATACTAATACATTCAAGAATGACCTCTACAACTTCAGACGGCTATTCTAACTGTATAGACATTATTGAGATGTATAGACTGAGGGTCTGGCTAATTTTGGTGTGATGTTTATTTTATTTGCAATTTGCAATGTTTTTATAATAAATTTTATAAAGTAATTTTTTAAAAAAAATTATCACCCAACCTCTTCTCTTGACTAAACTCAATCTTCTTCTCCATACCTGGTCACACGGTCTCACGGGCTATCTTTGTACCTGGTCACACGGTCTCACGGGCTATCTCTGTACCTGGTCACATAGTCTCACCGGCTATTTGAGGGGTCATTTCACAAGTATAACATAATCAGCTGAACATCTAAGGATTTTCCTTTTCTTAGGAAGCCCAATCTTAGTATGAAATGATTTTAGAGGTGAATCATGGAGAGTCTTCATCTTCTGAGTTAAGATCTTTTGAATGGTCCAGTCACTTTGCTTAAATAAGGCTGCATCTATCCTAAAGTCTCTCTTTCTAAATTCAGCCTTTTGACTACCTACTATATGCCAGACACTGAGACAGAAATATAACATAGACCAAAATAGACAAAGTCCCTATTCTCGTGGAGTAGAAGATTTAAGAGAGGGAACAGGTTTCAGTCTCAAACTATCCCTAGCATCTCTAGGAGGAAGTAGACTTTGAGATGCCCCATTTGCCCATCTTTTTGTGCAATTACTCCACTGCAATCAGCTTCATGCTTGAAGGTGGTAGCACTGGGTATGGAACTGGGAATGATGTGTGCAATGTCTTTCATAAGACAGTATGTACCAGCTGTAGTGGACCACACAATAAACAGAAGTGTAACGTCTGCTCTAAAGCCACATATAAGAGGATCAACTCATTCTACCCAGTTCTAACAGGTATCTTGGAGAAAGTGGTGCTTGATCAGACATCTGAAGAGTTGACAGTAGCCAGACACAGAGTGGGCATGGAGGAACACCCTTTGTACAGATCCTAGGTGATGGAGCTTGGCCCACACTTCCACACAAAATAGACAAAGAGGGGACAAAAATGGGTCACAAGTGGGGATGTCTGTTTTCCCTTCTGGCCTGTTTGCTGTCGGCTGGGTTCCTCAGCTTCCTACCACTGGGAAGAGCTGGCAAAGCTTGAACTGAGAAGGGAAGATGTACTTGAAAATGCTTGGGGCTGTCAGCCTCCCCCATTAGCGTTTGCATCAAGATAACCATGACACCAAACGAGAGTCTGGGTTGTGAGGAGCCTGGCAGCTTTGCTCAGCTATTCTCAGCCACTGACACAGCTTTTTCCTCTAAAATTTGTGAAGTATTTCCATATTAAACTTGTAGAAAAAAAGTGAGGGGGGAGGGAATGGTACAAGTTGAGATGGGGGAGAAGAGAACTGAAAATGATTGCACATTGAAATAAATGTGCTACTTGAGAAAATTATAAGTGCCTAAAAACAGGAGTCTATAATGAAAGTGCCCTCCGAAGCAGAACCAGAATGCCACTGTTCCAGTGCTGAAACACAATAAACCGTCCCACTAAACCTGAGGAGTTAGATTTAATAAGATGGGTGGTGCACTAAATAAATGCCAACTGATTATTAAAGATCTTTTTATTGAGGATTTACAACTATGTCATCAAATAGCTGAACAGTCTTCAGGTGTAATAAGACCCACATGAGAAACTTAATTTAAAGTAGTGCAAAGAACTCAAAACACTATTACAAACAGACCATGAAAACTTGGGGAAGAGACAAGTGAAGAGGCAGAAAACATCCCATCAAATTATTGTCGATAGTGGGGGAAGGCGGTGAGGGAGGGCAAAATATCATTTCCATACGAGTCAACTAAACAGCTATTCAAAGGCGCCATAGCATGACAGAACCGCACACCGCTATGTAGATGTGCCCTCCCCCAGGAGCTGGGTATACCTCCTTTCTTTCCTTTGGAAAGAAAATTAACTTTTTAATGTGAATTCTCTGTGGTAAAGAAACCTTTGAATTTGTTAGAAAATGGCTTTGCAAAATAAAGTGAGCTGAGCCAAGAGTCCCTGTGACTCCCCCTTTGGACCTAGAATGTCACTGAGGGAGTGCTGGGAGGGATGGGGAGAGGTAAGGAGTGGGACATCAGGGTGAGAGACACGAGGGAAAGTGAGGAGCAGGGAAAGTGAGGAGCAGGGGGACGGCCCCCCAGAAGGTGGGGGAAATGAGTTATTTGGTGAGGACGCAGAGGTCGGGGCTTCCCTCCCACGTGCTGGGTGACGTGGAACAATTTACTCCAAATGTTTAAGCTCCCTCATGTGCAGTTAGTAAGCTAAACTACAAGATCTCTAAACTCCCCATGAGTTCTTTAGCTCTCCCCTCTATCCTCAGGTCTGGTCCTAGGGTACAGACAACATGAAAACCCTCCAGAGTAATAAGATGTCCTGGAGTCCAAGAATAAGGGTGGGGAGCGTTGGTCCTGGGTGGCCCTCTGAAGCCATTGACTCTTCCCTCAGCCTTCCTGCTTGGCAGGTGGGAGAGGATTGGCGCTCCACCACACAGATGAGGTGGCTGCACTCATGCCCGGCAAGGTTGCTTTCCCACGTAGGGCTGACTGGAGGTAAGGACCAGATGTGAGCAGCTCAATGTTAGGCTGGCAGGTTAACTGGGAAGACTTGATGCGTGGGCTTGGCGCCTTATGTGCATAATGAGAGTGGGTGGACAGACCAGTGTTCCAAGATAGAGAGACCCAGAAACATGAGTGGGCGAGGCTAAGGGGACAGCTTCACAATCCGCTGCTACAACAGGCGAAGAAGTCATGTCAGAGAGCAAACAAAAAGGGACACAAAATTCCACTACTGACAAATGTCACCATTTAGACTCCAGATTTCAGGTACCTTGTCTTTGGTCACGAATGACATCAAATTTGTCCCCAAAATAACTAGCCTTTACATCCTTGTTACTTGAGGCTGTAGGTTAAGATGTCTGGCTGCCACTCATAAATCTGACCTCCTCTAGGACCTGTTGGCAACCCTCCCCCACCCCCCACCCCCATTGTCACTGAGAAACCCTTTCTTTTCTTCCCAAAAAAGCTACAAGGAAGGTTTTTTTTAAAAAAGTGTTATTAAAATATGCAAAGCAGTTCTTCAATTCCAGGAGAAAAGCACTCATCTCAGCTAGGAAGAAAAGGGGAGCAAAGGAATCTCAGAAGAAAAATGAAGGAGAAAGGGTATGTGTATGTCTCCACCTCTCTCCATCTCTACTGATTTCACTAGCCAAGATCACAGCAGTTCTATACTGTAGAGGGACATCCGTCAACGCTAATCAATATATGTGGTGTTAGTCATGGATGATAAATTTGAAAGGGATTATAATTGTAAACAGTGATCAATAGAGACTTGCTGGAGGAGACAGAGGAAAAAACAACCTTAAAATGTTACACGGTTAATAAAGTAATGGGGAGAGTCAGCCTTAAACAAAACTCCAAGAAAGCCACAGTGCTTCTGGTTCCTTCTCCTAGGTCGGAGGGAGAGTGGGTGAGTGGTCCTCCCCGAGATCAACTCAGAAGGCAATCACTGCTACAAGGGTGCATTATTAATTCACAGTGCATTTGTGATCCTTTTGGTTGGAAGGCACATTCTCCATTATCATTTGGTTGAAGATGTGTCCCTGGATCTGCTCTGGCATCACTCGAAGCCCCCAGAGTATAGCTTGCCCTTTCCCCACCCCACCCCCCTTCCCTCCTGTCTCTTCTCCCCTCCGCAGCTTTCACCACCGCAGGCACATGACTGAGCAGTGCATTCACAGGCGTGACATTCCTCTCTGCAAACAAATATATCCTGAATCCAAGCAAAGGGGAGAAAAAATGCAGGGAGCCTCTGCTGCTCACCCACAGATGAATGGGACTATCCGTCTTGTCACCAGAGGTCAGAGCGAAAGGTTACTTTGAGTCTATACCTTAGCTTCTCTGCTGACGTTAGCAGGCAACTTCCTTAAAAATAAAGCAAAATAAAAAGTAAAAAAGAATCCTACCCTAGCAAGCACTTAGCAGGTCCCTCTAGAACCCTTCTGAGATTGTGTCTTCTTACCATCTTTGAAGCCACAGCTCCAGGCCTGACACAGACATTTTTTTTTTTCTGCTGACCTTTTAGTGTCCTTTCTGCCAGAGTGTGTAAACCATAAGCTGATATATGAAGGCAATTTTTAGTGGTGCCACTTGTATCTGAGTGATTGCACACACTTTACGTTTCTGGTCTGCCACCCCTTCCACCTTTCCAAGATCTCTCTATTTTCTTTTAAGGGAACTGCAACAAAGGTGAAAGCTAGTTTAACTGCTTCCGGACTTTGATGGCCGGAGCACCTGCACGGGGACTCATGGCTGGCCAGTGCGCAGCTGCAGAGCTGAGCTTCCTTTGCTGCTCTAGGGGTCATCACGGCAAGAGGGATGTGGACAGGGATCATACTGACATTCCTACCGATCCCCATATCACTCCCTGCCCTAAGCTACAGCCAGAATTGATAGGTATCAAAGCCGCAGCCTCATTCAAGACTCAAAGAACACAGAACCATTTTCTCCATAAATTCTTAGAGCTGGGGCACTGGGGACTTCTTCAGACAGTTCAGAGAGGATCGGAGAAGACTAGACAACTGAGGGGAGACACCAGCTGGCAGGGCCATGCAGAGCATCCATGCTCAGCCCTTCTGCCGTTGTCCCATCTCTCTAGGAAGCCAAGGCTGTCTTTCTGTGTAGTGTTGCAGCTGCAGTCTTTCTAGGCTCCAGGATATGCTTGGACTCTGCAGGAACACTCTAAGGGTAGCAAGAGACAGCACCCACTCTCACTCCAAGTTCAGAGGAAAAGCCCCTGAAGCATTCTCACACAGTGTGCCATAAAGCCATCCCTTCAGTTGTCATTGTCAAACAAAGAAGCATTAAATGGTTCAAAGCTCAAGGAGACCCATCAAGAGTATCCTGGCTATCTCAAGCAAGACTTAAGGTCATCCCCAACTACCTGGTCCCAATGTTCCAAGAGACTATGCACCCCAGCAGCCAATGAAGATGACTCTTGAGAGATTTTCACTAGACTCCTCATCAGATGTACTCTAGCCAGTGTATCTTAACCATATATGGGCAAACAAAAGAATTTACTAATATTTTAAGATGGGAAATATGATTTTGACACATTTGTTCAACTCATTCCCTTTCTCCATCCTGGCTTGAGTGATAAGGAAATACAGTGAACCTCTAGAAATCGTCCAGTCTGAAAACTTGCCTATGTCCCAGAATGCCAGATCACGAAGGTTATTAGCCAGCTGGACCCCACCTTGCTGCAAGATTCTTGGGGAGTGGTTCTCAACTGTGGATAGATATTTGGAAGGCGCTTTGTGCATGGAGAAGTCATTAATAATAGGTGTGACAAATAAAAAAAGAGTGAGAAAGCAGGAGTCAGCAACTGGCCAGAGTAGCACAAGCTAAAACCAGTTCAGAAAAATGGGCAGCAAACAACTGTCACGTCCCAGACCGTGTGAGAAAGTAGAGCAAAGCTACAGAGTCTAGAGACAGCCCCTTCCCATCTTTTCTTTCAGGATCCTCATCTGAATTCCCAGTGCAGACAAAGTGACCAAATTCTATTTGCCATCTGGAAGACAGTACAGAGCTAGGTGGGCCAGGGCAGTCCCCAGAGAGGGAGTTCTGGGAGCTGTGGCTTCCCTTGGCTGCCATTCATAACTAACATCTTGACTGACCGAGGAGTCTGGGTCCAAGGGTTAATAAGGACATGGCCATACCATTTTAATCTGCCAGTTCCTAAGCACTCCTGGCCAATGGAGGTAAGCACTCCATCCTAGACTCTCCCTCATCCAAAAGAGACAAAGTTTGAGAGGCACTCTAGTGAGGAGCCTGGAGCATAGCAGCAGTGACAGCCCTCAGGCATGGACTTTGGGCATACAGTGTGATTAATACTAAGATTACAGTGTGAGTAATCTTAGTATTCTGGAGGCTGAGGCAGGAGGATGACAAGTTCAAGGACAGTCTAATTCTGTCTCAAAAGAAAAGAAATGAATGAAATCAAAGAAAGCAGAACAGAGGAAGAAAGTCAGTGAGATGCTGTTGCCAACTCCACTGAACGCTGTTCTGGATCGGTGTTCTGTGCAGAGTACAGTAGACTGCCTTGACTTGTGTCGAGATGGCAACAACAAGGGCTATTTGCAGTTTTCTGGCCAATGTGAGCAGATCATTGCTCTTGCTAGGGGAAGTTGCAGAAACGGGAATCTGGCCGAGTTAGAGTAACATCATGGCCAGAGAAGCAGATAAAGGGGTGGAAGGAGAGCTTGAGACCTATCGGGCCGCCACATGTTCCCAGTAACAACAAACAAAAAACTCACGTGTCACCTCTTCTTCCCAGGGTCGGCAGGACACCTAGCAAAGAGTGGATGCCCATCTTCAGGAGAAAGAGGGACCAGAAACTAGCCCTGCAGGAAAGCTGGCACTTTGGTAGGTGGGGCACCTCTCTGATGCTGGGCTGGAGAGCCCTGAACTAGACCCGTGGTTTGCAGGGCTTCGCAGGGCCCGCTCCTTTTAGGATCCCCTCCACGGTCATGTGGGCTTCTCTTCCCATGTCTTCCTGTCCTCAGACCACCAAGTCTCATTTCTCCTTGTTCGCTTGTCAGTTCTTATGCTCTTATAAAAGCAGCAGCTTTCCGTTTAAGGAAAAAAGAAGTTTCTCCTGGAAGAAGACACACTTGAAAATCATTAAAAGGAGTAATCTCCAAGACAAGCTTCAGATCACCATTCCCGTTTTTTTCCTCATTGATTGGTTGGTTGGTGTTCTAAACAGAAAGGAGAGTGAGCTTCATTTTGTTGTTGTTGTTGTGTTTTGTTTGTTTTTTGTTTGTTTGTTTTTTTGAGATGGCTTTCTCTGGGTAATTTTGTTGCCTGTCCTGGATCTCACTCTGTAGACCAGGCTGGCCTGGAACTCACGGAGATCCGCCTGGTTCTGCCTCCTGAGTGCTGGGATTAAAGGCGTGTGCCACCGACGCCACCCAGCAAGAGTGAGCTTCTTGAAGGAGAATCCCCCACCACTGCTCCTTCACCTCTAGGGATGATAAACCCTTCATTTCACCAAGGGCAAAGCCAGGGCTACATGTCATCCCCCTTGTTTCTATGATCTCCCAGCTACCACCAATTCCAACCCCTGGTTTTACTCTGCCTTCAGCAGAGCCCAGAGTGAGGCAGAGGACACTGAGGTGAACTAGAAACTTCTATCCCCACACCGTTCCCGCCCACGGCCCCAGCCTTTGCTGTGTTTAAGGTTTCACTCCTGGAGCAGCCAGAAGCTCTGAGGACCTCTTGATTGATGCTGTCAGTGAGAGGAAGCGCTCTAGTGTCAGGAACTGTCTTTTCTTCATTAGGTTTGAAAACATGCCCAGGGGCTACTCTGTGATCTGCTCATCAATAAGTAGAAATCTACTGATAGACTCAAATCCACGCCAAGTGTTAGCAGAGAAAGGACAGGTACCTTGTCAGTTTCCTTTCCCAAATAAGAATCCCCAAACATTGCTGCTGTCATTCACTGTAGCCTGAGATCTGTGGGGTGAGGGGAAGGCAAGGACATAGGAGCATTGGGATAAGGCTCTTCTGGGTGGGCTAATACCAGGAGCACAGGGTTCAGTGTGGAACCAAGAACCCTGTCAATGAGACACTGAGCTTCTGTCAACATTCACTCTCTCAAGGACCATCAGGGAGCTGCTTGGAAAGGGCTGTGCTAGCAGAACCCCAAGTACATCACCAATGACTCCTTCGTGAAGGATCTCCTCACGGAGTGTCCAGGAACTGTAGAGGACAAAGGAAGATGGGATTGGATTTATCAGGATTTCTAAATGTCCTTGCAGAGGAGCTAGTGACCAAGACCGACATTACTGCTAACTTAATGCCCAATAGAAGGAAAGAAAGAAGTACCAGAGAGCAGAGGGCTGGAAAGAAAACAACTACTCAGAAAACTTGAGCCCCTTAACCCACCTTAGAAAAATAAAATTTAAGAATTCTACCTTGTGCCATAGGAAAAAGAAATCAAAAATATGATTTTTTTTAAAGAGCAAACACCAAAATTGCTATTAAGTGAACAGGCGTTAGCTTAAGAGCTCTGACCTGCAGGTTTCAACAATTAGCATTGAAAGTGATTGTTCACCAATCCACCTCGATTTCCTTAACATAGGATGGGATAATGTCAATATTGGCAGACAGTTCTTGAAAGCCCAGCTGTGTAGCAATAACGTTGCCTTTGCTGGGCACTTGTGCCACAGAGCAAGGACAGGGGTTAGGAGGCCTTGTTAATGTTGGCTCTTGGTGGCCTTTTCTTTTTCTTTTCTTGTCTTTTTCCCTTCTCATCTCCAGGCTGTGCTCTTTGCCAAGTAGCATTTCTTACCAGTGAACTAGACAAGTGACCTGTACAGCCTTGCCTGGAGCTCACAGAGAGGCTCCAAAGGCCATGTTGAGCGTGCTTCTCCTGCACATCTACTGTGCTTTTGCACGAGCACCTTGGACTCCTACTGGTACCTATCCAAGCAGCTCTGTTTTGCTTGCAGAGCATCCTTTTGTCTCTTTGCTTGTGATGCTCTGAAGCGATTAAGAGTGCATCTTCATTCATTTCTCAGCTGAGACTCACTGATGACCTGTGGTGACCCATGGTCTCTGCACCTGCTCTAGGGACAGAACCAGGAGAGAACAACAGCAAAACAACATTGCCCTGTGCCACAGAGATTCCACCACGACCAGAGGCAGAAATAACCTCCTTGCCGGGAAAATTTGAGATGAATCTGAAGAGAGAATTCCTCAGGTGAAAATTCATGAGGCTAGAGAGAGGTTCCAGAAGGAAGAACCGTGTGAAAAGATGCCTAGAGAACAAAGAATACTGTGCGCCGGAGGAATAACTGTCAGAATAGACCGTGTCGCTGTGGAACTTACCACCAGCCATGGTCGTAAAGATTCTCACAGTTCACGCAGGGTCCCAACAGCTCTAGAAGATACGTAATATGGTTGTTCCTCCTGTCGGATAAAAGAAGGCAATTTTTGAAGGTCAAGCTGCCAGGGAGTCGGGTCGAGTAGCTGCTTGTAACAGGCTTTCTTTTGGGCAGCCGACCAGCTCCCAAATCATGACACAGAGACTTATTAATAATGAATGCTCAGCCTTATCTTATGCTTATCCCACTAACTCTTACGAAGTATTTTAACCTGTTTCTCTTCGTCTATGTTTTGCATCAGGACTTTTTACCTTTCTTTCATTCTGTATGTCCTACTTCCTGATTCCTCTGTGGCTGGCTGGCTGGCAGCTGCCTGCCTGGCTGGTCCCGGGCATCTCCCTCTTTTTTTCCCTCATTCTCTCTCTTTCCTCTTGAGCCTAGATTCTTCCTCCTACTTATTCTCTCTGTCTGCCAGGCCCGCCTATCCCTCTAGTGCCTAGCTATTGGCTGTTCAGCTTTTTGTTAGACCAACCAGGTGCCTTAGTCAGGCAAAGCAACACATCCTTGAACAAGTTCAACATAAACGAATGTAACACATCTTTACATACTTGAACAAATGCAACATAAACAAATGTAACACATCTTTACATCCTTGAACAAATGCAACATAAACAAATGTAACACATATTTGCATCCTTGAACAAATGCAACATAAACAAATGTAACACATCTTTACATCCTTGAACAAATGCAACATAAACAAATGTAACACATCTTTGCCTAGTTAAAGCAATATGCCACAAGAGCAGCTCTGACTCCAGAGACCATACTCGAGCACCGTGGCAAACAGCAGAAGCTTGGCTGAGGAGGAGATGGCAAATAGGAACAATGGTGACTATTGGGCAGGGACACCGGCATGCAGACTAAGCATTATTCAAAAACTGTGGTGGACTTAGGCAGGGGTGACAGATAATTAGATTAGTAAAGTGACTATGTAGTCATGGCACAGAATTATGACAGGAAAAACAGTAAGAAAAAAGGAAGAGTATCTTTTAGCATTAAATCCAAAGGAAGCATTCCTAGTTTCTTTTTATAAACTCTGGCACACACACACACACACACACACACACACACACAAATAAATAAATAAATAAATGTAAAAAAAGGTCAACACTTTTTAAATTGTAAAGAATACTGCAAAACTTGCTTCTAGACAAGATGGAGTGAGAGGAATTGGATTCACCCTTCTGCCTAAAACAAAACCAAACAACATATATAACACTGAAAATGTATTTTGACCAGTGACTATTTGGCAGCAGAGGCCAGAGTTCCCTGGGAAACACCTGATCCTTATGGCAGCTCCTGTTGACTTTCAATGGTGTGACAAAGTATCTGAAAATACAAGGAGCAGGGTTGTAAAGGTCTGCTTGTGATTTCAGGTTCCCGGCCCAGTGGATTTGGACCCATCGTGCTTGGGGGGAGTATGGCGATCATATCATAGTACCAATGTCACCACAGAGGAACAACCAAGCATGTGGGGCTGTGGGCATGATTCAGATCCAAACTCACAGTATTTCCCCAACTTACCGCTGTAGTTTTAAACTGCTCTGAGCTGGCCTGAAAAAGTAGAGCCTTGATCTTCCAAATAATTTTACAGTGTCTCAGAATAAAGCTCAAAATGTTTATAAGAACACTTAAAAATATATGACACCTAACAAGAACAAATTCATAATCTCTGTGATCCAATAAAAATAGTCCTACAAAGATGTAGAAAAAAATGTCAGCATAATTAAAAGAAAAATCAAGGAATTCAGACTTGTCCATGGTAGAATTAGTAGACTAGAACATTGAAGGTGATTAGAATAATGTTGTTACATTAGAGAAGACAGAAGATTGCTCACTCACTTCAGCAGCACATACACTAAAATTGGAACAATACAGAAGATGTGCATGACTCCCACTGAAGGGAGACACAAAACCTCGTTAAGCATTCTGTATTTTCAGAGAGGTGTGGAAATCTGTGTTGCAACACCTGAAGGACTGATTGACGTTTTAGAGTACGGGGAAACCGATTTGAGAAGAACAACCTACCTTGACCTCGGTAAAGCTGATAGAATGCTTGACATGAGCTTTGAACCCCAAATAAGGACAACTGTGGATCAATAAGACCTTATAGGCAAATTCTAATGTGGAGCTTGGCCAAGAGACGTAAGACAGCTTGCTGAAGATTTCCTGACAGACTATATTCATATCAATATTGGTGCACTAGAACCGAGTGCAAACCATAACAAAGATGGTGGATGTGTGTCATGATGTAGAAAAGGATGAACTTATTCATCTAATGAAAGAAATCACGCATGAGGAGAATAAACCATTGTTTTTGTTGAAACCAGAAGAAAACATGATGAACTTGCCAGAAAAAATGAGAAGAGATGGGTGGCCTGCCATGGGTATCCATGGCGACAAGAGTCAATAGGAGCAAGACTGGGTTCTAAAGGAATTCAAACACGGAAAAGCTACTCTGATCACTATCGATATGGTTTCCAGAGAGATAGATGTGGGAGATGTGACTACCCTACCTCCTCAGAGGATTATACTCATCCAATTGGAAGAACTTCTCACAGCATCCAAACAGGCGCAGAATACACTTTCCTTACACCGAATAACGTAAAGCAAGGGAGCCACCTTATCTCTGAGCTTTGGGAAGCTAATCAAGCAATTAATCCCAAGCTGCTTCAGTGGATGAAGACAGAGGCTCTGGTCGTTCCAGGGATAGAGGAGGCATGAAGGATGATCATCGTGACAGGTACTCTGAGGGCAAAAGGGTAGATTTAATACCTTAGAGGCAGGGAATATTATGACAGAGGCTACCCTAGTCTGCTTAAGAGAGATTTGGGGGCTAATACTCAATGGTGTTTACAGTGCTGCAAATTATACCAATGGGAGCTTTGGGAGTGATTTTGTGTGTGCTGGTATACAGACCAGTTTTAGGACAGATAATCCAACAGGGATTTACCAGAACATTTACAATAGCACTCAGCAATCTGGAAGTAATGTTGCAAATATTCACAATGGTGTGCACCAACAGGCATATGCAGATCCTGCTACCGCAGCTGCTACACCTATGACCTGCTATCCAAGGCCAACAAGATATTCTCAATAAGACTTTAAAAGTGAGTCTATGCAAATGTCTGTTTTCATAACTGTTCTCTATATTATGTCATCAGACAAGATTTAAGAAAGACAGGACACAGAAATGACCGCAGTGCAGCAGTAATTATGTGCACTTCTTTCCCCATTTAAACTGGACATTTCCCTCCATTCCTGAAACAAGTTTTAGGGTTTTCTTTTTTGTCCTAGAAAACTCAGTGAGTGTTTTCACAAAAGTAATTATACAGTAATTTCAAATACAATAAACGAAAGCTGTGCATGGCCTTCCGGTAAGAGATTTGAAGACTGGAAGAAAAAAAGAAGATAAAAGAATATTTGATCATGCCAATTAAAAACTGAAAGATAATTTATGAAAAATGACCCAAGTCAAACTTCTAAAGGAAAAACTACAAGGTCTGAATGAAACATATTCGAGATCAGATGAAGAGTGGGTTGGACAGTGCTGAAGAAAAAATTAGCAAATTGAAAACACAACAGAAATTTTCCAGGTTGACAGAAAATCAGGAACCTGCAAGCTGTGGGCCAATGTCAAGAGGCCAACTACTCATGTGTCTGAGCCTCTGAAAGAGGTAGACAAACGGCATTAAAGAATGTTCACCAAAATTTTGAAATATTTTTTAAAATGATAAAATTCACCACACACACACACACACACACACACACACACACACACACACACACACACACACCAGCAGTAAACTATGCTAAGGCACATCATTATCAAGTTTCTTAAAAATTAATGATAAAGAAAAATATATTCACACAGAGAAACAAAGATCTGAATGGAGCTCATTTTTACTTGGAAATAACATGAGCCAGAACACATTGGAGTAGTGTATCTATTGTTATTGAATACACAGGTAAGCTGTCAATATGAAAATAGTCATTTAAAAAGGGGCAGAATGAGGATATCTTTAAATGTATGAAAGCTAAAATAATTCACAATGAAAAGACATCCATTACATGAAGTGCCAAGTATTTCCAGCAGAAGAAAGCGTAGAAGATGCATATCTGAAGTACACAGAAATATGAAGAGTACTAGAAAAGAAAACTAGATGGGCAGGTACGTGTTTTATGTTGTTTAAATTACTTAAAAGGTAATTGGTTATTTAATGCAAAATCAAGTTTAAATCTATTGTGAGTTTTATAATATACATGAACGGATAATAGCACAAAGGTCAGGAGAGGAGAAATGTCAGTCTACTCTTACAGGGAACATAAACTACAGGCATAAAGCAGTGTAACTCCACTTCACAGGAGATTTGATGAGGCACTACACTATGAAGTGGGCATGGCTTCATATTAGCAAGAGGGACAGCTACAGAGAGAAAGCCCATTTAGCTTACAGAAACACAGGACTCATCATGTACTATGGTAAGGTATGTGTAATGGTCAAGATGGTCATATGGAAAGCAGATACGTAAGTGAATGTGTATAGTTGACATGAGCATGGCCATGTCAAGGACCCTAATGCCCCAGACCCCTGGGAAAGGCATGGTCTTTCTTGCCCGGGTCAGGCTCTGGGGAAGAACAAGGCCTTCTGGTCCAAGCGTAGATATTGACAGCACAGGAAGGGTCAACCGCAACTTCCTCTTCCCAAATGACAGCAGCCTGAGACTACTTCCCTAGACAGACCCCCTACCAAAATTTCCTAGCCTGCCTCCTCATTCATCCAGCTGTATATAATAAACACACTGAGTTTCTGGATTGCTGGTACATCTCCATGTGAGTGCACAGCCCACCCAAGCCCAGCCTTCCTGTGTGTGTCTGTCAATTTCCTGTCGCTCCAGTCAAACCAATCGCAAGCCATGCAGGCTGCAGCACAGCTGCAGCTATTTAAATGCTGCATTCTTCTCTTGCCCATTAGAATCCCAGGAAAGACAACTCACAAAAATGACATCATGAAATGTCATCATCATGCTAAGTATTGTTCTAGCTTGTATTTTCCTCTTTACCCAGACTGTTACAATCTGTTAGTACATAAATTACATCTTATAACTTGAAGTCAATTGTATGTAGACTTCAGTTTTATCATATTTCTAATTACTCATAAATTTTCTGCATTTAGAAAGGTAAAGGTGAAAAAGACCGATCATACATTATCCAACAAAATAAAATCTCCTAAGAAGGTTGTGGGTGGGATCTTTCCTGCTTACCTTCAGCAGTCCAAGAATTCTAGTGTTGCTGTTTTTTCGATGCCAAGTCTCTGAGGGCAATGCTGGTATGTTGATAGTAATAGGTTTAGACACAGCCAGAGGCTGCCACGCTCCCCACCAGGTAACAGTGTGTGGGTTAGAGCTTTGACTGAGACTCAATCTCTGACTTCACCCTAAGCCAGGTGAGCTATTCTTCTGAAACAATGACCTTCTCTTAGAGCTACTACTAGGTTCTCCAGCAGCAATGAGTGAGGGTGGGGCCTCCAAGACAGGAATTCCATGCAGTCTCCCATGGTCTGCAAAGGCCCAGAACAATGGCACTCTCTGTAGGAAGAAGCATTTTCTTCTGCACAGACAGAAGTAGCTAGAGTGCTGACTCAGGTGGTACATTGTCACAGGGGGAGTACCAGGTGTTCCTCTGCTGCTGCTGCTGGATGAAATCGTCTATAAAGACCAATTATATCAAGTTAGTTTATAATGTTTAGATCCTACACATCTGCATTGATTTCTAACTGATCTGTTATTGAGAGAAGATGTTGAGTTTCTCATTATAATTGTATATTTTTATAACTCCTTATAGTTCTACTAGTTTTTTTGTTTTGTGTATTTGGAAGTTCTGTTTGTTATTTTCTCATAAATTTAAGTCTGTTATATCCTACTGGTGTATAGACTATTATTATAAAATTATACTCTTTTTAAGGATTTATTTATCTTTATTGTATATGTATGTGCGTATGCATGCCTGTCTGTCTGTATGTGTACCAGAGTCATGCAGGTACCCACAGAGGCCAGAAGAGGGGGTTAGGCAGCTGTAAGGCACCCAGTGTCAGTGCTTGGAGCTGAACCCCTGTCCTCTGAAAGATCAGCAAATACTCTCCATGGCCTTACCATCTCTGCAGCCCCAAATGGTACCCTTTATCCCCAGTAACACCATTCACTGCTTAAGTTATCTAGTCTGATATTAACATAGACATTCTAGTTCTTCAGTGTTAGCATCTCTTTCTTTCAATCTACTTCACTATAGTATAACTTATTTGTATATTGATCCTTATGATGACTAATTGCTGTGGTCATTTTTATGGCTTAGCTGAAATTCAAAATCTTTCTATTTTTTCCTAGTAGAGACATGTCTGTTTTGTTCCTTTTCCTCTTTTCCTATTTTCTTTGCACCAATAAAATACTGTTTGTGATTCCATCCTATGTCTAATGTTGTTCTCATTTCTTTCTGTTCTTATTTTAACAGTTGTTCACTTAGCTAGTATTGCTGTTTTAACTTTTCAGCTGGTTAAATTAAAAAACTGTTTGTGCACTGTAAATACATAAAGGTTTTGTTAGTTAGCTACACCTGAAGTGAACTGTGAACTAGATTAAATAGCTCGGCGTGTTGACACACGCACTTGGTAGGATAAGGCAGAAGATCCACAAGCTCCAGGGTGGCCTCTGCCACACAGCAAGACAACAGGATGGCAGAAAACCTTACTTTCAAATGAGAGAAAATGTTGGGGTGGCAGCACTTTCTATTCGAGCTCTGAGATCCAGACCTGGATTCTACACTTTGCTCATAATATCATCTTGTGTTGCCCACTCAAAGACTTAAAACACTACTAACTCCTCTTGGAAGATGAATTGTCCTGTGGAAAACAGAACAATCAGTGAGATTGAGGTGCTGAGTGAGAAATGAATGTGGAAGATGCCTCTCAGAATGTCATTTATGGAATCCCCACACAGCCCCGAGTGATTACTGTTATCCAGATTTACAGGTGCATAAAAGCAGTTGAGAACACCATGGAGCTATGGAGCACATCTTGTCAAGTAACACTAAAACAGAAGAATAGATACTAGAAGCCAAGTTTGCATGCCCCAGATGCTGGGACTGTGATCTCTGTGATCTCTGCTGCCAGCCCAGAGCCTGCCTGATGCTAAGTTAGTGCTCGGTTCCTTTTTGTTGGATTAAGAGTGCAGGATGAAGTAGAGATGTGAAGACACAGTTAGACTCAAATGTCACCTGTGCACTGATCCTGAGGGTGCTTGGTCGTAGAGGTGTGTGTCACCTCTAAGAAGAGCTCCCCCACCTCCTGAAACCCAACTCTGGCTCTTCACACACTCTTTTAAGGAGACTCAAAGACTCCTCCCCTTCCCTTCAAAAGGAAATTTTAACATTTTTAAACTATTAGGGAGCCAATAGAGATGATGATGATGATGATGATGATGATGATGATGATAACAATGATGATGAACAGTTAATTAGTTAATTCAAGATTGGGATGGATTCCAGTAATGACAGTTTAAGTAAAATAAAGATCAACTTTCAAGTTAGAAAGTTGCTTAAGATAAAAACAAGTTAAGGGTATTTGTAGCCATCTCCCGGGCCTTGTTTACACCAGTTGAAAAGGAGTTAGTCATTATACATGGAGCTAAGATCTGATTCAAGCCTAAATTCAGCAGGCCTTCTTTTATGGGGAGGCAGACCTACGTAGGCGATGGAAGCCCTGTCCTAAAACCACTGTTAAGATGAATTTTGAAAGGTAATGTGAATTTGCCTATGAAGCAAGAAAGTCCACAAAGGTATTGCCCCTTGCTACCCACCCTCTATAACAGGATGTCCAGTCCAGTCACGACTCCTTTCCCTCTTCAACCAAAAGACAACGAAATCCAGTCTTGGGCTGGCACAATATTTCAGGCCTCCAAAATCAGGGTGTGGTTATAGCCATAAAAAGATGCCAGGGCTGGAGAGGCAGTCCAGTGAAAGAGTGTTTACCTAGCATGCCTAATACTGAAAAAAATACCAAAAACTAGGAGTATTTGTCAAGGGGGGGGGGGCTATCCTCTGTGAGCCCTCTGATGCCATCTTTGGCCCTCTGTGACCTTCTGTCCCCCATGTAGGCTTGGGTCTCCATGCTCAAGAAGCAGGAGATGCAGGCTATAGCACATGTTCACAGAGAACTGAAGAGGACACAGGCTACTGAACTGCTACAGTAGACTCTCGGTGCATAAGGCTGGCCCCCCTGTCCAATCAGGGTGTCTCTACCCTGATTAGAGCTTGAAGATTCAGAGTTACAGAAAGGTTATTACTCTTAGTGAAATAGTAATCTCTCACACATTTGAACAGTGCTCTGCGGCTTCTAAGTACTTCCATGTTCATCTTCTCATATTCAAGGCCAAAGAGGCCTGACAGCAGAGCAAGGAAGCCAAACAAGAAGGCACCACTAAAGGGAGAAGCCACCTTCTGCTCAAATATTGAAGGAAAAGAAAACAGAAAACTAGAAACATAAACCCACAGCTAAAGATGAGAGAAACAGGTGGATTGAGGACCCCCAGAGCAAAGCAGCACACTAACTAGAGAAATCAATAGGAATCACAAGAAAACCGAAGGTGCAGATCTAAGTCTAAACCACACCAGCTAGCTCTAAAACAGCCTCTTAGTGTCCATGAGCGCAGCAACTACGAGACTTCTCTGAGAAGTGTTGGTGACACTAGTTACCTACAAAGATCTGGTGAGCACAGACAATTTCTTGTATTTAAGTAGCAAGACATCGCAAAAAGAAACTGTAAGCGGAGTGTTCATTCCTGCCACTGTTTTTCTAATTCTAAAAAGAAGGGTCTCCAGCTCAGGTGACACCACCAGTCCATCTCACTTATCAGCAAGCTTACTGAGGGGGTGGGTTCCCGCCTGCAGTGCGCAAGGCAGGTCCCATGGATCTCTGAGCTTCGTCCCAGGAAGACCAGGTGTAATTACACAGGGTGATTGCCATTGTACTAAGTATAAATCCCTACTTGTAGATCCAAGCTTCCTTGCTGGGATCAAGGGAGGAGAAGAGGTCCTGGTTGAAGAAATGGGTCATCTTTATTGACGGGCAAGCCCCATCCTGGGCTCAGAAAGCCATAAACTCACCAACATGTCCATGCTAGCATGCTTCTGCTCAAAAGTCAAACTTAATTCATTTATCCTGAGATGAAAGGACAAAGTAGCTTGGAAAGGAAGCAAAAGTCAAGTTATTTGACTATCAGGTAGAAACTACTTTTATTATTCAAAATGCATTCGTGACTATCAGGTAGAAACTACTTTTATTATTCAAAATGCATTCGCTAAACTTAAACAGATTGTGAACACAGAACTGCCGGCTTCCTTCAGCACTGTCTCTAACAGAGAGATAAAGATGACCCGCAGTGGGTACTTTCCGATTCGCTCATGTAATCTAGTATTCCCAAGCACAACCTCTGAAGTTGATTCAGTGGTTCTTGAACGTCTATTTGAGTGATGCGAAGCTTTGGACTGTGGACGGTAGTGTTTGGATCCATGTTTATTGGCTCTAATGCTTATCTCTTGGGACTGGAGCATTGGCAGGGCAGGTGAGAGCACTCACTCCTTCAGAAAGTCCTAGCTCAGTTCCAAGCACCCACACTGGACAGCTCACAACTGCCCGCAATTCCACCGTCACGGAATTTGACACCCCTTCTGGCCTCCAAGGAGACCCACATACACATGGTACACATACAGACAACAAGAACATATACAAAAATAAAAATGAATGTTATTTTAAAGAAAGACTTGGTCCCTTCATTTGTAAAAATCTCAGCTCATCAAACTATTTAAAAACCAATAATACAATTAAAGTATGTGTCTTTGCATCTGGCACATGTTTGATATCCAGGAAATATTTCTTTTTCTTTCTTTCTTTCTTTTCTTTTCTTTTCTTTTTTTTCAAACTCTGCTCTGGGCGAAAAAGGAAAGCATCAGTTGCTAGCCCAGAGGACAGATGGTTATAAATTAGGAACAAGTAGGAAGACAAAAGGTGAAGTGTAAAGTGTGCACATTATCTATGTCCTGATGCATTCCCATCCCCAGTACTTATGGGAACATACCTAGCTCTCTCTTGCATTCCTTATAAGACTTTAGACTTCAAGTCATCAAGTATTTTACTCCTCTTGGAATATCGTGGACACTTTACTTTTGGCAAGTACACAGCTATTGAATGAGATTCATTTGCAGATTTGTATCTATTTCATGTGTTTTGCATTAGGAAATAATCTATCCACACTAATAATTGTTTTTGATATCAGAAACTCACAATATCATAAATATTCTTCAAGATATTATAACAATTTTAGATGAATACAACATGACCATTTTACACATTCCCTTACATTGATATGAGTACAGGTATGCCCTTCATATATACATTTACCTATGGCATACATCTTAATCTGGTTGCTCAGAATAAGGATTCACTGTTACTGGATTAACCTATAGTAGAGCTACACCATATCAGTGCTGAAATTGGAAGGTTTCTACACCATTGCCCAGTCTCCCAAGCAACAGTTGTAAGCTCATGGATTTGGGAACGTCTATTTAAACAGTTCTTTTCGTATATTTAGCTCATACTGTTATAACAGTTAATTTAATATGTCAGCTCTATTTTGTCAAGTATTTTGGATATATCTGCGATGGTATAGCTGACTGAAATTGACAGTTGAGTCCATAGATTAAGCTATACTCTATAAATGGACCCCATCCAATCAGTTAAAGACCTAAACAGAATAAAGGGGCTGGAAAATGTGAATTCTTCCTGCCTAAGTTGGACATGGGTTTTTTTCTTGCCTTTAGATTCAAACTGAAAAATTCACTCTTCTTAGGTCTTGAGCCTACTGCATGTCAGAATGCAACTTATGCCATCCACCCCCAGGGTCTCTAGCTTGCCACTGTTATGACTAAAGGATGTGAAGTCCGTATTATATATATATATATATATAGAGAGAGAGAGAGAGAGAGAGAGCTAAGTTGAATTACACTTCTGATGAGCTTTATTAGGAGAGTTACCTCATCATATCCTGAAGCGGAAAAATAAGCCTTCATGTCTGAGAAAGCTTCATTAGGAGAGACAGCCATCATGGATAGCATGATGGGACCCCTAAGGAAGGCACCCTTTAGTTATCAGAATATTAAGAAAGCATAGTGTCTTAATCAATGTTCTACTCTTGTGAAGAGACACCATGACTATAGCAACTCTTATAAAGGAAGGTGTTTAATCAGAACTCATTTACCATTCAAAGGTTTAGTCCATCATCATCATGGCAGGAAGTGTGGCAGCACACAGGCAGTGTTGTTCATGTTGCTGGAGAGGTAGCTGAGAGTTCTACATCTGGTTCGGGAGACAGGAAGAAGAAAGAGACACATTGAGCCTGGCTTGAGCATTTGCAACCCCAAAGCCCATCCCCAGTGACACATTTCCTTTAACAAGGCCACGATTACTCCAATAAGCCACCCCTCCAAATCCCTGTCAAGCAGTGCCACTTCCTAATAACCAATCATTCAAATATATAAGTGTATGGGAGCCATTGCTATTCAAACTACCACACATGCTGAATATAGGAAGCATGATGTGGTCTTGGAGGGACAGATGGGAAAGTCAGACTGATTACACAAGACCAAAGCAGTTTGTGAAGAGATAACCCACAAATGTCTGGTCAATCATTTATTAAGGGGTGCAGTGAGAATAGCACTCTCAGGAATACAGAACAAAGTAGATAGGCTGCTGATCAGCTGCCTCTGTCCTCCATTCTGCCCAAGGGCGATGAAGACCAACCACAAACCTCACTTCTCTGCTACTTGCTCCTGCTCCAACCACCAGAGAGAGAGAGAGAGAGAGAGAGAGAGAGAGAGAGAGAGAGAGAGAGAGAGAGCCCTCTCCTCAGTTTTTATCTCATATATCCAGAGAAAACCATGCCCATAGGGCTAGTCACCCCAAATGTCATTGGCTAAATGGATTGAACTCCCACAACAAGTTTTTGTGCCCATTCCTTTTCTTGGGAGTGGTAGGGTGAGCGTCTACATCTGTGGCCTAGCCTCTGGGCCAGGATCCAGGGAGAAAGGCACTAGATGAGAGTAGAACTATAGTTCAGGTTGTCGAGACTACATCAGGGAGCAGGGCTTGCTCAAAGCTGCAGGCGGGGAGGATGGAGCATTTTGTTTGTAAGACCTGCAAGGTCACAGAATTGGTTGCTTATTGGGCCCTGAAGAGAGCCTCATAATGGCCTAGCCTGACTTCTGATAGAGCAGCCAGAATATCTGTATCTAATAGCTTCTAGTACATCTTAGTACCTTTCAGTTTCCACAACCACATGCCCTACTTGGATGAATAAATAGATGATGGATGAACAGAAGAATAAACAGTGACTTAGATGCTTTTCTACCACTGTGTTAATATACCGTGACCAAGGTAACTTATTGAAGTAAGAGTTTTATTGAGGCTTATTTAGAGTCCATGACCATGGTAGGGAGTATTGCAGCAGGCAGGCAGGCATGGTGCTGGAGCAGTAGCTAACAGCTCACATCTTGATCCACAGGAACAAAGCAGAGAGAGACACACTGGGAATGGCATGAGTCCTTTGAAACTTCCAAGCCAATCTCCAGTGACACACCTCCTCCAACAAGGCTACAGCTCCTAATATTTCCAAACAGTTTAACCAACTAGGGACCAAGTATCCAATATATGAGCCTATGGGGCCATTCTCATTCAAACTACCAGAGATAGATAAATAGGTAGGTAGATAGATGATAGCTAGATAGATATAGATAGATAGATAGATAGATAGATAGATAGATAGATAGATAGATAGACAATAGATAGGTAAGTAGACAGATGATAGATATATAGCTAGCTAGCTACATGATAGGTAGGTAGATGGAAAGATAGATGGATGGATAGATAGATGATAGATAGATAGATAGGTAATGATAGATAAGTAGGTAGGTAGATGATAGATAGATAGATAGATAGATAGATAGATAGATAGATAGATAGATAGATAGATAGATAGATAGATTAGGCAGACAGATAGGCAGGCAGGCAGACAGATAGATAAATAATAGATAGATGATAGGTAGGTAGGTAGATAGATGATAGATATATAGCTAGATAGATGATAGATAGAGAGGGATAATGATAGACAGACAGATAGATAGATAGATAGATAGATAGATAGATAGATAGATAGATAGACAGATAGATGATACTGTTCATTATGTTTCTCTGGAATATTGTGACTGGACTTCATTTATGTGTCTACCTAGACCTAGTATTATATAGTAATATCCTCCATCTTGAGACATCCCTCCTACAGGGAAGAAGGAAACTCAAAAGACTCAGAAATACAAAAACCTACCCGAATCCAGAAAAGCTTATAAGATTCACAAAACTTCCTTAAGAGTTTAAAAGAGGTAAACAATTACTAAGGAGAAGAGACTCTCTGGCCTGCTGCCAGAGCTGTCTGTAAGTCATTCAGGGAGCTCTGGGAATGTAGCATGCACAAATTGTTCAATGACAGCGTGGGATTTATGTGACAAAGCTGCTTTGGGGTCATCTATCCTCTTTTAGGGAACCCTCTCTAACACTCCTACAAGTAATCTCAATGAAATCACTGGCCCACTAAGCTAGGATTGGATGGGGTTACAATCTCAGTGAAATCACTGGTCCACTAAGCTAGGATTGGATGGGGTTAAAATCTCAGTGAAATCACTGGTCCACTAAGCTAGGATTGAATGGGGTTACAATCTCAATGAAATCACTGGTCCACTAAGCTAGGATTGGATGGGGTTACAATCTCAATGAAGTCACTGGTCCACTAAGCTAGGATTGGATGGGGTTACAATCTCAATGAAGTCACTGGTCCGCTAAGGTAGGATTGGATGGGGTTACAATCTCAATGAAGTCACTGGTCCACTAAGCTAGGATTGGATGGGGTTACAATCTCAAAGAAGTCACTGGCCCACTAAGCTAGGATTGGATGGGGTTACAATCTCAATGAAGTCACTGGTCCACTAAGCTAGGATTGGATGGGGTTACAATCTCAATGAAGTCACTGGTCTGTTAAGCTAGGATTGGATGGGGTTACAATCTCAATGAAATCACTGGTCTGCTAAGCTAGGATTGGGTGGTATTATTTCTTTGGTCTGTTTTTGGTGCCCTATCTTGGGTGCATAGACATTTGTTTATGTTTCTCCAACAAAACTCAGACAACACCCAGGCAAAAGGGATTCTTGACTTAGGCCTTATAGTTTAGAGAATCCCACTTGTCATAAATAAGGTAAAAGGGCATTTATTGAAGAAAACATGGCAGTTATGTGCTCAGAACTCATAATTGCCACAGAACAACCACCACCCTACACACTGCCCTCTGGTCTCTCTCGGGCTCCTACGACACCCTCTCCATGCCTGTTTCACAATCTAAAGCACATAAAGCACCCATACTTGGAGGCCACAGACATCTGTGGGTTATGCTGCTGCTATTGGCGCTGGTACAGATGCTGTTTTCCAATATGGAGAAACAAAGCATTAGAACTGCTTAGCCGAAAAGGTAAACATATGAGTTATCATGTCAAGTCCTCTTCAGATACCTGAAATTCAAACCGTTCTTGCACAATTCTGGCTTCCCAGCAGCACTGAGCATTCTTTTCATGCTTTTATTTGTGTCTCAATTCATGATTTCAGAGGCACTCACAAATAAATACGGCATATACAGCAGTTGCATTGGGTGACTGGGGAACACTTTGCAATAACACACTACCTTTACTCTTAAATTTATGTATGTATGTAAATCTAGGTGCAATGGTCATGAAGCATGGTGGGAAGTTTTGCCCTAGCAAGTAGGTGGACTTTAGGTGCTAAAATGAGAACAATTTTAGATTTAATTATATTTTCACAAACTTAAAATGTTACCTTTATTTATATAAATTCAAGCAAAAATGTTGATATGCCTAATTGCAGTTTATATTTTGTCCTTTGCTATAACAGTCTGAAATATTTAGAAGAAAAAGAACTTTTCAAAAGTATACGTGAATATATTTTTAATTCATGTGCTATATTTCCCAATCACAGTTTTTCAGAAAACATATTTATTGGCATTTTATTGCACTTTAATTTTTATTTCTTAGATCACTGCTGTCAACAGAAAAATATATACAAAAATTTTGGTTGTGATAATCAATGATTAGCCGGGCAGTGGTGGTGCGTGCCTTTAATCCCAGCACTCAGGAGGCAGAGCCAGGCGAATCCCTGTGAGTTTGAGGCCAGCCTGAGCTACCAAGTGAATTCAGGAAAGGCACCAAGCTACACAGAGAAACCCTGTCTCGAAAAACCAAAAAAAAAAAAAAGAAAAGAAATTAAAGTAAGAAAATAAAATGCATAGATACCTTCATTTTATTACTCGACCAAACATCACTGGCTGTTTTAGTTAGGATTTTTATTGCTATAAAGAAAGACCATGACCATGGCAACTCTTAGAAAGAAAACATTTAATCAGATGTCTCGCTTATAGTTTCAGAGGTCCAGTCCATTATCATCATGGTGGGGAGCATGGTGGTGTGCAGACAGACATGGTACTAGAGAGGTAGCTGAGAGTCCTACATCTTATAGGCAACAGGAAGTCGACTGAGACACTGGATGGTATCCTGAGCATAGGAAACCTCAAAGCCTGCACCCATAGTGACACAGTTCCACTCCAACAAAGCCACACCTCCTAATAGTGCCACTCCCTTTGAGATTATGGGGATCAATTACATTCAAACTACCACACCAGCCATAAAAATGACAGATTTTTTTCAGTAACAAATTCTGTCATCTTTGATTTTATGCCAACTTTTAGCTATATAAAAAGAACAGCTTTGCACATATTTGTTGATTTTGCCATTTAAAAAGTATAATTGTCAAGACAGGAAAATAGATATATTTTATGTAAGAGTCCCTTAGCTTAATCCACAACCTTTAGATAGTTGGGCATGTATCATATGGGTCTCCATTTGTACTCTTGTCTTAGACTCTACAAATATTAGGATAAGCCTACAGCCCATTCTCAAAACATTCAGGATGGCAGGAAGGTGACATCTAAGGTAGATGTGACCATGTACTTGTGATCAGATGAATGATACCTGTGTAGATGTAACCAACCATCTTATTAAATAAGAAGCACAGAGCCAATTCAGAGAAGAAAGTCAAGAGGTCAGAACTAAGAGCCTTACCCTTCCTGCTTCAGCCAAGAGAGCTCTCCGAAAAAAGGGACTTACTTCCTGTGTGTATGTCTTTGTATAGTCTAGCTGTTCTGCCTTCTCATTGGTTGTAAACCCAAACACATGACTGCCTCATCACTGCCTCTATGTACAGCCCTCCAGGTCCTCTATGGTATTGAGATTAAAGGCGTGCGCCACCGCCGCCACACACTTGCTATGGCTCTCATAGCTCTGACCCCTGGGCAACTTTGTTTATTAACATACAATTAAAATCACATTTCAGTACAAGTAAAATACCACCACATACCTGTTCTGTCTCTTTAAGAAAAGATGCTACATTAGTACTTCTCTAACTACTGTGGCAAAATTGCTCACAAAGGCCATTTAAGAAAGAAAGGTTTGCTTTAACTCATGATTAGAGGAGGTGGAGTCTACCATGACAGAAAAGTAATGGGAGCAAGAGTGTGAGGCAACTGGCCCATTGCATCTGCACTCGGGAAGCAAAGAGAGATGAATGTTAGTATTCATCCAGCTTTCTGCCTTCTTCCTTCTTTTTCAGTCTGGGACCCAAATTAAAGTTACACTCACACTCAAAGTGGATCTTCTATAATCAGTGAACATTCTCTGGGTAGTCTCTCAAAGTTGCAGACAGAGCTGTGTCTCCCAGGTGATTCCAAATCTAGTAAAGTTGGCAATGAAGATGAATCACCAGAGAGATATTGAAGTAGGTAAATATGCTAAAATTTCAGGAACTCTTCTCGTGCTTGAAATATTAGAGTAGAAAGGAGGGAGTATAGTGTGTTAGGTGGTAACCACACATGAAAGTTGGTTTCTTTTAAGCATTGTGAACACTTCACTGTTACCCATCGCTATAGCAGTGGTTTCTGAGTCAGAACAGGAAACAGCATGATAAAGTCTTTGCAGCCACTAATTCTTCAGATAGTTGTCGCTTGGAATACACTTTATTGATTCCCCAGCAATGGATCCAGTCAAAACATAAGACATTTTTAGTGTAAAGTATATACTACCAAGTACTCTGCTTCAGAGGGTTTCCAGGTAAGGAACAGGAATCGCCAATACCTTGTTCAGAAAATATAAAACAGGAAAGGAGATGTCATAATGTATAAAAGAGCTGAATTATGAATGTTACCTTCTTCCTACTTACTTGTTTGGCTGACCTATTTCTTTATTCACAGTCACTCTACATAACTCTCTGGTAACCTAGACTTGGTGATATTCCCATTTTCCAGAAAGTTAACGGAAGGGTGAGCCAGAATCTCAAAAGTGAGCAAAGGGGTATGAAAGATATAAACACATAGGTTTGAATGGAAGTGGATCATCTTGTCGGAGAAGAAGCTGCTACATAGTAGTGCTTCTGTGGCCCCATTTCTAAAAAGAATCAGGCAAAATACTGTTGCCTATCTGCAGCTTTCATCCTGACCGCCACACCACCACCACCAGAGAAGGACCTTGGTAAATGGGCAGTTAGTGTTTACACCAAATAGGCCCAATTCTCCACGTTTGGTGGGGAGACATACACCACTGCTGGAATGACAGAGATGACAAGGAGATCTTAGTTTCGCCAACTGCCTACATGACCCTGAGTGAGTCACCCATGTCCTCGTGCCTAAGTTTCCTTAGAAAAATGCTAAAAATGCTGCTCTGCAAAAGCCCCATCTGCCTTTCTGTGCTACAGAAGGAAGCTGGGAAAAGCTGAGATCCTGTGCATGGTTTCAGCAGGGAGGAAGAGCAGCACTCTACAAGTGATGCCAGACTGGAGCCCTTCTCAGCTGCCCCTGCAGAACGGCGAGCAGTAGGATAATAAAACACATCATACCCATCTGCAGTGAACTGAATGGCAGCCATGTTCTTGACTCAACGGTGTCCTCCATTTATCCTAGTCTAGATTTGGAGGCTCTGGGGTGAGTAAGGAGCAGGGTGAGGCTGATAGAATTGTGGCCTCCCAAGGTCTCAGAGGAAAAGGACGCTATTTCCTTCCTGTTTTGCCCACGGTAGGAACACCTTCCTCTCTAGGACACCCCAAGCCCCATGACAACAAAATCTCAGTCCTCAAGCCCCAAACTTTGTATTCTCAGCAACTGACCACTTAGTTTCATCATTAAACTTACAATCTAAAAAGAGATGCTCACAGGGCCTCTAATTTCCCCTCTGTGTAACAGACAGAGCGCCATCCGTTTCTTTCCCTCAGTCTCAGAAAAAGCACGAGAATGAAGGAGATAACAGGAAACTCTCCTTATCTAGCAGTGCCTTCTTTGGTCTGGACACCCATGCTGCTTCACTAACACAGATGACTGAGTTGGGAAGACACAGTGGAAAATTCAAAGCAGATAAACAATCAATTTTCAAGGGACTACTGAAATAATCCCCTCAACTTCCTCCCCTGGCCAGAAACGGCCCTGCAGATAAAGAGAAAATCCTGGGCTCTGCATTCCCAACCATCTTTCCCATATCTACTCTGTACTCATGTTCTGAAAATTTTCTAGGAGAATGGTCTAATTTAGACACTATTCATGGATGCCTACCGTGAGATAAGCGTACTGCTATTTTGAGGTTGATGACTCAAAGGATAACTAGTACTGAGGCTTTCATCTTGGAAAGATGAGGATGGAGAAAGCATCTTGACAAGGGGGACTTTGCCACCCCATCCATCCTAAGACCAGCCCTGTCTGAAGTCACACAGCCTGGAGAAGACAGCTGCAAAAAAATGGCAAAACTGTCGCCTCCCAAAGCATGGCTACACATCTTACTTTAGGTAATCCTTGGGGATATTTGAGTGAAAATTGTTGCTTTAATCTCACATGTCCCCCACAGGCTCATGTTCTGAGTGTTGTTTGCCAACTTGCGGGACCTGGAGAAGGTGGAAGCTAAAGGTAGAGGTAGGGCACTAGGAGCGGGCCTTCGAATGTTACGTTTGGTCCCTAGTTCCTGCCTCACCCTCTGTGTCCCAGACCCCCATAGCGTGAGCAGCATCTGCCACAGCTCCCGGCACTATGCTCTTAACCGCTCCACCACGCCTTCCTCCACCACGACAGGATGAGTCCTCAACCTTAAGCCGGAATAAAACTGTCCTCCCACAAGTTGTTGCTGTTAGATATTGTGGTCACAGTCACACAAGGGCTAACCTAGCCTGCAAACATCGTCATTCATCCGTATCTTACAGTGGTCAAAGCAGGGGCTACTGGGTAAAGTAGTCAGCACACAGTGAGACTTGATGTGAGCACAGCCCGTCCCACCTCAGAGATGCTACCCATCATGCCTAGTACCTCCTAGGAGAACAGGCGCCTGCAAAGCAAGCCCACCCAAGTGAGGCCCCTTTAACAATGTTTTTCTTAGTAAAAGTTCAGGCCCACAAAGTTGTCCAGGGCTCTCAGCTCTGAAACTGCACTCCTGACTTGCTTCCACCATTTGGATTTATGAACCAAAGCCAGGAAAGCAAAGTTAATTCCGACTGCAGCTTGCTTCATTGATGACTCCAATAGTTCAGCCTTGCTCAATGGGCCTGTCTTCATTGAGGGACCGTCACAAGAGATGGAGGGGACAGGAGAGCAGGGAAAGAAAAATTGCAGCAACTTAGGAACCACAGGCAACAAGTAAATACTAAGAGCAATTCTTCACCTGCAAAGGCTTTGGACAGTTCCATCTCTTGGCAAAGCAAGAACTAAAGCAGAAATTTATTCCCTCTGGGAGCTTATTCTCGATAATGGCTCCAAAGTGCTCTATGAAGCCTTTAAACTTGGCAGTGTCCTCCTGGGTTAAGTCCCATGGTCGTCTGCTCTTGCGTGTGAAATGGAGATCAATTTTCATCTCATTTGGCAGACAAGGAAATTCGAGACTCAGAGTTGTAAAGTGCTTTGCCTAAGGTAACACAGCTAGTAACTAGGAAAATGAAGATTAAACACAGATTTTCTGACTGCCAGACGTAGATTCTTTCCAATCATCCCTCATGCTTCTTAAAAGCCACATGGCTCCACACTACTCCAAGCTGTTTATCCAATAGAAAGGAGAATAGAGATTACCCACACAAAGATTTGTGTACCAATTTTCTACATGCTTTATTACCATGTCCAAACTGGAAATGTTCCAAATACTTACCAGGGAGAGAATGGAACAGGGGTGATGGCTCCTGTCTGCCACCCATGTACTGGGGATATGGAGGCAAGAAGATCCTTGCTGAAGGGTAGCCTAGGCTGTATAATAAGACCATCTCAAAAATAATGACAAATAATAGATTATTGACTAAATAAATTGTATTAAATGCATGTAATTAACATTCTTCAACAGTAAAAGGCAAGAATTATCGGTATGTCCAACAACATGATGAACATTGGAATATTCTGGATGAAAGGGGTCAGGTATAAAGAACACAAGCTGCATGGACCCACTTACACAAAGCTCTGGAAGAGGCAACCGTATTTAGGGTGACAGAAAGCAGATCTTTGGCTGCTTGCAGATGGAGGCACTGGAGTGAAAGGTGACAGACTCAAGAACATCCTGGGTAGTAGATAGACTGATTACCATTATCATGTGGACAGTTTCCCAAGTGTGCGCTTTTCACAAAATTCATCAAAGTGCACACCTTTATATATAGTTTTGATGTGCCAATTATACACCAATACTGCTCTTTTTAAAACACATACAGCTCCATACAGTAAAGGAGCTGTCCTCACCTCACCCAATCCCCGAAGAAGCTCTGCTCCTCAGTCGTTGGTCTGCAGTGATTCCTGATGGGAATGTAGAAAAGGACTTGATACCAAGCAGTCGCTGCCATAATCACAGTATTAGTCTCTTCCTCCTCTTTATGAATACAGATTTAGGGTGATTGTAGCTTCACTCTAGGCAACGGATTTTCTTTCCTCCTGCCTAGGGATCACTTAGCAAAACAAACAGAAGCAGTTAGCATTATTCTTCCTATTAAATAAGCCTAGTCAACATTTGAACTAGCCTTTCAGATTTAAGACAGATGTTTCCATTGTAGAGACTGAAAAAATCCAGACATAGAACATGGAGTAAGGAAAGAGAGAGAGGGGGGGGGGGAGAGAGAGAGAGAGAGAGAGAGAGAGAGAGAGAGAGAGAGAGAGAGAGAGAGAGAGAGAGGAGCTGGAAAGGCTGAAGCTGAACTCTCAATGCTTTTCTCAAAGTGGGTTGCCAGGCAGCAGACCTGCTGTGAACCTCCCCATGGTTCTCCTGGCCTAGCATCGTTATCAAGAGCCTATCACACAGCATTCTGGGGGTCAAGGTGGCAAATGGACTCTAGAAGTTATATGTGCCCCTCTTCTCTGAAGATAGGAAAGGGAATCAAACCTTCAATTCCTTACAAGTAAACTGAACTTCCTCTGAGATGCCCTATGGTGGGCAACTCAGGGGTAACTGTACATCCTATGGCACAGTGAATAAAGGCCCTTGCCACCAAGCCTGGCAATCTGATTTCTGTCCCTGAAATTCACAAAGTGGAAGGAGAAAAACACCTTCCACAAGTTCTCTTTGGCTACACACACACACACACACACACACACACACACACAAATGAAAATTAGTTAATACACAGGGGCAAGACACTTGAGTTGCTAAGAAGTAAGCATAACATCAAGGTTGGAAGAAACTTTTCTGCCCCTTATTTGGATGAAGAGAGAATTACTTCCAAGGTAGCAGGTTTCCTTTGAAGAGATGCTGAGAATGCCCTGCCTGTATCCATGGGAAATGCCATTCTTGTGGTGAAAGTCTCTGAGTAATCATCTTTTCTTATTGCTCAGGATTTGCCTAAGAAAACTCTGTCATTGGTGACCTTCTGGAGAAAGTTGTGTACATTAATCAAGGTACTCTAGAGTATCAGAAACAACAGGATATAAACACACACACACACACACACACACACACACACACACACACACACACACCAGCTTTCTACCCCTGTGGCAAAATATCTAAGACAATCAGCTTATAAAGGGGAGAGGTTTATCTTGGGCTCAACATTTTAGAGATTCCAGTCCATGGCCATTTAATCCTGTTGATCTGGGACTATAGTAGCCTAGCATAGCATAGGGGAAGCATGCAGTAGAAGAAACCTATTTACCTTACAGCAACCAGAAAGTGAAGAGAAAAATCAGAATAGGCCAGCATCCCAATACACACATCAAGGATGTCCCAATGACTTAACTTCCTTCTACTAGATTCTACCCTTCCCAGTAGCACCACAGGCTAGTAAATAAGTTTTTAAAATTATGGGCCTTTGAAGGACACTTCAATACCTAGCAACACACATACATAGGAGGAGGTTTACTATAGGAATTGGTTCATGTAATTATGGAAGCCAAGAAGTCCTACAACATGCTCTATTCAAGCTGTAGAATGAGAGAAATTAGTGGTATAATCTACCAAGAGTCTAAAAGGCCTGAGGGCCAGGCATGCTGATGCCTAGTGCAGGAGAAGATGCCTGTCTCAGCTCAAGAAAAGAAAGTGAATTTGCCTTCCCTCCACCAACTGGATAATGCTAGTTTTATGTCAACTTGACACACACTAGGGTCATCTGAGAGAAGGGAACCTCAGCTGAGAAAATGTGATGGGGATGTCATTCTGTATGCTATGAATGCGTGTTGTTCTGATTGGTTGATAAATAAAGCTGTTTGGACAATGGTGAAGCAGAATACAGTTAGGCAGGACATTCTAACTAGAGGGAGAGAGAGGAAGGAGAAAGACAGAACAGAGGAGACACTGCTAGCTGCTGCCAGGAGAAGCAAGATGTAAAGGTATCGGTAAGCCACAAGCCACATGGCAAAGTATAGATTTACAGAAATGGGTTAATTTAAGATATAAGAGCTAGCTAGCAAGAAGCTTGCTATGACCATAGTTTAAAAAAAATAAGCCTGTGTGTGTTTATTTGGGATCAAGCAACTGCAGAACACAGGCGTGAGAGATTCTGCAGGACTGAAGAAAACTTCTGGCTACAAATGGCACCCAACATGGTGCAAGAGTATCCACCTAAAACCTGAGAAAGCTTTAAAAAACAAAAAAGATTCTAAAAATGGAGCTAAAAACAGCTTCTTAGTTGTGTCTCTCAGACAAGCCATGAGCGACAGTATGGCAGGTTCACAGCAGTGTGTAGGCTTGACCTGCAGCATGGCAGATTCCTGCCGCAATACACAGAGGCGTCTCCAAGCCATGCAGTATGCTGTGTGGTGGATATAGCTTTTGTTAGTACAAAGAATGTAAAGAAAGAAAGAAAGAAAGGAAGGAAGGAAGGAAGGAAGGAAGGAAGGAAGGAAGGAAGGAAGGAAGGAAGAAAAAGGGTTTGGGGCTATATGTTGCCTTGATGGAGGCATAGACCACAGCTTCCAAGAGTTGGTGGTGTGCATGGTTCCCCCAGAGCTGGCGATAAAGGTAGTTCCGCCATGTTGGAAAGCTGAGGTGGGCAGAGCCAGCAGCCAAAGCTTCCATTTCAGTCTTAGTCATGCTGCAGTTTAAAGCAATAGATTCACAATAAGACAGATTCAGGTGGGATAAGCCCTAAACAGTTTACAATGTGTGTAAAAATGTACGTAGGCTTGGAAGAGAGAGGAAAATGAATATAGACAGTTATAAAAAGAAATAGTTTTAAAAAATAAAGTCTTTAAAGAGACAGTAGAAATAATATAAAAAATAAGCCACATAAAGATGGATATCACACAGAGAATCTGGATTATATTGTCTTTGGGATTTTTAACTACAGAGAGACATTTGATTATAAAAGCTGCTGAGTTAAATATATATATATATATATATATATATATATATATATATATATATATATATATATATATATGATATCTTGATTTCAAAATCTATGTCTAAGGATACATTGCTTTGGAAAAGAGGTTCTGTTTTTGTTTCCACAGAAGATGAGAACCTGTGGATTGTTTCCAGGCTAATATTGTTTGACTAGCCAAGACCCCCTGAAAAATCTCCAGTGACACCATGGCCCAGATAATCCAATATCCAAAATCAACTTCAAGGCAAATGGCTCAGAGAATACAGCCTCACAGACTACTCCAGTCAGGACTTGACCATAATCCTAAAATTTTCTTTATGTCCCCATAAGATTACCAGCGCCCTCTATCAGCAGGAAGTAGCCTAGAAAACTACACCCACATTCCAAAAAAAATAAATTATTGATGTCTGTCTTTATTTAGGTTATTGGTTACAAATTGTTATTGGTCATAATTAATATCTTTCTAAAAGAAGAAAGGGGAATATGATATGAAAACATAGGCTAGAGATATGACAGGATAAAAGTATGGATTGTTAAACCTACTTTTAAAGAGCAACTTGTTTAAAATGCTTTACATTGGTATAGATTTTAGTATTGATAGAAATTTAGAGTTGATTTTGTTATACTATATATACATTTCTACTCTCATTTAAGGTGTCATGTTTATGTAACTCATTTAAATTGCAATGGATAACTAAGAAATACAGATTAATAAATAGCCTTCTGTGATAGTCAAACTTTTAGTTATGTTAAGCTTTTTAGGTATACATAGATATAATTCAATTAGGTAGGTAATCTTCAAACACTTCAAAGACCTACAGAATATGGCATTTAAAATGTTTTAAAAACTTAGATTTCCTGGATAATGAGACACATCTGCTCCTGGCAGCACTGATTTACTTCAGAGAGAAAGATGGGTGTCTAAGACACTCCATATTAAGTTTATCTTCTTCTTAGCAAAACTAGCCATTTGGACAAGAAACTGTTCTTGCCTGGACTGCTTGACAAAATGATGTATTGACTGGACATGCAGGACCTATAGTAAGGTGACCACTGAACTTTACAAGGCAAAATGGTCCTTCAGGTTCTTGCTTTGCAGAAGAAACTGCCAGACATTCTACAGGACACAGAGAGAAGTGACTGAGAGACTCTAGGCCTGTAGCTGAAGAATGGATGTCCCAACTTTACAGAAGAACTTTGGGTGACTGTCCAGGTAGTCAGCTGTCTCTATCATTCTAGACTTTTGGAAGTTGCTTACTGCTGTGGGATGGTCTGTATGTCAAATGTGTTGCTGATTGGTCAATGAATAAATCACTGATTGGTCAGTGGCCAGGCAGGAAGTATAGGCGGGACTAACAGAGAGGAGAATTGAGAGAACAGGAAGCTGGGTGGGAGAGACACTGCCAGCCGCCATCAGGACAAGGAAGATGTAAAGTACCGGTAAGCCACAAGCCACGTGGCAAGGTATAGATTAATAGAAATGGATTAATTTAAGCTGTAAGAACAGTTAGCAAGAAGCCTGCCATGGCCATACAGTTTGTAACCAATATAAGTCTCTGTGTTTACTTGATCGGGTTTGAGCGGCTTGGGACTGGCGGGTGAGAGAGATTTGTCCTGACTGTGGGCCAGGCAGGAAAACTCTAGCTACAGCTTGCAATGCTCTTCCTGTTTACTTAGGTATTATTATATCCTTCTGAGGTCTTTGGTATAGTCAAAGACTAGATAATTATAAATTTCCTTGGTTATGATAAAAGATATATATATATATATATATATATATATATATATATATATATATATATATATATATAAAGATATATTAGATATGAAACTTTGGACTCACAAATATAGGATAAAGTATTTTCTTTAATTTTGCCAAATACAAATAGACTAGATATTGTAACTGTAATTTTTTCTAAATAACTGTTTTGTTATATGTAATTTTACTATGTTGAAATTAAAACCTTCCTTTTAAATAGAAAGAAAAGGGGAAATGATGGGGATGTTGTTCTGTATGCCTTAAACATGTGCTTCTCTGACTGGTTGATAAATAAAGCTGTTTGGCCAATGGTGAGGCAGAATACGGTTAGATGGGACATTCTAACTAGAGAGGGAGGAAGGAGAAAGACAGAGCAGAGAAGACGCTGCTAGCCACTGCCAGAAGAAGCAAAATGTAAAGGTATCAGTAAGCCACAAGCCACATGGCAAGGTATAGATTTATAGAAATGGGTAAATTTAAGATATAAGAGCTAGCTAGCAAAAAGCCTGCCATGGCCATAGTTTAAAAATAATATAAGCCTATGTGTGTTTATATGGGACCAAGCAGCTGCAGGACACAGGTGGGAGAGACTCTGCAGGAATCTGCAGCACCAGAGAAAACTCCTTTCTACAAAAATGCCTCCATAAGATCAGACTGTAGGCAAGTCTATAGTGCATTTTCTTAATCAGTGGTTGATATGGGAGGGCCCAGCCCATTTTGGGTGGGGCTATCCCTGGGCTGGTGGTCCCAAGTTTTATAAGAAAGCAGGCTGAGTAAGCCACAAGGAGAAAGCCAGTAAGCAGCACCCTTCCATTGCCTCTGCATCAGCTCCTGCCTCCAGGTTCCTGCACTATTTGAGTTCCTGCCCTGACTTCCTTCAATGCTAAACAGTGCTATGGAAGTGTGAGCTGATAAACCCTTTCCTCCTCAGGTGGCTTGGGTCATGGTTCTTTTTCACAGCAACTAACTAAGACAGTGGCCATTCACATTGGTGAAGATTGCTTTTTTCTTACTGAATATATTGACTCCAATATCAAGTTCTAGAAACAGTTTCATGTAGCAGGAATCTTAAAAGTTCTTATTAATAAAACCAAACCTGAGGCCAGTTATTGGGGTGAACACCAGAAGATCAGAGAGACAGAACAAGCCACAGCTAACCTCACCTGGCCAACTTCTCAGCTGATCTTGTTTCCTCAGACTGGATGCCTCTGTGTCCTCGAACCCGAATGGCTCTCAGCCGAACTGTGCTGCTCAAAATCTAAAAGCTTAACCAGCCAAATGCTTCTAGTTTCTGGCCCTCACGCCTTGTATACCTTTCTGCTTTCTACCACCACTCCCTGGGATTGAAGGCTTGCTTTCTGGGATAAGGCGTGAGTCACCATGCTTGGTTGTATCCTTGAACACATGGATTTCTGCTTCTGGAATGCTAGGATTAAAGGCGTGTGCTACCACTGCCTATCCTCATGTTTAATATTGTGGCTGCTCTGTCTCTGACCCCAGATAAGTTTATTAGAGTGCACAATATTTTGGGGAACACAATACTACCACAGCCTCATAAATGTACTCAGCAATAAGATTTGGCTGGGTGGTGGTGGCGCAGGCTGGGCGGTGGTGGCGCACGCCTTTAATCCCAGCACTCGGGAGGCAGAGCCAGGCGGATCTCTGTGAGTTCGAGGCCAGCCTGGACTACCAAGTGAGTTCCAGGAAAGGCGCAAAGCTACACAGAGAAACCCTGTCTCGAAAAACCAAAAAAAAAAAAAAAAAAAAAAAAAAAGATTTGACCACACATTTGGGCATTTTTCTTACCCCACTCAAACTGATGCATGCAATTATCCATCACCCAAAACCGCAGAGGATGCAGGCCTTTGTAGCTTTGTAGGTACTGGCATACCTGCCTCATAATACTCCATGGGATCACTCAGAAAAATGAGATTAAATATGCTGCTGTTGCCTATTAAGATATACACACCTACTAAATTAGAGTTTCAGGGCGCTGCCAAATAATCACCATGATATTGAACTCCCTAATGTAACGCCTTTTTAAAAGGTAACTTTACAATTAAAATAAAATTACGCCACTTCTCCCTTATCCTTTCCTACCTTCCGATCCTCCCATGTCCTTCCAACATTTCCCATGTCCATCCCTCATTCCCTCTCAAATTGATGGCCTCTTTGATTATTATTGTTTTATTGTTATATATATTTATATATTATAGTTTATATATATTATTTATATATAAAATATAATATTCGGAGGCCACCAATTTAGTGTGTATATATATATATATATGCACACACATATATATGCATACATATGTTAATACAACCTGCTGAGTCTGTTTTTTGTTGCTTGTGTATATATAATTTCAGGAACAACCACTTTGGATTCGATAATCAATTATGGGACTCATCCCTGGGGAAGACTAATTCTTCCTCTCTCAGCTCTCTTTAGTTACCTATAGTTTCTTGTCTAGGATTGGACCCCATGAGATTTCTCCCTTCTGTTTTGGTGTGTCTATTGAAAGTTGTCATTGTTCAGGTTTTATTTAGACAGTCATATTGTATGTATCTCATATATATGTATATTATTTGTATATGTATCTTCAGTATAGCTTCTCTTTCATTTCTAGGATAAATGATCTCACAACAGAGTTCCTGATCCTTTGACTCTTAGCATCTTCCATCCTTCCTTGATGTCTTCTGAACCTTGAATGCAGGAGTTGTATTGTTGATGTATCTGTTGGGGCCAAGATCTCCATGATCCATTGATTTCCACACTATGACCACTCATGATTTTCTGTAATGGTCTCCCTTTGCTGTAAAGAGAAGTTTTTTTGGTTAGGGGTAAAAGTTATACTTACCTGTGGTTTTAAGGATATGTTTCAGGACGCCAGTCTAGTAAAATGACAGTAGTCAGTTCTCTTGTATCCATGACATCACTAGCCCCACATGGTTTGCTGGGTTTCTAGTACCAAGCCTGATTTCTGTCTTGTTGAATGGGCCATACGTCCAGTTGGATAGCTGTTACTGCCAACATATGAGTGCCACTGTTGCATCTTTAGGAGTATCTTGTTATGCTGGTCATTGTTGTGGTTCACAGACATCACAACTAGATAGGACTATTAAGTGCTTCCTTGCCTTGACAGCTTGCACAGTAATTCTTGGTATTATCAAAGCTAGACCACAGGAAGGAGGTTTTCAGGAAAGATCTAGCTCAAATCTCCTAAGTGCCATGTCCTGAGTGTGTGGTGTCTTCAACAAGAGAGACTTACCTCCAAGCTCTGAGAGGCAACTGTGCTGTGTCCTGAATGTGTGGTGTCTTCAACAAGAGGGACTTACCTCCAGCCTCTGAGGGGTAACCAAGGGTAACAACAATACCCTATATTGTTTTGAAAGTCATTTGGACTACTCTGACCAATACCTCAAACTGTTTCTCATGACTGGTACTGGAGTTTTGGTTAGTCTATGGCTCTTGTGGGGAGCATTATCAGCCCAAGTAGCATAACTTCATACGTAAAATAATACTTTAGGTAAAAATAAAATAGTATGATGCCTGGAGGTTTTGTCAAACACCCTTGGTGTTGTTTCTCTTCTCTCATTCTCTTTTGAATCATATTGACCTCCCTCCCTCTTTCTACGTAGGGCCCCCCTCCACTTTTTAAATTTCTCTCTTCATGTCATCTGCATCCTGCAATTCCCCACTCTACCCACCCCCTGCACAGTCTCTTTCATCTTTGTTTCCTAGATCCAGATCTTGAGATGTGAGTATATAAGTTGGAGCAATCTCAGAAACAAAGATGACAGAAAGCTTGCAATTTTGTCCTTCTGGGTATGTGTTTCTTCACCCACCAAAACCTTTTCTAGTTCTGTCAATTTACCTGCAAATTTCATTTTTCTTTACAGATGAGTAGTACTCCGTTGTGTAATGGCTTACGCCTTCACTGTCTGCTCAGCAGTTGAAGGACATTTAGGTTCTTCCATTTCCTAACTGCTGTGAATAGAGCAGCAGTGAAGGTGGCTGAGCCAGTGTCTTCGGTGTAGGATGTTGAATCCCATAGGCAGATGCCAAGGACTGGCATAGGCATAGCTGGATTATCTGGTAGGCCTATTTTTAGCTTTTTGAGCATTGTCTAAACTGATTTCCAGAGTGGCTGCACCAGTTTGCAATCCCACCAACCATGAATGAGGGTTCCCCTTTCCCCACATCCTTGACTGCATTTGTTGTCAGATCTTAGCCATTCTGACTAATATGAGATGAAATCTCAAAGCTGTTTTACTTTGTGCTTCCATAATTGCTAAGAATGATTAACACTTTTTGAAGCATTTCTTAGACATTTTTACTTCTTCTGTTAGGAACTCTCTTCAGATCTGTGCTGGCTGGTTTTTGTCAACTTGAAACAAACATAGATATACCTGTAAAAGGGGAGTCTTAATTGAGATAATGCCTCCATAGGATTGGCTATAGGCAGCTCTGTAGGGAACCTTCTTGATTGATGATTGATGTGGAAGAGCCCCATCCACTGTGGACATTCCTGGGCAGGTGTTTCTGGAAATTATAAGAAAGCCCACTGAACAAGCCATAGGGAGCAAGCCAATAAGCAGCATTCTTTTGGTTTCAAATTGATGTCCTTAATACATTTGGAGTTAATTTCTATGCATTGTGCTAGATATAGCTCTAATTTCATTCTGCTACATAAGTATATCCAGTTTTCTCAGCACCATTTGTTAAAGATTCTGTCTTTTTTCCAGTGTATGTTTTTGGCTTCTTTGTCGAATATCAGATGCCTGTAATTATATGTACTCACGTTCTGGTGTTCTACTCTGTCCTATTGGTCTACATACCTGTTTTTGTGCTGTACCATATCATTTTTATTACTACAACTCTGTAATATATTTTGAAATCTGGAATGGTAGCCCCTCCAGGACTGTTCTTCATGCTTAGGATTGCTCTCACTACTGACGATCTTTTAGGGTCCTATATGAATTTTAGGGTTTTTTCCTATTTCTGTAAAGAATGTTATGGGCATTTTGATTGGGATTACACTGAATCTATAAATCAATTTTGATAGAACAGTCATTTTCATAAGATTATTTCTACTGATTCATGAACACGGGGAAGTCTTTCCATTTTCTAACATCTTCCTCCATCTCTTTCTTCAGAGATTTGAAGTTTTCAGTATGTGGAGGCCTTTCCTCCTTGACTAGGTTAATTCAAAGTTATTTTATTGTCTTTGATACTGTTGTAAACAGCAGTATGTCATGATCTTTTTCTCAGTGGATTAGTTGTTGGTGTGTAGAAACACTACTGAGTTTTGTAAATTGGTTTATATTCGGACACTTTGCTGAAATTGTTGATTGCTTTCTAGACGTTTTTTTCTAGCAGACTTTTTGGAATCTCTTAATATTATATCACCTACAAAGAAAGATAATTTGGCTTATTTTTATCCTATTTATACCTCTTTAATTTCCTTCTCTTGCCTTATTGCTCCAGCTAACGCTTCAAGCACTGTATTAAAAAGGATTGATGTGTGGACATCTTTGTCTCATTCCTGATTTTACTAGGATTGCGTTGAGTTTCTCTCAATTTAGGTTAATGTTGGCTGTGGGTTTGCTATCTATAGCCTTTAATATGTTGCTGCATGGTCCCTCCAGTCTTACTCTCTCTAGGACTTTTATCATGAAAGCATGTTGGGTTTCATCAAAGGATTTTTCTTCATCTATTGAGATGACCATTTGATTTTTGTCTTTAAGTCTACTTACATAATTTATTACATTTATTAACTTATGTATGTTAAACAATTCCTCCAATGCTAAAATAAAACCAACATGATGGGTGATCTTCTTGATATGTGCTCATATTTGGTTTCAATTATTTTATTGAAGGTTTTGCATCTATGTTCATCAGAAACAGTGTTCTGTCGTTTGGTTGTGTATTTACCTGGTTTTGGTATTAGCAAAATACTGGCTTTGTGGAAGGAATTTGGGAGGCTCCTTTTGTTTCTTTCTTCTTTTAAAATAATAATTTGTAAAGTATTTGTTGTAAATCTTTGGAAAATTTGGTAGAATTCTGCTGTGAATCCATCTGGGCCTGGCCTTTCTAATTTTTTTTTCTGGAAGGTTTTTTATTTATTACTTTTTCAATCTCCTCATTTGTTATGGGTCTGTTTAGATTGTTGATCTATTCTTGGCTTAACTTTGGTAGTTTGGATGAATCTAAAAATTCATCCATTTCTTTTAAATTTTTCAACTTACTGGAGTACAAGTTTTTTAAGTATTCCCTTGGACTGGAGGCATGGCTCATCTGTTAAAAAGGCTAGGCTCACAATCAAAACTGTCAAGTATTCCCTTATAAGATTCTGAATTTTTTTCAATGTGTACTGTAGTGTTTCCCTGCTCATTTCTGATTCTATTTGTTCAGGTCCTTCCTTCCTTTCTTTCTTTTGGTCAGTTAAACCAAGGGTCTGTTGATCTTGTTTGTCTTCTTAAAAAACAGATACCAGATTCATTGATGTTTTTGTTTCTATTTCATTAATTTCTGCTTTATTTTTGTTATTTCTTGTCATATGCTGGATTTGGGTTTGGTTTGTTCTTGTTTTTCCAAATTTTTGAGTTGCATCATTAAGTCATTTAATTGTACTTTCTGATTTTTTTAATGTAGCCTCTTAGGGCTATAAATTTTCCTCTTAGAACTGCTTTTAATGTGCCCCAGAGGTTTTGCTATATTGTGTTTTCATTTTCATTTAGTTGCATGATTTTGTATTTGTTTCTTGATTTCTTTTTGACCCATTCATCAATCAGTTTAATCTCCATGGGATTTTGCAGCTACTATAGATTCGTTTGCTGTTAATTTTGTTTTATTGCTTAATAGCCAGATAAGATACATGGAATTATTTCTGAATTTGTTAAGGTTTGTTTTGTGTCTGTCTCCCAGATGGGGTCAAAACAAAGAAATTTCCATGGGCTGCTGAGTACAATGTATATTCTTTGTTGTTTGTGTGGAATATTCTGTAGGTATATTATGTTTATTTAATGTAAGATGTTATTTAATTCTGAAGTGTCCTTGTTTGTTTTCATCCAAAAAAATCTATCTATTGGCAGAAATGGGGAGTTGAAATCACCTACTATATTAGACTGGTATTAATATATGCCTTTAATTCCAGTAGTGTGCTTTTTGTTTGTTTGGTTTTTGTTTTTGTTTTTCAACACAGGACTTCTCTGTGTAGCCTTGGCTGTCCTGGAACTCATTTGTAGACCAGGCTGTCCTTGAAATCACAGAGATTCGCCTGCCTCTATGCTGGGATTAGAGACATGGCCACCATGCCAGCCGTTGCAGTTTGCTTTGTTAATAAGATTGGTTGCAGCAGAGTTTGGTGCACATCCACTCAGCACTGTCCTGTGTTCTGGAGTGATTGTTCTCCTAACTAGAATGAAGACCCTTCTTTGTATCTCCTGCTTAGTTTTAGTTTGAAATGGATTTTGTCAGAGATTAGAATGGCAACAGCTGTTTGCCCCTGATCCCATTTGCTTGGAACATGCTTTTCCATTCTGTTTCTTGAACTTGTGCCTGTCTTTAAATCTGAGATGAGTTTATTATAAACGACAGAAAAGTGGGTTGTTTCTTTTTGTTTGTTTGTTTGTTTGCTTGTTTGTTTTGGAGCAGGGTCTCGTAACATAGCTCTGGCTGTCCTGGAACTCACTGTGTAGATCAGGCTGTCTAGGAACTCACTCTGTAGGTCAGACTTGCCTCTGCCTCTCCGATTTTGGGATTAAAGATGTGTACCACTAAACTCAGCTTTGGATTTTGGATTTTGTTTCTTAATCTGTTCAGCTAGTTTATATCCTTTGACTAAAAAGTTGGAGCCATGAATATTTAAAGTTATTGTTTAAAGGGGTGTGTGTGTGTGTGTGTGTGTGTGTGTGTGTGTGTGTGTGTGTGTGTGTTGATTAGAGTCATTTGGTTTGGTTTGGTTTTACTGGTTTTGTTTTGGTCATGCTTTGTATTTCATTAATTATGGTTTCATTTGTTTGCTTTCTAGAGACCCCTGGCTGTACTTACTCCTCTCTTCAGTTCAAAGTGTTGCTTCCAATATTCTCCTTAGGGCTTTTTTTTTTTAACTGTTTTCGTTATGGAAAGTTTTTTTTTCTTTCTCCATACACTATAGTTTTTTTTTTTGAGGCCAGTAGTTTAGGTGGGCAGTCATAGGCCTTTAGCACATAGAATGAATTGTTCCAGGCTCTTCTGGCTTTCATTGAGAAGCCAGCTGTTTTCCAGTGTATTGTCCTCTATATGTGGCTCACTTTTTTTCTCTCTTGTAGCTATAAGTACTTCTTCTTTGTGCTATGTATTTAGTGTTTTAACTGTGATATGCCTATGGGTGAGTTTCTTTTCTGGCCTTGTCTATTAGATATTCTGTATACTTCTTCTACCTATGCTGGTGATTCTTTTCTTAGTTTGGGGAAGTTTTCCCCTACAATAATTAGTGTTAAAGATCTGGTCTTTGTCGTTGACCAGGGATTCGTCTATGCCTGTAACTCAGATTTGGTCTTTTCATGGTATCTGATATCTTTGTACGTTACTTTCTTGTGATTTTAATTTTGTTCTGTTCTTCGTTTGGTCTAAGTCCTCTGCTGTATGTTTAGGTACTCATGTTTGGTCTTCTACGTGACTCCTTCGGCCGGTAAGACCTTCCCTTGAGTTTTCTAGTTGTGTTCCTGAGGTTTTCAATTCCATCTTCATTTCAGCTCAATTTCACTTTAATGTTTCTTTCTATTTTCTGAATTTTTATCTCAAATCCTGGATGTCTTCATCATTTGTTGACATCACTGGTTTTCTTTTGAAGTTCAATGAGGTATTGGACCTCCTCTACATCATTTGCCATTCTATGGCATGGAGAAGGGAGGCAGACAGGAGGCCGTGTGCTGCTGCTGCTGCTGAGTCACGTCCCACCTAGGGTCTTGCAGCTGATGTAATCCCAATTTGCTCTCAGAACAGCCAAGTGAGCAACAGATCATTATCCCAGTTTTATGGCAGAGTCTCACCTTCTCGCTGGGTGTTCCCGGTCTGGCATACCCTGCTTTCCGCATACAGAGTGTCGTCACTAGGACTCCAGAACAACGTCAACAAGGAAGGCATTAGACCCTAGAGTTCCTACCCCTTCTGCCAATATTTCCTCCTCAAACACTATCCCATTTATTTTTCAGTTCTAAATGCCTCATTTGCCTTCCACCACCCCCACTGTTGCTCAGAGCTTCCATCCCTCTAACACTGTGGACTGAAGGTGCCCCCAAAAGGACGTGCTGCAACCCACACAGAGCCCAGATGTCTGGGGATGGTACAGAGACCCTGGGAAAGATGGAAAGATGGTGGCTGCACCTGTCCCTGAGTCATTCAGTGTGGGACACAATGGGGCAGACACAGCCTGTCAGGTCACGTCTGCCCAGGCTTTACAGTGGGTGTTTCAAAGGCATGTGTCATGTTGTTTTCAACCAGGTGGGCCCAAATACCTTGGCTGTAGGCCTTATATGGGCCCCACCTCCAGTCCCTCGAGGATGCTCTGCCCACTGCCAGGGAGTCCATAGAGTCAAATGCTTCCATATCTCAACAACAACTGGGCCTGTGCCCAAGGACCTGGTAACTTGGTTCACAGGGCAGGTGGGGTAGGCAAGTGCCGGTCTGTTTAAAAACAAAGGCATGAACTCCAGCCTCTGGTTCTCCTGTCTGTGGTGTTTTCATTTGCACACTAGGAACCAGTTCTGGCCAGGGCTTCAGTTGCCCTGAAAGCAGACAGCAGGGGAGGACAGACATGCAGGATCTGTACTTGGAAGGCGAAGGCAGGAGGCACAAGCACAGAAGGGACAAAAATGAGATAGAACACTGGAAAAGAAACTGGTCCACTGTGCCTGGTAAGAGTAGATCCCACTGGAAAATAAAACGGTTCCCACTGTGGCTGATAAGAACAAATCCCACTAGGAACCTTTCAGGACTTTCTGAGGTGTAACAGACGAGAATTGACCCTTACAGAAGGATGGAACTACCATTACACGAATCTGCTAGCTCCTGTCTTGGCTACCTGCAGGTCTCCCTAGAGCACCTACTTCTGGGCTGCCCTTCCTGTGGGCAAGTAAGCCTCTGTAGAGCAGAAAATGCCACAGGGCATGGAAGCAGGGAGGCCTAGGGACCTGAGGTAGAAAATGGCCAGTGATCTGGGGTGTCCCCACTTCATGTATGGTGTTCCTAGCATCGAGCCACAGACATGACTGATGGACTATGATTATCATCCCCATGGGCACTAAGGGACTGAGTATAAAGCCCAACACAGTGGCTCTTGAAAGCACACACACAAAAGGTCACCATTATTAATATGCTTAATTCAGAATTCACCCCAGTTTTGTGAACTCATCTCACCAGGTGGGCTAGACAAATGCCTCTCCAACTTGATTCAAACTGAAAATTCCCCTTTCATAGCACCTGCTCCAGCCAGTGTACGGTACGAACAGAGAGGATCACTGGGCACACAGCCCTAAAGGACTAGCTAGAGCGTGTTCAGCACAGCTCCTACCCCACTCTCCTTCTGTCTAGCTAAGGGTTCACATTGCCCACTTTGTGAAGTTTTGCTGGCCTGGTCTCGCTTGCAGTCTCTTAGTACTCATATGCTCCAATCTCCACAGCATTCTCCATTCATATTTTACTGTTCAAGTTGGCACCTCTCGGCCAAACGGTGTAGAAACCTAGCCAAGCAGAGAGCCTTCAGGATCCACAGGGCACTCATGGCTGTTAAATACAGAGCAGTAACTGGAAAGATGGCTCAGTGCTTAGGAGCTCTTGCTGTTCTTAAGAGGACAGGAGTTCAGTTCCTAACACTCATGTTGAGCGGCTCACAACTGACTGAAACTGCAGTTCCAGGGGATCAAGCACCCTCCTCTGGCCCCTACAGGAACCAACACACATGTGGCAGGCACATACATGCACACACACGGACACACACACACACGCACACACACACACACACACACACACGCACACACACACATGCACTTGCACACACACACACATTAATTAATTATTCAACCAATTGACTAAAATATTTTTTCCAATTTAATTTTTTAGTGATTCTTTGTGGCTTTCACAGATCCCACTCATCTCCCTGTCCCTTCCTATCTACCCTCTACCCTTGCAATCTCAACCCCTCCCATGATAAAAACAAAATAAAATTTAAGAGAAAAGAAAAAAGAAAAATCTCATCATGGAAGCTGTAGTGTGACACAGTGAGTCACACAGTTTATCCTTTAGCCCATATCACATTACTTGCAAGTATTCATTGCAAAGATCACTGGTCTGGTTCATGGCCTCTGGCTTCCGCTACACTATCGATACTGGACCCTCACTGGGACCCCTCTTGGATATCCTGTTGTTATCCTGTGTCACGGAGATCTGCTGCTTCGGGTCTGCAGGACCAGCCGCTTCACATGTTCCAGCAGATCATAGACGGGGTGGATGTTGGAATGGACCAACTCAGCTCTGGTTCTGGGTCTGGGTAGTGGCTGGGTTGGTAAGCCTACCAGCTCTTGCTCATTCTCAACACCAGGGTGAGCTCTCCTGCACTGCCCTAGCTAGCTTACCCTATGTAGTAAGCAACAAGAGGTGGGGCCGTTTCTCCTGCTCCCAAGTCCTCCAGGTTGGCTCACTGGGAACCTACACCACCGGGTCAGCTCTACTGGGTTGCCCAGGTGAGGTGTAGGGACCACTCGGCTGAGTGCTGCAGCTCGTGAGAGGCAGGGCCAGCTCTCTCACTCTCACGACCTCAGCTCTCCCACCTTCCACAGGCAGCAAGGCCAGGGGCAGATGGGTGGGGCATCTCTTTCTGGCTCACACCAAAGGAGAGGTGGGGCCAGATCTCTCATGCTCAGCTCAGGGCCAGCTCACCTGTGCCCCCTCAACAGGGTCAGCTCTAGTGTGTTGCCCAGGTGAGGTGCAGGGTCCCCTCTCTTGAGTGCCGAATGTGGTGAGGGTCAGAGTCAGTTCTCTTGCCTGCTGCAGGGGGCAAGGGCCAAGGGGGGAGGGCATCTTTCCCTCAAGCTTGCTACCACATGGCAGACGAGGGATGCAGGTCCAGACTAAAATATTTTTAAAGCCCTGTGAACTAACCCGATAGCTAGATCAGAGGCAACATCTTAGGGCCAGTAAGATGGTCCTTGTTCAGGAAGAACAGAACCTGGAGTAGGCATCCTGTCCTGTCAGGGGGACCCATCCACCTGTGCTGCTTAGTTGCTGTGAACTCAGCGCTGACTTAGACATACTTGCCAAGAAGAAATCCCAAATGCATGACTGCTGTCGCCGGACTATGGCAGGCGTTTTCCTGACTGCTCAGTACCATCCCTGACCAGGTGGGTCTGGGCTGCGTGAGAAAGGCAGCTGAGGAAGCAAGCCAGTAAGCAGCATTCCTTCATTGATCCTGCTTGAGTTCCTACCCTGACTTCCTTCAGTGACAGTCTGATTGTGACAAAAACAAAAAAAAAACAAAGTGCTTCCCTCCCCAGGATGCTTTTAATCGGCGCTCCATCACAGCAAGAGAAAGCAAATTAGGACCTTAGAGAAGACAAAGGCTGACGGGTATAAAATGACTTAGCTAAGATCATTCAGATGATCCTAATTTTATTTGTGCATGTATTCGCTCATCAGATTGAGCATCTACTGTATATGATAGGTAATTTTAAGCCAGATGCAAATAACACAGCAAAGATCCAAGTTTCCTACTTCAAGTTGCTTACATTCTCCTAGGAAAAACAGACAGTAAGCAAGTAAATAATGGTTATATTTCAGATAGAAATTTGCAGGAAAGCTGTTTAAGGACACAGTGATGATATGAAAGAAGAGACACTATTCTGGGCAGGGTTGTCAGGAAAAACACGTTCAGAAGGTGACATGTGAACAGGCTCAGAACTAGATAGAGCAGCAGGCAATTGTTTCAGGAGGTGGATATGGAGATGAGGAAGCACCAGGGTTGAGGACCTTCAGGTAGAAAGGACCTTGCACACTAGCACAATAAGACAGGCTAGTGTGTAGTGAGCACACGGCACTGCTCTGTGGAGTCAGAGGCAGGCAGAAGCCACTCAGAAGGATGAGAGGACACATGTCCACTCATGCAGATAGGCTGCCCTATGAGGTAAGATGCAAGAGTAATTCTCATCCACTGCTTCTGTCTCAGGAAAATGAGAAATGAGATCCTTTCTGTGAAGGGAAGAGTAAGACAGACTGTTGATGTTTTTGAGGGAAGAGGAGTCAGACTTATTATCTTGAGAACAGGGCAAATAAAGTCACAAAAGGAACAGGAGAAAATGATGGTGTTAAGATTTGTCCTCATCAATGAAAATCCAACAGAGTTGGGGGATTTCTCCAGCTACAGTTAATTACTTGGGAGTGAATCTGGGACAGGTTCAGATTACAGTTCAGACAGAAGTAGTCAAGGGAGACAGCAAATGAGAGAAGAGAACTCAGGAAAGACGAAGATGTATGTTTGTGTCATTAACAGCAAGTCTAAGATGGAAGAGGCTATGAGCATTGAAAAAGCATCAAGCCACAGCATCAACAGTTCCACCAAGATGGATGCCTGTTGCACTGGGTTGCCAAGAAAGCAGAATGCCCTACCATAAGGATGGCCACACGTGGATGTAAATGTGGAATGACAATTCACAAGACAGACCCATGAACAGGTAACTAGAGCCAAGAACAACAGGACCCTAACTTTATATAAGGATCATTGGCATTCATGAATATTCTCTGAAACCACATCTGTCCATTGGTTGTCCTTATTTTATAAATGAAACCATTGGGACTCAAAAAGAAACACAGTCACTTGCTGCCCAAAGCCCAGCAGTGAAAATGAGACAAAACCCAACCCTCCACTGTGTGTTCTGTGCCTGGTCCAGTTCTCATCCACTAAATGGCAATTTAACACCATGACACTGGCTCTGGGGTCAGATTGCTTGGACTTAAATCCCAACCCCCCTCCCCCACACACCTGACTAGTTAAATGACCTTGAACAAATTATCTGCTCTCTGTGTGCCTCGTACTTCTGTAAAAGCAGGATAATATAACACCTATCTCAAAGGATGATGTGAGAATTAGCTAAAATAAAGCTTGAATAAACCTTGCCTGCTCATAATAAGCACCCGATAATGTCACATGTGGCTGTGAGAAAGTGAAAAGGCTTAGGGTGCAGGCTGGAAGCACCATTGTCTCCCCACTCTCAGAGGCTCTCAGGGAAAATTGGGAGTAATGCTGCCTGCCCTCTCCATCCTGGCTCTGCCTCGGAGAGGCCTCGATGGGGAGGGCGGACTTGACACAGTACTGCAGAACAGCCTGGGACTCCGAGCTGGGTTTAGGCAAATGTGCACAAAGGGCTGTGGTGAGGAGCAACAGCAGAGCAAGGTCTCGGAAGGGTACCTTGATAAGAGTGTGTTCAGGACACAGTGGGAAAACAAAACACCAGCATACAGAAAGGGTGATCCTGGATGGCCCAGGACTGGGGGAGAACAGGTAGATTTCAGGGTGCGTATCTTCTCGTTACCTCTTCACTTCCAGGTGCTTCCATAGGGGACAGTCGGGCTTTCTCACTCCCCATCCTACTTTTCTTTTGGTGATTTCTGTACAGCAGAGACTTATTGTCCATAAACATGGAAACCCCAAGAGCCCGTCAAAAGGGATCTCCCATGGAGCTGCACCGTCAGAAGCTACAGAGGCGTATGCTGAATATCACATCTGTGTTCATGCCCTTTCTGCTCTCCATCCCCAGCCTGGGTAAGGAAGAAGACCAGTGTGTGGAAATAGTGTTGGACTAGACTTCAATGAGAGCAAGACGATTTTGAAGGATAGTGGACACTCTGAACTTAACTGCCCTTATTATGAGCAGCTATTGAAGAATTTTCAGGATAATGAGCTATCTCATCTACCATGTAATGAGCTTTGGGCAGATTGCTCAGACACTGTCCTTGTGGGGAAAATGTGGACAGCAATGACATCTACAATAAAAGCATTACGGTGTGAAGGGGGAGTGGTCCTGTCACGCTGTTCACCATCGGTGCTCCCAGCCGCCACCAAGGCCCCACCAGCCACCCTGTTTTGAGCACCCTGAGGTTGCTGAGTTCTCAACATGATACCATGTAGGCCAACTTTGTCTTCATCAGCCTCTCTTGGCTTTGGTAATCTCCACATCACCAGCAAAGAGTACCCACAAATAGCTCCCCAAAACTCGAGCCTGAAATGACCATCCTGACTTTGTAGTTTGTCATTTATTTATTCGTGGAGAATCATTGCTGGAGAATTCTTTTGTATTCCTTGAACAAAAGTAAATTCTTCTCATCCCAAAGCTAGAATGGAGGATAGCTGTCAATTCACAACTTGAAAACATATGGGATGTACGTTCTAGGTTGTACGGGCCCACTAGAAGTCAGGACCTGACCTCCCCTGTTGGGGTCAGTGGCAGGTCTGGGGGTATCAGTACTCAAAGCATGATCATGACTGACATTCAGCACAGAGGCATTCACATGTAAACACATGCATGCTCACAGACACAGAATCACATACGTCCTCCCTAAAAATCATGAGCTGTTTATACGGTACTGCTTCAGGCAGATCCTTAAAAAGCTAGCTTACTGAGCAGCTTTGTGAAGAGAGAGCACAGAGATGATGTTCTTGTTCAGGTCTGCCAGGAACCTGCTATGAAAACTTGAATAAAATATTCAACCCCTTTGAGTCTCAATTTCTTCTCCTAGGAATGAAAAAATCAATGGAATGACCCTTCATAGGACACACCCTGCAAATCCACAATAACTGAAGGTTGGGAAAAGAGCTAACATCCTCCACCCCCGGTGCTAGCAACCCCTTCTCACCAGGCAGACACATGCTGCTCACAGGTAGTCTTGGTGGACAACATTTCCAACTTCATTAGCAACCAATTCGTTAGGTTTTTATTTTTATGACATGCCTATTTCATAAGAGATCCTGTGGAAGACACAAATCAAATCAGCAGAAGACAGGAGCCAAATTAGAGGAAGGGAACTTAGCCAAGTTATTACCGCAAGATCGTCAACCAAAACCTGTGGAAAGTGCACCAGCAATCCACGTCCATGTGGTAGAGGCAAATATGGCCATCCTCTCCTTTCTCTGATGCTTCTATATTGTATTCAATAGATAAGTCTTTAAGAGAAAGCACCAAGAGGACTTTTGTCCCCAAATGGAAAGGTAAGCCTTCCAAGCTAGAATTTCCTAACTCTGCAGCAGGAATCTTTGGAGTCAGAGCTTCCTTTATTGCATGCTGCCCTGTGCATTATGGGATGCTCAGTGGTATCCCTGGTCTTGCCTCATTCTACACCGAGACTACCCAAGATACTGTCAAAAGCCCCACCCCAGAGGACAAAATGTCTCCAGTTGCTCTTGTACAATGTGGAAAGAGGAACAGAAAATTATCAAAAAAGATGCTAACCACTCTAGACTCACAAGTAGGAAGTGACCTAAAGCTATTGATAAGATTTCCCTTTTGGAAAGTCTGTTACAATATCCTGAGCAGCTTCCAGTCTCCTGCTCAAAAACCTTTGAACCATCTTGTTAAAGCTTGAGTTAGGGTGAGAATTGAGGCTGAAAAGTAATGTGTAGAATCATATACGAAAGGGTTGTTGTTTTATTTTGTTTTGTTTTTTAAACAAGAAACTGACTTTGTCATTATGACTTTCAAAAGTCACCCATTCGGCCAGCAGAGAGACTAGGGACAGTGTCAGTCAGGAGGGCAAGGAAGGCGTCAGTGACCAACCGAGTCATTCCAGCCCATTACCCCCATCCACTGGGCGGCAGTTGACAGAGGAGAAATTATGGGACTAGAGTGTGCTGAGCATGCTGGGAACCACCTTACACACTTGTCTATTAAGACACGTTTCCACCAGTGACTTTGGAGGAGTGCATTGGAGTAGTTATTTAGAAAATGAGCAGATACAGCAGCCAAGAAATGACTTCTAGACAAAGACACAGAGTTTTTCCTTCTATAAGACTTAACCACACCCTTGCCACCGGCATTCACTTGGGTTTTTATTCTTGGTTTTAAATTTCTACAGCCTTCAAATTATGACTATCTCAAATGCATTTTACACAACCTTACAAGAGAACTTGTGGAGCTCAGTGCATGCTCTTGAATGTGAATGCACCTCTCATTTCCTTCCCATCTTCCTAAGAACACCTAAAAATGCAACCATAGGCCCAATTCATACCGTCCAGTTTTATCACGGATGTACATAAGCTTAGAGTTGTTGTTCTTGCCCTAGAGAACTATAAAATATTATCAGACGGATGTGGCTTTCCAGGACTGTATCTCACCATCATTTTTTTTTTTTTTTTAAAGATTTATTTATTATGTATACAGTGTTCTTCCCCCATGTATACTTGCAGGCCAGAAGAGGGCACCAGATCTCATTACAGATGGTTGTGAGCCACCATGTGGTTGCTGGGAATTGAACTCAGGACCTTTGGAAGAGCAAGCAGTGCTCTTAACCTCTGAGCCACCTCTCCAGCCCCTCACCATCATTTTTTAAAGAAAGTTTATCCACACTGTAATATTGATTTCCTCCCATCATAGGCCAGTGTATCCATTCATTTTGTTTATGGACATTCAAATCATTTCAAGTCTTTTTATCATTATGAGAACACAACTAGAAATATTCATGAATATTTGCAGTTTTTCTAGAAGTAGGTTCTCTGGATCAAAGGATGGGCTGATATCAACTTGTAAAATAGAAACAATTATTTTCCAAAGAGATTCTACCATTAGCAGTGCATAGAAGATTTTAAACTTTGACTCCATTTGATTTCTTAAAATTTTCAGTTTATAGTGAGAAATCTTTCACTTATTTTTAATCCTTTCTCAAATTTCCGCTAAATTTCTGAACCGCCTCATTCTATGATAGAAATGGTTCTCTCTAGTTGGCTCTATAACACATTTCAAGTGAATTCACGTGGACAAGGATTACACAACACCTACCACATCGCAGCACTGTGCTTCCCATTTCAAGAAGCGGAGAGCATCTTTCTTACCCCAAGAAGTAAAGAAATGTTGTCATGCAAATCAGACAACTGAAGAATGGCATCCATGCCAATTAGAAGAGAGCATTAAGAAAAACCAAAAGGACATGAACTACAATATGGAAACAGTGAATTTGCATCTATCAAGCTTTGACTGATATTTTTGAAACTGACAATATAGAAAGTCTCAGGACAAAAGTATTCTATACATACAATTGGAAGGAGCATAACTTGTATAAGTTATTCAGTTGTATCATTCAACAAAATTATTTAAAGGCCTTATTTATTTATTTATTTATTTATTTATTTATTTATTTATTTATTTATTTATTTATTTATTTTTATTGGAGCTGATGAGAAAGCTCAGTTGTAGTGCTTGCTTCACAAACATGAAGGCCTTGAGCCCCAGACTCCGGCGCCTATCAAAAAGGCAGGCGCAGCAGCGTTCTGGAGTCCCAGAAATAAGCACTGGTTAGTCAGGTAGTCTAACCAAATCAGTGAACTCCTCTCTCAGAAGATAAGACAAAAAGTTATTAAGAAAGATGCCAGATGTAGACCTCTGGCCTCCACAGGCACATATATGCATGCACAACCATATGCACATGAACACATACACCTGCATGCACAAGTACATGCAAACACACAGGTACACACAGACACACAGACACACAGACACACACACACACACACACACACACACACTTTTTAATATTTCTTGAACCATATAGTCTGCTTCTGTGAATTTTTTCTATAGAGATAATCAAGGAAGTACAGAAAGATTTAAATATCACTAAATGAGGTGACAACTGTAGCTCAAAGCCATTGAAATTTACCAAATCCAACACTGAGGGCTTGTTAAATGTTTGTTTCAGCCAAACACTAGAACAATAAGTAGCCTGTAAGAGGGTCTCATTTACTGACATGGAAATGTAGCTCAACTACACTAAGTGAAAAAATTAATTTGCAAAGAAGTGTGAGTTTAAGTTTTCAAAAAGAGAAAGTGTGGAAATGGTTTGCATTTGTAGGAGGAATCAGGACAGTGTTTTAAAGAATTGGATGCCAGGTGACTGAGGGACGCTAAGAGCAGTAGAAATTGTCCTCCCCAAGAAAGAGCATAGCAATTGTTTATCCAGCACCAGATGACCAGCCCTGAAAACATGCACACAAGTAACATAAGGCTGAACCAAATGTATTTATGTATTTAGGAATATATTTGTATATACATGTATGTATGTAAAAGTGATTAATGAAAAAGAAGCAATGAATTTGAAAGAGAGCAAAGAGGGGCATATGGGAGGGTTTAGAGGGAGGAAAGGGAAATGGGGAAATGGTCTAGTTATATTAAAAGTTTAAACATCTTAAAAAAGAATCAGATGCCCCAAATCACGATGTTTACTGAATTCTAGGGGAAAATGGAGGGGTGGGTAAAATGAGAGAATCTTTAGGAATTGCTTCCTCAAGAAGTAAAGCCTTGAGGGCAAAAAAAGTGCCAAGGTTTTATTTCCAAGAGAAAGGCAGTAATACCATGAGGGTCTTCTACAAGCGGATCAGACCTTCCTACCAGCTTTAGCATCCGACCGGCTGCAGCGATCACAAAATCGTGTTCACCTCCGCAGCAGCCTGTGTGCATTTACAAGTCACATGCTCTCTAGCTTCCACGCTCTCTGACTGGACCGCCAAGTGGGACACTCGGACTAAGCTGGTGAACCTGCCTGGCTCCAACACACAAGGCGCCTGTTGACTGAGTTAGAAAACTACCCCTTCCCGGGAGAAAATCAAAAATGCTACTCATGTTTACGAGAAGAGGCTTGGCATATATGTTTATTCTGAAACTTAGGTTGGTAAACTTGCTGGGGTGGAGTAAGAGGAACTGCAGGAGATGGTTTCATGGATGTTCTCAAATATCCTTCAGAAAATGGAGCCGAATAGTCTATAAGGTTAACTGAAAATACAAAAACATGGGAAGGTATGTTTCTTATTTACCAACCTTAGTGAGATTAGTTTTTTCCAAAAACAATCCACTGAGAGAGAGAGAGAGACAGACAGACAGACAGACAGACAGACAGACAGACAGAATTAGAGGGGGCGGTGGGGAGAAAGAGAGAGCTCTCTACACACCCGTCAGTCAGTGTTTGATCGGTTAAGTAAGGATGCTGGGGACACTGATGCCACCTCACCCTGTGAAGAACAAATGTGGTGACTGCCATTAGTCGGAAAGCCCCACCTTCCTACCACTCTCTGTAGCAGGGCTGCTCCGTAACACTGAGGAATAAAATTCTGTGGAAGAACAACTGCACCACCATGGAGGGTACAGAGAGGTCACTGATTTACCAGGGCATGTTTTCTGGAAGATTCTGTTCTATAAAGAAAAATAACCACTTCCACATCTCTGTGCGTGACATTAAAACTCACCGTTGAAATCTCATTGCTAACATGAACACTGAAGGGTCTATAAACACGGCAGACTTGAACTGAAAGGGTGAGTTTATTGTTGTTAGAAAGTGGAGCTCTGTCTGTATTAGAACTTGGTGAACAATAAATAAATTTCCAAGAGAGGCCTCCTAAGCTGATATGCATTCATGGTATTATCTTTGCTCTGACTGTATGTGCTTCTGGGTGAAAAAATTCTAATTGCACTCCCATTCAAAAATCAACCGTGGGAATAAGGAATCTCACTCATTTTATGCACAGCTGTCCGAAGGCCTTATCCTTAAAACAAATTACAGCACCTCCTATGTGGCACACACTCTGGAGCTAATTCTAACCCTACAGCAAAACTCCAAAATTAAACTTTAATCTGCGATCTAAACAATTTGGTGTTTGTGATCAATTGTGGTATTTTTATAAAATGCCAAGGTAATTGTTGAAGCAGAAGACTTTGGATTGTCCAATAGCACACTCGCCTCGAACTGAATGAGACTCCTGGGGCAGAAGTCAGGGAAGATGCTGCTTGGTCTGGACCTACAGAGGACGGGGCAGATGGGAGGGCCAGGGAGGAGAGGAGAAAAGAACAGAAGAAAGGATGAAGATGGCGTGGGGAGGGAGGAGAATAAAGAAGGGACGTGCAGGAAGAGAGAGGAGTTCAGAGTCGGGAGAGAGGCGAAGGATAAGAAAGGAAGGATGGAAGGGAGGAAAAACAGGGATAGAGAGAAGAAGCACTCCAGGCAAACCAGTACTGTTTACTCGGCCCTGTCACGGACCACAACGGGCTGCTACTCCACAAAAGCAATCCCTTTGACCCTACTAGCCATGTTAGAAATTAAGTTTGACCCCTTGAAATTCTAAGAAGCTAGGGGGAGGGGGATGGTAAAAGTGAATTCCACATGACACCTTCAAAGGCTAAGGGGTTGGGGATTGCTAAGTTCCAGAACAGGAGAATCCCACTCCAGAAATGCGCCCCTGCAGAAGAGAGGTTCAAAGAGCCTCCCTGGGAAGGTCTGCCTCTTCCCAAGTGGCCATAGAGCCCTGGAGTCCTGTAGCAACCTGCTCAGCCGCTCTGATAAGTCAGAGTGAATTCATGGGAGATTACCACACAGCTCCTGCCAAGCTGTGCTGCAGCGTGGTAATAGATACGCTCCAGCACTAAATCCTAAAAGGCCCCACTACATCTGTCAAGCATGCCCTGGAAAGGCACCCTCAGTTCAGATGTTATCACTGCTCTGCCTGCATCAGAAGATTTAGTGTCCACCCTCGAGGTTGCTCTGGCTGCACGGTTTTCAGGGGCAAAACAACAAGGGAGAAAGATGAGAGGAGAAACGGCAAATTATTCTTGCTTAAAGCCGAAGAAATAAAGTGATGTGCTTGCAGCCTAGTGCGGCTCTCGCCCTGCATCCGCAAGGTCCCCAGTCCCACATTAAGGAGGTACTGATGGTCTAAGCTGATTAGCTGGGACGCTTAGAGTCCCTGGACTGTGACATCATGTCAATGATCTTCCATAGAGCGACTCTTTCCCAAGGAAAGCTAAACAACAAACCCAGCAGGGATCCATAGGCAAGAGATAGAAGATGCGAGCTTTTGATAATTAACTTTAAAACAGGTTTGAGAAAAAGCTGTTCTGATATAAAATGAACTTTCCAGAGCATTTGCTTAGGAAAGGAGGGGAAAAAAGAAGAAGAATTAAACCTCTTCAAACAGTCGTACTTCCCACTAACCATGCTTCCAGATGCCGCTCCTGTTCGTTGAAATTGTATTTTCAGCACTACTTTAGACATTTTGTTCATTATGAACAAAGAAGAGAGTTTACATTTAAATTTATTTTTAAAATATAGAGAAAAAATTATACACACACACACACACACACACACACACACACACACACACACACACACACTATTTGAAGCATAGGAACTCCAGGCACTAACTTACCAGAGCCTATAATGAATCTGCAGGAAGACAGGAGCGTGTAGCCTCTCCGCCATTTTGGTGTTCAGGAAACTCCTCACATTCATAACCCAGGATGGATGCTTGGGCCATGACTATGGTGCCCAGGCGAGGATACTGGAAAGTTATCAGGATCCATGAGCATCATGATCATTTTAAAACTTCATACAGGAAATTCACCAGTTTTCCTAAGAACATCATTTAATGTCTTCTGGGGAAACATGTCTCAGTACCTGGAAAACGACTTGGGATGAGAACCAAGCATGGACCATGCGATTACCACTGGCCAAGCTCCTGGTTCTTCTCACTGAAGAATTAAAAGGAACCTTGTTTGCAGGAAGCCTTCCCAAAGTTGATGCTACTAAACCAGTTACATGAATTATCCTATTTAATCCTCCCAGAAGCCCCGGCAAGCAGGAGATACAGGGAACACAGACTGTGAGGTTAAGCAATTTGAACAGCCACACCATTGTTCTGTCTCTGAAGTCACCTGTCCACTTCTAGGCATATATTAACCATTTTATCTGATCTCAATAACTAGTGGACTGGATTGATTGATATTCATTACCATCTGAGATGTTTGGAGGATTTGCTAAAAAGTAGATTTTTTTTTTAAAAGAATCTTCACACCATTTGTTCTGTTCTGTTTGTTTAGAACTCAAGCTAGGAGCTGGGTGGTGATGGCACACACCTTTAATCCCAGCACTTGGGAGGCAGAGACAGGCCGATCTCCGTGAGTTGAAGGCCAGCCTGGTCTACAGAGCAAGTTCCAGGACAGGCTCCAAAGCTACACAGAGAAACTTTGTCTTGAAACTCCCACCAAAAAAAAAAAAAAAAACCTCAAACTACAACCCTGACGCTGTGGTCTCCTGGGAGCTCAAGGCCACAGCATTCTGTCAGGTCCTCACAGCATTCTGTCAGGTCCTCGGTAGCCCCTTGTGATGGATAAACTTGATTTTTTTTTTAGCCTTGATTAGAAGCACTTAGGAGACTGATAAAGCCCATCCCTAGGAGTGTCTCCATGGGCTTTTCCAGAGAAGGTGAGCTGAGAAGAGAAGCCCACTATGAATGTGGGTGGTACCGTCCCACATACGGAGCCGGAGAGCATTCTTGCTAGCACAGGACTCCTCTCCCTGTCTTTTGTCTTCCGGATGCTGTGGTGCTCCACCACACCCTCCCTGCAGTGTCGGACTCAACTCTCTGAAACTGTGAACAACCCGAATCCCCCTCCAGTTGTTTCTGACAGGCATAGTGTCACAGCCACCACAGAACTGACTGGCCCGTCCACCCTGCTGTTGTCCTGCACAGCGGTAGACACAGGCCTTCTCACGATCCTCGCCCGCTCTGCCTGGACTCGGGCACAGCAAGGCAGATGTCATCCCTGAGCAGGGTTCCAGGCAGGCTTGCCAGAGAGCATGGGTTTGGGGTGTTCATGACCAGAGTCCAACTAGCCTAAGGGGAAATTAAACAATTGGCTGGCAGCTCACCGATTAGCAATTATTTTCCCAGAAAGTTGGTAGAAGCAGTGGTAACTGCTGAGCCCCGAATCCCCATGGCCTCTTAGTGACTTTGTATGGAAAGCTCCCATCCCTCTGTGCTTCCTACACCAGCTGCAGCTCCTTGGGCAAGCGTTTCCATGGCAGGGTCACAGTTTCTAGACCCCTGATATGTGTTTTCTCTCTAAATCAGGTTGAGCATGCCTTGTATTATAGCCACTTAATTATCATTCAGCTCTTTCCTCAAACCCTTACTCTAAAAGAGATAAGTGGGTGTTCTTGTCCAAGGGTAGAAGATGGATTTGGACCTGCATATCTGTGTCTTACCTGTGTGATCTCAGACTCTCAGGGCTGACAGGCACAGCATGTTAGAACCCAGTTTCTCTCTCAGATATGACTGTAGGGGCACATAAAATTGAACCCAGGAAACATACTGTGTTCATCAGGTGATGACTCCAGAATTCATAAATTTGTTGTGAATATCACCTCTGCCACTTAACCATGTAGACAATCCATTCATTCTGAATCTGTGTCTTCATTTATGAAATAGGATAATGAAAATATATCTCAAGATTCTAATGAAGACTCAGTTTTAAAAAAATACACTGAAATCATGAAGTACACAATTTCTACAATGGATAGAATAATAGCTTAGTTGATGCTGCTTGGTATGACTACTTTACCAGTACAATTTATCAACAAAGGCCTGTTGACATTGGTCTCTAACTTTCTGAGAAAAGTATCAGTTACTTTTCTGTTGCTATGATTAAAAACCATAACCAAAAGCAACTTAAGGAAGAGAGTTTATTTTGGTTTGCTTTTCCAAAGGGACAGTCCATTTTGACAGGAAAGGGGAATGTCAGCAGGAGCAGGGAAGTGACCGGTCACATCTTCATCCACACTCAGGAAGAAGATTGTACCTCCTAAAGGTTCCATAACCTCCCCAAACAGCACCACCAACTGGGGACCGAGTGCTCAGAAATGTGAGTCTATGTGGGGCATTTCTCATTCAAACCACCATAGCCTGCTACAGATTTTGTTTGTTTTTGTCA